>NC_143576.1:206465031-206775031 GCF_048544385.1 Mastigoproctus giganteus | reverse complement strand
CTGATACTGGAATCATATTAAACTAAAACTCCTTCCATCCTTTCTCAACAAAAATCGGCGTTCTAAAGTCATTCATTCTAAGAGTTTACAGAATTTTCAAAGATAATCTACAACAGGAACTAAAAACAATAACCAGGCTGGCTATGAAGAACGGATTTCCTCTAAACGTTATCAACAAAGCCATAAAAGACACCTCTAAGACCATCAACACAACCCCAACCCTGCAGGGACAGAATAACCTCCATATATATACCGTACATACCATCTGTCAGTACGAAAATAGCAAAAGAAGCCAGGAAATTTGGTATCGTCACTCTTTTTTCAAAAGTTCAGCCTCCATCGTTATTTGTTATTTTGGTTTTTAGGAGCATTAGCAACTAAGGCCATATTGCTCCGGGATATGCGGTGGTCATTCCCTGACCTTTCCGCATCCTCCGTATTTGGTGGTGACGGGCTCGAACCCCAGTCTAATCAAGAAGCGTGTGCTACGCACTGCTGTTGCTCCTTCCCACCTGGCTACGGAGGCGCCCAGCCTCCATCAAGCAGATCGTAAAACAACAGCCCAACAATCCCGACAATCTAATCCTCGAGGTACTATCTATAAAATAGACTGTAAGTGTGAGGCTACATATATAGGAGAGTGATACAGACGTCTATACTGCAGAATCAAAGAGCACAAAAAAGATGTACATGTACAATATGGAAGAGTTCTAAAGTCCGACACAGCCTTACACGCTTTCCAATGTGGTGACACTCGGGATTTCACCAACACTAAAAACCTTTCTACAGATAATCAATACAGCAGAAGGAAATTCAAAAAAGCCTTTTACATAAAACTGTTCGGAGCCTCGGCAATCAATAGAAAACAGGGAGTCAAGTTCAATCAGCAATATTTTCATATTTCTGATAAGAAATTATAGAAGAAATGAAAAACCAGGAAAGAAAATAGGCAGTTGTCCGGAGGAGTAGTCCACATACAATCCCCTTCCAGACCACCAGAACCAGCCTGCACACTAACCCTGATGCCACAGCACGAGAGCAAAAGTTACCTCAAGCTTCCACTTCACAAAAACTCCCGATCCAGGATAGAAAATCTGGCACAACTCTATTGACTATTGGAATTAATCCCTCACCTATAAATCAACTGCTGGCAGCACCCCTTGCCTGTATGCACATCAGGTTTCTGGGATCATCGGCAAGAAATGTCTGTCAGCAGGTAAGAATTCAGTCTCTGTATTTTCCTAAGATTTACTTAATTTAATATCTGGTTTCTATTATAACAGTAATTCAAACTTAGAATTGTTTATTAGCAAATTGTAATGGTAACTGTAATCGTAATATTGGTAATTGTTATTATCATTATTATTATTATTATTATTAAAATCAGTTTATTTCCCAAGAAACCTTGGGTCACCCCGGGACGGCTCTGTCCCAGAAGGGTGTGAATACAGACTATGGTGCGAGGAACACAATGTACAATAAACAAGGGTACATTCGTGCTCGACCCGAGACTTTTACAGGGTTAAATAAACAATAATGTACAAAATATACAGTAATATACATGATTACATGAAAACAGAAAGTCTTTGCCATATACAAATAGGCAAGTTAAAAATAAAAAAAAAAAATAAAAAAAATAAAAAAAAAAGTCTGTCCAGGAGAAGGGGAGTATTATAAGTTCATAATCTGGTAACAGTTCTTGAGGATTTCCTTCCTCAAGTTGTAATTGTAATATTGGTATTACAATTACAACTTCCAATTGTAATATTGGTAATTATATTTGTAATATATATTCAAACTTGTAACCCTTTCTATTCTTTGTTCCCCCAACAATATGGTCTGATGATGGGTAAGATACCTGAAACGGTACCTTAATGTGTAGTAGTTTAGGTGAATAGCTTAATAAACTATATTATTAAATTCACGTGGTATAAGAGTGGTATTTAATATAGTGATAATCTTAATGGTAAATAACCACGTAACGTCATTCCCTAACTACGTTGTAACACTGTTCATATGGAATCTGTATGTTTGTAAAGAGACATATTTAACTTAAAACAAATTGGTAGACTGGATATAAGAATGCAAAGTTTTCTGCAGTCTAACTAATTTTGATTTTGTATTCTAGCATAGAGTGCAATCATCAAACAAGGCTTAACAGCTGCAAAGGGGTATGCATTCGAAAATAAACTGATCTTAATGATACTAAATAATTTATATAGACATGTTGAGGCTTATACCTCAACTTCATGAAGGTTCCACTGAGTTCATCTTCCACCTAGACGGTGTGCCTCCTTACTTTCATGTGGACTGAAAGAATATCTCAATCACAAATTATTTTCGAATTATCATGATCTTAGACCTTCGTGCAGCGTTATTTATTATGTAACTTTTTGATTTCTTTTCATCCCCCTCTCCGAACTGTGTCTGGTGCAGTTGCACAAGTATTATGGGATGATACCCCACTCTCTTAGTTATCGATAGGAAGAGGCAGAGATGAAGATAACATGCAGTACTCCTGCCCTGTTTGTACGATCATTACCAACAAACATTCCTGAACTGGAAAGATGGAACAGTGAGGCAGTGGATTCAATTAAAATTTCTGTTTATACTACGAGACAGCCACATAGGGTCAAAAGAGTTTACAAGATAAACAAACAGAACATTACCGTATTTAGCAGTCACATTGTCTCAAACTAGACGCGTGTACATCTACGCGGCTACGTCAGAACCACATACAAACTCGCAAAGGCGATGCCTAACCACCTCCCGAGGAGCAGCAGTGGAACTACTACAGATACGTTTGTTGCAGTAGTAGAAACGTATTACAAAAACCACTTATTTTCAAGACTTCAATTAAAAAAGTGATGATCTTTAACGAAACCAATAATCAATCTTTAATGAAACCAATAACCAATCTTTAATGAAACTTTTCTTTTGTTCCTATTTAACTGAATAAATTGTGAAAGACGTCAGCACTAACCAATCCTTGCCATCTGATGACAAATGGTAAGGAGAACAGGTACGTCAAATGTGATGAACTTCACAGGAAGCGATTTTCTTGTTTCTGCTCTCAGGCGATACCCTTATCGGACAGCGCTTAATATTTCATGACACCCCTGTTTAACCTCATAGGTCACGGCGGCTGCTGAGTTGGGTGTGTCTCCAGATGCCTGTCCTGGGTGTGGGGATGTTGGTAACGTTTACCAGGTGATGAGGATGCTCCACTTTGAAGAAGTTATAATTATTAGGTGATTGATGAAGATCAAGATAAAAAGACAACAAAGAGTAAATAGCAACTTTCTTTAGAAGTAAGGGAATAAATCTATAGTGGGTGGAGAAATGTACAGACGAGACACAGAGGGCAGGTATTGCATAGGATAAGTCAAATCGATAAGAAAATTTCGGAGTTCGAAAGGGAGCGGCGGCTATAAAATAAAATTATTCATGAAACTAGTTAAGGTAGGAAAAAAATCAATTAATAGCTTTAGGAATAAACATTTCTTCCAATTGTCACTTGTAACATTTGACGATCAACTGATTATATCGATGCAATGACAACAGACTAAAAATATTCGTTCTATTAAATGCCCTGTAAAAACCAAGAATAATGCAGTTCCAATTAAATTTAAATTCAGATAATGTATATCGCTGTGCGATGTATCTGAATATTCTAAATTCTACACACACGTATTGAAGTAATCACGCTCTTTGCCTCGGTAGTTGAAGCTATTCAACAGTCATTTTAAAATTTTTAAATTTCTTTGCTTCAGGAATCTACTCAAAATCAAAACTGTTTATGAGTGTAGCTCGTTCTGCTCTAAATATAGTCTGAAAATCTTAAAAAAAAAACAATGTACTGTAGTTTAAATTTAATTGAAATAAGTAAAATTCAGCCTGCTTAGGAAGGCAAATTTTCTTATAATGTAACAACTGTTTCCGGGCTCTGTCGAGGAGGCAATCATTAATTTAGCCAATTAGCAGATATCGGAAAAGAATTTTGCTGATAGATTTTCTGGGAGCTGCTAAATTCCGTGTGACTGGCAATTTTGCATTTTGCCCGGATACATATACAATGGTGGCTGTGAAACTTAAAATACAATGACAAAGTATTAATTCTAATATACATAATTTATTACAAATGTCACTATAGAACTTCTTTAAACAAAAGGTTCTTTGCGCTCTTTTGATGGATGCCGTTGTATGACCTATACCTTGACAATGTCACATACAGCTGCCCATGCGCAAAGAAAGCGCTTTCTTTGGGCATGAATTAAAACATGCTCTCCAGAAATTAAAACTTTTAATTTTAATTTCTGGCTGGAGAGTATCATACGGTCGTCCAGGAGTATAAACAGAAAATTTATTTTTTTATTTTATTATAACGGCACCTATCTTTGGTCTCAGACTGTGTGGTGGCAACCCAGATGCATTAAGATACTCGGGCGGATGGAGCAAAGTGAGACAACTGTATTTATCGTTAATTAAACAGATAGTTTCTTATTATTATTTTTTTAAATTATCGGAGACACTATCAGAAAAAGTTTGCAAGTCACGTATTAGTAAGGCCGAATAATGCAAGGAAGTGAACCAAAAATAAGTAAATAAAATAATAATAAAAATTCAAATAAAACTGAATATTCATTCTCACAAGGTAATCATCCAATTGTGACAGACTCACTGCCTTCACCACGTTCGGAGACAACTTATTCCAGTATTCGACAACCCGCTGCCCATAGGTGAATTTCATGTGACCCAATCTTCTGTTACTACCCGAGATTTTTTCTATATTTGTCCAGCGGTTCGTATGTCACTCACGAGGGAGAAGAAATACCTGGTGCAACATGCCGACGAACACCTTCGTGTGTAACGCAAGCACACGCAACCATGGACCCAATGTGCATGATGCCCTCTATCCAAGCAGGTGGCGGTAGTTGTTCAATATGGGCGTGTTTCTCTGATGAGAACTAAGTTTCCTGGTGCTTATGGGCCAACGTTTCACTGGTGAGGTCTACCGGCAGCTCTTAGGAGACCAGGTGCAACCATGCCATGTTGCATTTTTTCCCGGACAGAAACGAGATCTTCCAAGACATTATCGTCTTGGAAGATCTGGCCCGCACTGTGCACACGAGTGGTTCCAGGAACACGGTGAAGATATCACCATCTTGATTGGCCTCCAAATTCGCGTGACCTCAATCCAACTGAACACCTGTGGGATGCTTTGGAAACGCAAGTGGAGCGTATAGACACACAACTGTCACCTATTCCAACACTGTAGAAAGCCTAACAATACCTCTTCAGTGACTTAAGGGTTCCATATTCGCATGCTACCACCTTTTTTCATCATCTTTTTTTTTTTTTTTTTTTTTTTTCATGCCCTCTGTCTGGAGTTCCCACTCTAGTGCCGCTAGTTTATTTATTCATTTATTTATTTATTTTATTTTTTCTTTATTTATTTCATTGTATTTTATTTTTCTTTATTTTAATATTTTATTTAATTAATATTTTTCTTATTTATTTAATTTGTTCTTCACGTGCTCTGCCTTGAATTCCCACTCTAGTGCAGCCAATTTATTTCATTGTTGTTTTTATTATTATTATTTATTTATTTTATTATTATTATTATTATTTAAAAAAATTAAATTAATTAATTAATTTTTTTTATTATTATTATTATTTATTGTTTATTTTTTTCCTAACTGCACCACGGGTGGTTTTTTTTTTTTCGCTCTTCTTTCTTTTTCCTCCTCCCTCTGGAATGGGCCCCCAGAGGAATCTGGCCCACCTTCTGGCAACACTAGGTGGTCAGAGTCTCTCTTGAGACAGTACGTGTTTTGCTGGGACTGGCCCACCTTCCCGTGGTGTGGACGAGTATCCAGAATCATCTGTCCAGGTAACTGGTGCTTCTGGGTAGCCAAGAGGCCAGAACAGAACAAGAGAACACACATATAATACACACAAACCTACGTCACACACATATCTGGCCTATTTATAGTGATACTGTTCTTCACAGATATACGAGGCGGAGTTGAACAAACGTTCTAGGGACACATGTCCACATATCCACTGTGGAAAGCCTTACAGGCAACATGGCTGCAGGTCCCTACGGATGTCTTCTGACCATGTAGTCAATTCCTAGGCGAATAGCGGCCCAACACGGTAAGGTATTAGGTAGATGGTCATAATTCAATGATCACTGAGTGTATAACTTCACTGCAAGTTGCAATGAGTAGAGCAAAGTATAAGTGCACAGAAAAAGCTATTAAATGATGGTGTTCTCATTGATTAAAATGTAATCAGCAATGTATCAAACTGTGAAAGTAAGTGCCAAAATGTGTTGCACCGCAGTTGCTAAAAGAATATTAATTTGGTCGGTGGAGATGAAAACACGAAGAAAAGAAGATGAGACTAGATATCGCATGTTTACGGAGGAAGAAATATAGCACCAGCAGTTTGAGATAAAAAATCTGCAGGTGGAGAGAAAAAAAAAAGAAGTAGCAAAATAAAAATTATACGAAGGCAGAAGCTGCACTAAACTAAATTAGCATTAGTAGAGGTATATGATGCAAGAAAGCAAGCTTATGCAACATCAGCCAAAAAAAAAAAACAAAAAAAAAACCACGCTCCCATTTCACTCCTCCGTTCGTTCCAAGTACCTGTCCAGCTCAGCCTTAAATTCATTTAGGCTATCAACTTCTACAACAAAGGATGGAAGTCTGTTTCACCAACCAACCACCCGCTGGCTAAAGGCAAACTTCCGCACATCTATCCTACATCTGTCTTTCCTAAATTTGAATTTATGCCCTCTCAAATGATTATTCTGAGCAAGAGGAAGAATTCCATCAGCATTGAGCATGCTCAAACCATTCAAGACTTTACAGACCTCAATCAGATCACCTCGCAGGTGCCTAGTCTCCAGACACTGTAATTTGCAAAATTTAAGCCTTTCTTCGTAAGAATTAAACAACGAATTATGAAGTCTAAACATATTTTTACGCTCTAAGAGAAATGAAGAACAAATCGGCAATACAGCACCTTTACACAACAGAAAATTTCCGATTTCATGTTTGAAGGACTATTTTGTCCTTTCGTGTGTTTCTGAGAACTGCAAGATTTAAACTACTTAAAATACTCTTTGATATAAACCGTTGAATGAGGTTTTATTTTATTTAAATTGCTTAGTTAAATACAATGGCATCAATGCTTACAGTGTAACAAACTTTGCATTCACTTCACAACGAGCTGCCCTAGCATTGCACTACTTTTGAACAAATAGAGTGACCAAAAGGTTAACAGCCATCTGTTTGACAGCCTGTTTCAGGGCTTATTGGTCCCTTTATTATAGCAAATGTTTTTGGTGACAATATTCAAGCAAAACACTTGTAAGGAAGTTATTCAAAGTGAACTGCCATGCGGTACAGAAAGTTAAAGCTAATATTGCCGGGTGTTCCTGTTTTTGAATCTATCCATTTTTGATCAGGTGTCAGGTTTTACCCGGGCAGCCTCCAATATTTGAGCCTTTTGTCCAGAAACAAATTGAGATAACACTGACGTGTAAATATCCGGGCATTTGTCACTTTAATTTTTATAAATTCTGCAATCATTGTTGTCGTGAAGATTGTGTAATTTTTTTCCTCTTCAAATGTGAGATGAAATTGTATCGAAATAAAGAATGTGGAAAATAACGATATTCCAATCAGTATTTCCGAGCACAGAGTTAAATAATAATAATAACAGATAAAAAAAATTATGAATTTCTTTAATTAATAATTCAAGTACATTATATTATAATATTAATTAATTGTAGAATTAATTAAATTATAAAAATAATTATTAAATTTTATGGAGTTAGGACAACACGATCCACCTCCTAATTATGGTTAATACAATCGTTTTAATGTCCACAGCAGAACTACTTTTACAACGAGTTGTCCTGGTATTGCACTACTTAAAAATAAACGGTACCCCCTATCTGCCATTAATTTAAAAGAGGAGACAAGTGGTTAAACTGCAGATTAAACAACAAAATTGCTAAATGACATTAGCAAAAGGTTAATCAGCCAAATGTGATATTTTCAAACATGTGGTTTAAAGTAGTGTAATACCGATGTGCCGTGAAGACAGTTTTAAGAACACATTCTTGGAAAACTGACTCATAAATCGGGAACGTTCCTGGGAAGTCTGATAACCTACAGTATATTACATGTAATTTTGTAGCGTAGCGGGTCACCTCATTGTAAGAGATTTCAGTTTTTCATACAGTTTTAGTTTTTTATTTTCATGTCATAAAATGTGAATTCCTACTTTACTATTTTTTTTTACAGGCTTTTGATTTAAATTTATTTAACAATAACGTACACTACAGTGACCAATTCTTCTCATGTGCAGTTCCGCTTAAAATTTGGAATCAAGTTTCATTTTTCTTAATTTTAAATTTTTTTATTAAAATAGGACCAAGTTGTTTACCAGTTTTTATTAAAATATTTTATATTTTGTAAAAAAAAAAAAAAAAAAAAACTGAAATAATATTTAAGAAACATGTAAGAAATCACTAGAATATTCGAGAATATTACAAAAGATTCCTGAATGTGATAGAACATTGTAGAAGATTCTTAAATGTGGTAGAACGTTGCAGATTATTCCAAAATATTCTAGAAAGTGGAAGTATTGTTTCAATTTATAGAAGATTTATATGATTCTAGAATGTTTTGCAATAATATAATTTGAGGAATTAATTTTAGAAGTTGAGACGGCTTCTGGTTTCAAATTTCTATAACTAATTGGTGTATAATGCAATGTAACATGATGTAATGAAGTTACAGTTGAGGACCGATTATTCATAACTGGGAGAAGCTAGAACCCAAATCACTAAAAAACGTGGTTAATGCAAATTATATTTTATTAGTATTGTCATAAGTATGTATTTGATGTAAAAAGAAAATAACACTATATTATATAATCAAATGAACAGTCATATTACAAAACATAAAAGTGAACATTTTTCAAAAATGTAATTTGATTAGAAAGTAATATGCTCATTAATTATTATTTTTTAAATAACTGCTTTAAAAAACAACAAACAAGTATAATATCTGGGATCGTGGTTAATCGAAGAGTTCCAGATAATGGGCATTCTACTATATCTGTAAAATGCTGACAACGTCCTGTTGCGTTTTTTTTTTTTTTTTTTTTCTTTTTTAATAATTTTATCCTTCCTCTCGCGTGCAGTAAGCCATAATTTTTAGGAAGAGTACTATTTAAAATTCGTATGCTTATTGCAATAATACTATTAATACTGGAATAACCATATACTGAAGCAACCATAAGTGCATAATTCGATATTACAAACTCAAATACACCGAAAATTATGCTACAAATGTAGAGCTACTTCCTAGTTATCACAGCAGAGCAGTAGACAAAGCAACGTAAAGCAACGTGCATAATGGCACACTTTCGTTTATTCTCATCACAATTATTAATAAAGCTAATTAGAGAAAGCAACGTTTAGGCTGTTAAAAGTAATGTTTCCACCAGTAGGTTTTCTTTTGTGTTCACTTAAAACAATGCACATTTAAAAAAAAAAAAACATAAAAGTTTCTTTGTCTCTGATATTTGTCATCTTAGTCATAAATTTATTTTAATAAATCTGCATCAAAGTTGTGATGCAGATCTCCCTTGTGTAAACAGGTTTATAATTTATACAAGTTGGACCAGTTCGTGTGCCGATACAAGTTCTGATACATCTATCCAAAAATATAGTTTTATGTAACATTCGTACGACCACAATCATACTTATAACCCATCATAAAATTTTATATGAACCCACCCCTTCTTCCATTACGTAATAATGCAAATTGCGCATTAAATCTGAACTACTGCTTATTACAATTTCTCAATGTAGTGAATCTTAAGTGCTTATATTTTTTAACTTATTTTTTTTGTCATTGCAGGAATTTATTTTAATTTTCCCTTATTTTTTTTCATTGCAGGAATGAGTAACTGCCTGCTGTATTCATAGCGCTTGTTTTATCTTCGAAGTGTAACAGAAAGCTATTAAAATGATGTTCAAATAAGCGAGATTAGCAATTTGCAATATAAATTCATTAATATATACGAACTTACGTTTCACAGGAACGATGTTTTGCCTCCTGGCTATCTCTCGCCTCTTTTATTTGTTCCTTTGAACAGTTCACAGAACCAACGAAGAGCTTTCATTTTGTCAGTCAACAAATTTCACTTCGTCTGCCAGAAGCGATACACAGTGAAGTACAATTTCGGAGAAGCAGATGGCAATCGATATTGCGAAATTCTGTAGTTTGTGACCCATGAAAGTTAGAGCTTTAACAGTAATTACAAATTGTGTCCGTGTCAAGAGTACACAGCTCCAAGGTAAACTTACACACATAATACAAGTTCCCTGTAAGTCAAACTTCTGCTACTCCCTTGTGTAAACATAACAACGTTACAAGTTTTACTGCTAATAATGGCGCTGATGTTCTAACTACCGAAAAGGCGCAGTTAACATATTCAAATTAGAAAATACTAAAATTAAGGGAAAAAAAAGGTTTTGACTTTAATTAAAATTTAAGTATATCAGAACGATAATGATTTTCAGTTTATAAAATTATCTCCATATAAGTGTGGTTCAACATCACAACATTATTATTATTATTATTATTATTATTATTATTATTATTGAATGCGATTAATATTTATTATATTTTAAAATTCAGTCATTGTGTCAATTTAATAAACTTCTCCTACTCAAAAAATGAGATTTATTTATGAATTAATTTTAACAGAATAACTGCTGTTATAACTAGCTTTAAGGCAGCTTCCTATATAATTTGAGAAATTCTAGGTCGTACGTTGCATCATCTATTGACTAAATAAATATGGTTATTTAAGCAGTGATTATTCTGCTTAATAATCATATTTAATCATAAATATGATTATTAAGCAGACACTTAATTTTCCATGAAACAAATTTATAGTAATGGTTATTTATATTATTCTTTAATAAATCGACAAATGAAATTTTAATATTTCTCCTTTTTGCAGAGGGATGGGAGACGGAGACTAGGCACAATTTTGTGGCCTGAGAGATTATTCAGAATTTTTGGCTCTCTATCGCAGCTTGGGTCGCCAGGGTTGTAGCCCTAGCTCTCTCCGAAGAATGGATCCTGGGATTTTTCTGCACTATTCTTAAATCGGGATTTATCATCCTGATTCATGAACAGGTATAAAACATCGCATTAATTAAAATCTACAACAATTGTGAACTCTACAACCAGAATCATTGCTGAATATTCGATCCAGGCAGCAATAAATATTTTTGCCGGAGAATCTGAACATTTTTATTGTGTTTGGACCCTTGAGATTTCAAGGGTCCAAATCAATATAAATTCCGTATTGGAGACCCATTACTTGTCACTCATTTGGAGAGGTTTGGGTCCAATTCCCGTCTATGTCTGGAGGAATTTCTGAAGTCCTCTCCAACGAGACAGTGGTTAGCCGATCTCAGACGGAGGAAAACTGATTTTCAACCTACAACATGCAAATTGGCCAGTAAGCACATGCACGTCTACAGACATAACACATAACTGTGCAGTATGATAAGGTCTAAGTCGCTGATGCGCGTAAAACCGTACAACAACAACAACAATGCAGCTCGATATGACCCTTTTATAGCTTTCGATCATGACTTTTCTATATTCATAACTACTTTCTTATGGAAACCACAACCTTTTCCTATCCTGGCTTTACGTACACCATAAAAGAATAATATTATATTCTTTTAAATCGGGGCCCAACCACTCATTTTTCTTTTCAGACAGTACCCCTTTTCTTGGTCCTTTATGCCCTCGTGGGTAACACAGTGGATATAATCACGGTCCTCCCAACACTAAGTGGAAAAGGCCTGGGTTCGAATCCACTTAATGACACGAGGAATTTTTATGGGCTTCTTTTTACAACGTGCTGAGTAAACGGTCTCAGGCGAGAGTTGCATAGTTTTTCCTCAGGAAAACTTATGTTTTTTCGTCGGCAAATCGACCACAGAATGTATGCAATTTACAGATACAATATGCTGAAGCCTCATAGCCTTAGTGCTTTGTCGCTTAACACATAAACAAACAAATAAACTTATTAGCCCTTTATTGGTAATGTTATCCAATGATTTACAATTTCGACTAAAGAATAGAAAGTATGGACCTTTGAATGTTTCTTAAAATAGAAGTAGCATAAAACCATTTCAATCTGCTTATTTAACTTTAAGAATACAGTGCAGTTTATAAAATCAACATTAGAAATGTGCTTGCTGAACGTTAGGAAGATAACGCATTTTAATCTATGGGTCCGAACTTTCGTGCTCTCGTAGGTATCAGAGTTGATAGAATCGACGTCCTGGAAAAGACCCGAGTTCGAGTACCCTCAATGATGTGAGGAATTTTTATGGGGTCCTTTTCACGACGTGGCTGAGTTTGTCGGTCTCAGGCGAGGGTAGCATGAATTTTGCTCTGGGAAATTCGGATTTTTCATCCAGCAAACAGAAAATCGGACACATTCTGTAACCACTTTTGTGATTGTGATACTCCGTATCCCAATTAGTAATCGTACCCATCTTGTATTGTATAAATAATTCCTAAATAAATAAATTAAGCCATATCTAATTATTCAAAAACATTTAAAGTGTTAAGGGGGAATTTAATATTATTAATTTGGCGCTGCTTTCTTTTATTGACGCGATATTTTTATAGCACGCGATGATAAATTATGTAATACTGATATATTGTAATAAAAATGTAACTCTACCTAAACTGTAATAAAATATTTTAATCTGTTTCATTTTTATTTTTGATATGATCTTTGCTAAAGTATATTATGTTTTTTGTTGGAGGCTCATAAGCGTCACCAAAATCTTGATGACGTTGATAAATCGGGTGTGGACAGCGTGACACGGTGATTACCAGGATGCTGACACGTTCCTACAACGCGGCACGAGATCGATGTTACTTATTTATCTGCCGTTGAACTAATGATAGTCTGCTTTACTGATATCTCCTGACAAGTCTTCTATAATGGGCTGGTCACAGACAGTATGACGACCAGCGGTGGGGATCAGAGATCAAAATTACAGGGCAGGCGGTGGATAATAAATCAGTGGGACTGTCCGGAAACTGGACGCTGTGGTGAGTAGTCGAGCGTTTCATTACAGCAGTTGGAGCGTCGAATGGGTGTAGTTTTTCCATTCGACAAGGTGTGTTTCATTTGAACAATGAAATGGAGATGTAGCCATTATATGCTCCATTACCAGCATACGCGTGCTGCTGTTTAGACTTCCCTACCGTTCCTATTTTGTGTCGTGCTAAGGACACGCCCCCAAAGGGAGGCACTCTTATTATAGCAACCTCCTCCTGAATTATGAAAATAAAAGAATCTGAATTCTTTCGCTGAAAACAATAAAGTGAATTACACTAAGGCGAGGTTTGTCCCTAGACAAGAGGAAAGTCGAAATCATTACCTATAATTGATCCTCACTTCAGTATTGTTAATGAAATTTGTCGCACCTTTCGGTACAGTAACTCTGCCATAACATGGACTTGGCACACATCCATAAACCTTCTACGTTCTCACGTGTATGTACAAATTCATATCATAAATCAATTTTCAATATCATTGCAGACAGAAAGTCACCCTGAATCGTTTTTATATGTCTGTTTGTGCTCCTCTGCAACCGTTTAGTTTATCAGTCATCGTACGTTTGCAGTCTACTGGCCCAGACGAGTTTTATTTTCCCGCCTTATTGTTTTTCTATCTGGTATTTTTTGTTTACCTTTGAACGGGTCTTGGTCGCGTGGCAACGTGGATGATGGCCAGCGGCAGGTACAAAGGTTTTGCCTTCGAATTTGCATGCCACTCGAAAAATGTTCCGTTAGTCCCCAACTGTGTACTTTTCTATTACATCTTACTACCTTAAAAATGAGTTGGTAACAATTCTTTGTCTTATGATCTGTCCAAGAATATAAACAGAAGAAGTTTTCGTTCCCAAAAGAAACGAAAACTTTTTGTTCAAAATGCCTAATACATAAACAACATAGTAATAGAAAATTTCTTTTTTCGAATCTATTTGAATATACACTCTGTATCTCATACAAGTATTTGCTTTGCCCATGTATGGGGCACCCTAAATAAATGAGTCTCTAAAAGGTCCAGGGTTCATCTTGACGGGAGGAGTACGTTTAGATAGGTTCCGGGCACAAGCAGTTTTTGGATTTTGGAGCTCTACAGCTACAAAATTTTGTGTATATAAAAGTTTAGTTTTTTCATTTAAATACATAATTAAAATTTGATTGTATTATTATTAAATATATATATATATATATATATATAGTGCTGTAGTCCTAAAATTAGCAGAAGATATACTCTGTGAATGTTGCGTATGCAGAGAGTATACTGTGCTTATTAATCGAATTCTAGTTTGCGCAGCTCCTGGCGCAAATTACGACCAACCGTTTAGAATAGGATTAATACGTAACTGGGATGGAAGAAATATGCTTTCCCTAAAAGGTCTCTGATTTTGCAAATCTGGAGGCATTAAAAAAAATGTCAGATTTCTCTTTCATTAACTGTCCGAGCTGAATTCAATAGGAACAGAGAAACCCCTGTGTCTACACCCACTGTAAAACTTCTTAAATAAGCACGACTTCATGGTCGTGTGGCCATGAGTCGGAAAATCGAAAAAAACGGTTGGACAATTGAAGAGTGGAAAAACGTACTGTGAACGGATGAATGGAAATTTGAAATTTTTGGTTCCAAGCGAGACGATCAACTAAAAAAAAAAAAAAAAAGAAAAGAAAAGATGGTGCCACATTGTTCAGTGCCTACAGTCAAGCAAGGTGGTGGTTCCATTGTGACCTGGGTTGCTTCTGTTTTCTGGAATGGGTGAAATTGTCAGAATTGAATTAATTTTAAGAAAATGAGGGTATAAAAATCATTCTTAAACAAAATGCAATATCCTCTGGACTTGGACTTTGTAGAAGAAATTTTATATTACAACAAGACCATGACCAGAAGCGCAGCTCTAAGCTGCGCAGGAACTTTCCAGCAACTAAACAACAGGAGGGGGTATTGCAAACTATGGCGTGACCACTCGCCTGACTTAAAGTAAACAAAGATTTTTATGGGATCATCTATACCGCCAAGTCCGTGAAGTCTACCCATCTTCACAAACTTTATGGGAAACCTTGCAGATCGCTTGGAGTAATGTTAGTCAAGACCTATTATAAAATTAATCGCCAGTGTCACGTCTGTGTAAGGCAGTGATAAAATCTCGTGGAGGATATTTTGATGAAAAATCAGTATGTTTGTTAAATTAATCATTTCAGTATTTTTTGCTATAAATTTTTCAATGCTTAATAAAAATTATTAAAATACTTTATAGTATGTTGTTTTTTTATAATAAACCTTACATTGTCATAGCTAATTTCAAAAATACACTCCCATACCGAAAAATGAACTAAACTCAATATACCAAAACACTAAAAAAAAAAAAAAAAAAAACTGTTGGCGGATTAAACTAAAATCCATTCATAAACCTACGTCTCGAGAACCTTAACCTAAAACCCTGTCACACATACTAAAATATAAAAGTCTAGGAAATGCATAAGGTAAAAAACTAAAAGGCAAAAAATTAAGGATGAAAATTTTAACTTAAAATGTATAAACCTGAAATTCCTCATAAAATCCATTGTTTTAAACTGAAATATCCAACCCAATAAAAATCTAATTGCGTGATTTCACAAAATGATAAACCAAACTTAATTGAAATATCTCATGAATAAAAGTGAGCACAAAGAAGCTCTACAGTTGGATATCAAGAACTTTTCGGCCACGGCCGTTCTAAAAGAGCGCCAGGTTTGGAAATTAGTTTCACTAAAAGCCAGTGTGCACGAGTACCACTAGTAGCACAAAGAGAACCATTTACGATTTTAATTTTTCTGTAATTTTTTTATCGTCTTGACAATGCTTATTATACAGAAGATACTTCGTCTTTGGTTACTTCGTCGTCTACACCAGAATATTAACTGATAAATAAGTCATTTCGTCATGAACAGTCTTTACTTTCTATAAAATATTTATAAAGCAATATTGTCCTTCATGGCCTAAATGCCACAGGTATCAGCAGCTTAATCCATTACTGGGAAAAGAACTTTTAGTTCTAGCTTGTCTTGCCAACCAGAGAAGAAAACCCTAACCTAAACAATGACTTACGAAAATAAATTACAGCGGTTACACTGCATGTCTTAATTAATTACATGATACACTTGGTTATCCAACCAAGACAAAATGCTTGACATTATCTTCATTTCGTTTCTTACACAAGACAAAGTATAATTTGCAATCAATCAATATGTATATATATATATATATATATATATATTTTTTTTTTTTACTTTCAACGTATGTTATGATATTTTTTGCTGAACATAACAAACAAATTAAGAGAAACATTTTTGAAACAAAACTTTCATTACAGAATCTTTATGATTAGAAGATTTTATTCCCCGGTAGCATTCTTTAAACTTTTAATGTCCACAGTGGCTAACCATTAGAAGGTAATCTGTGATTAATATTTGCTTCTCTTCGGAACTTCACTGGTTGTTCATAATTTTATTTATAGAAACGAGACTGACCATTTCTTGTATCAACGATATATAACGATATACTACACATACAGTGATGATATTTTATAAATCACGTTTTAGAAAAAAAAAACAATAATTGGATCCTCATTATTAACTTTCTTACTTGTTATTATTCATGAGTTTTCGTCTAAAAAATTACGAGTACAGCAAAGAGAGAACAAAATACCCACAAATAAATAACTCTCTTACAAAACACTCCTGTTTTCGATCAGAATGGCCAATTGGACCCAAGAGTTTTTCTTTGCAAAACCCCCGACTTTTCTTCAACTTCTCGTCTTACTAATGTCCAAACCTTTCTTAGTAAAAAACGATATTTCACACTTTCTATCATACATAACTTCCCCTTCTCTTCCGCTTCACACATTTCCACCTGAGTGACCTCCCCCATCCCCATTTACGTAATGTGAGACACGCGAGTAAACGTGCCCTTTTCTACACGCTGTAGTCTTGCTTTGGGCTGAGAAGCACCATGAGGAGAGTGAGACGCACCAGCGATTCGAAGATTGTTTGAATCCTCTAACAGCTGTCAGGCCAATTATTATTACTCTTGCTCTGCATTTTGTGCTTGTCATGCCAGACGACGAACCGGGATCTATAAAGAGGAAAATGTACAAAGAACACTTCACTTCCGCCATTACCTGGGTTAGGTGAGAAAATAATTGGATCAGGAGCTGGGGTGTGTTAGAAGATCATTTTACTGCCGGAACATCTTTCACGGTTCTATACAAGTGTCAGAACAGATAACCGATAAAGAAAAAAAAATTGAAGAAACATAAAAATACTATGGCTGAAAATGGCCATTTTCTGTGGGTAAATGCTTTTCTGGTAAAGTTTATATGGGTGAAAACATCAAAGAAAAAAATATAGAGGAAACGAAGAGTGGAAAATACTTCCTAGTGGAAATAAGAGTAAACACATTTCTTTCGCTCCCCCCTCCCATCTTTTTTGAAAGTCGTGGGTATGATGAAAATTGCTCTCTTATGCTTTACAAGTATCTTTTGGTATTTCGATCAGCAAGAAATTCCCATCACGAATTTTTTTAAAAAAAGTTAAGAACTGTATTTAGTTTTCCAGATACTTTTAGTTAACTGTTTAATATATACTGTTACTTTATTTCTTCCCTTTTGTATGCTGAGATAATCATTACGGGATTTTATAGATATAGGGGAAAGTACCCAAAGGATACTTTGGTGAAAAACTAAACCACAATGTAATGAATGGTCCAGAATCTGTTGCAGGCATAAAGAAGCTACTTAAATTTTCTCCCTCGGAGTGGAAATTCTAAAAAGGAAGTAAATATTTGTACAGTTAACAATTTTCCAGAAAAAAAAAATTAAGTTCATATTAGAGCACCCTATTGCCAAATGTAGAATAGGACAACCTACATAAAGACATTGAAAAAAAATGTTAAAAAAATAAAATATATATTTTTTTAACAAAACACAATCTAAAATGTAGATGACACTATAACAAATGTACCCTGTCCACGAATCTTTATTTTAGACAGTACGATTCATACATTTTACGTTGTGTGATAAACACTTAAACCAAAAAGTAAATTATTGTTATTTCTTTATTAGAATAACCAATTTTTGATTTCGCTATTTAATTGCCTTTGGACAAAGCTCATAAATAAATTTTCATGCTTCTTATCGTTCTCAATATTGCCACATTCTTCATGATATTTAAGACTGGTTGCACCGAACACAATTTTTGTTCTAAAATCATAAGAAAATAATTCAAGGTTGGGAACACTGGATCGCTGGAAAATAGGGCCCTATAAACCCCTGGCCCCCCTTTCTCATGAGCTCAAGCAGTAATATCCATTGAATATACATAATCGCAATTTTTTTTAAACTTCGATTCTCACGTTTCTTAAATTTATGGGAAAATGCTGATAAAAATTTATTACGGTTGTTATTTATTTTGGTGATTTTTAACGCATCAATTTTTGGGGTTTATAGTACTTTAGATCACACGATTTATCATGTATTTTGTCTGTACAAGTGTGTGTGTGTTGTGTGTGTGTGTGTGTGTGTGTGTGTGTGTGTGTGTGTGTGTGTGTGTGTGTGTGTGCGCGCGAACAAGCGCAAGCTTGAATCCATTCAAATTTTTATGTTACTATCAGTTACCAGGGCGTGCTGTACATCAGCACCCCTGCATTACAAGTCATTGCAGGATACCTACCTCTCTATCTGGAAGTTCTCAAGAGGGGTCTCGTCCAGCGCCTGAAGAAGGGAATCGCAACGCAATTGTTGAATCTGCAGTTGGACCATGCAAATGACCCTAAACAGACCACCTACAAAACCTCTGGCAGAAATATAGGATACGACGCCGAAAGGAGCAATCACCAAATGGTTTATTCCCTCAATAAGTCCCACTTTCCCAAAGCCTCCTCCCTGGTACTTGCCTGGATAGCAAGTCACCTTCCTGATCAGGCCATGGATGATTTCAGCAAAAATTGACAGCCATGGGAATAGAAAATAACCCATATTGCCAATGTCCTGGGAACACCTTATGTATGACTGTTTCACTTACGACAACGCCAGACTTCAATTCCTCACAGAAATACAAGGAAACCCCCGCAATCAGGAGTCAACTTTACTACAAAAAGAGGCCACATAGATACATACATAGCCTTAACACGCTACGCCCAGACTGTATTCAATTGTAGAAGAGCTAGACTTGCGAAACTCAGGACAAAACAGAATAATATGCCACCACTGCGAACCACAACTGGGATAGGATAATAAATAAATAAATAAATTTCCTGTTTATGCTCGAGGACGACCAAACAGTCAGAGGAGTTTACAAGATAGACAGAATACAAGAAACAGCACCGTATTCAGTAGTCACCAGCTTGAACCCCGGTCACTCAAGGCACGTGTACTACTAAACCGTAGCTTAGTAGTCAGGGGGCCTGACTACTAAGCTACGGCGCAAGCACCGTGGGTGCAGAATTTCAAGGGCAAATTGCTCTGCTAACCCGATAAGGGTAGGATTCATGCTAGCACTCCTCAGAGTGCAGGATATTCAGAGAGAACAAGGCGCTCACAGTGAAGCATTTGCTGACGTAGCCCAGTGGTCAGGAGCGAGAGTACATTGCACGCATTCCTTGAGTGGACCGGGGTTTAAACCCATGACTACTAAATACGATAAATATTTGTATTGACGATTTATTGTAAACTCTACTGACTTGGTTGTCGTGCTGGAGTATAAACAGAATTTTTTTTTTTTTTTTTTTGCTCTTGTGACTTTCAACTCCCTTCTCCATCCCCTACCTCCACCTAACTTAGAATAGACTGCCTTCCCTATTGGTCCACTCCAACTACTGTTCCCCCACATTCTGATCTCTTCTTCTTACTCTCCCATATGATCTCTTAAAAAAAAAAAAAAAACTTTTTTTTTTATGGCCTTTGTCAGGAAGCTCAGGCAACCCTGCCAGAGGCCAGCCAGAGTATGATGGGCAGCCTGGCTCACCTCCCAGTGGTTGTGGCGAGCAAGATAGGGTCCCACTAGCGGCCCTGCGGCCAAGCAGCCAGAGACACAACAAAAAAGCACAATACTACATAAACCAAACATTACACATTTTCTGGCTTTTCAATAGTTCTGCATTCCATCACAAAAAGTATATACGGCGCAGATGTGGCAAACCACCCGTGGCGCCTGACCCTAAATACTGTGCTACTATGTGTGCGCGCGCGCACGGTCGATTCAAGGTAGGAGCCACCAACGATCAAAATAACATGAATTTTTCCACTGCTACGTGATGATTAAGGCGTAATGTTCCCAGGAACGCTGTTTTAGCGTTCCTTTAACTGATTTTCGAGGGGCGTTTGTAAAGTTCGTGGCCTGAGTATGAAAGGGTAGTGGTGCAGTCTTAAAAATTTCTGTACTTAATTTCAATAATATATTTTTTTAATTAAAGAACGATTTGTGGGAAAAAAATGGACTAACGCCAAAGGCAAGTCATGAAGATATGGTTAAAACATTGGGGAAGGATGCCTCTTCCTATTCCATGGGCAGCAGAATTTGAACTAGCGAAGGAGAACCTGGAAGATGATCCACGCTGGTGAAGACCTGCTACGCTCGTCACTTAAGTTTTTAACAGTGTGCATTATCTAGTGATGAGTGATCAATGAGTGGCAGTTCAGTAAATTGCAGGTGTCTTGAGCATACAGTGTCCAAACAGTGGAAATGCAGATCTTCTCCCACTCCAAAGAAAGACGATTCCTCCTGTTGACAAGGTGACGTCATCGGATTTTGGGATGCTGATGGAATGTTGCTAGCGGATTATCTTTAGAGAGGTAACCCACTAGCAACACAGTCAGAGGGACATTACACAGAGCCTGTGAGGCATCTGCGTGAAAACATCAAAGAAGTCTTGTTCCACCAGGACAAAACACATACTCACAAGTGTGTCATTGCCATACCTGCACTGCAAGAGCGTGACTTTGAAATCTTGGACCATCCCAGATATTTATCAGATCTAGCACCGTCGGACTTTCACTTATTTCCTAAAAAAAAAAAAAACCTGATTGGCATCTATTTTTCCACAAAGAGTGGCATCATTGCTGAATAGGATGCATTCCTGGAAGCCCAAGAGAAAACTTTCTTCGAAGCTGGAGTTAATGTATTGCAGCATCGGTGTCAAAAGTGTATTGACTTCAAAGGGGCTATATTAAAAAGTAGTACCCTGCCCTTTAGAAAATTCTCGAACCGAAAACTCTCGAAAGAACCTAAATTTCTGTAAAAAAAATCCTACGAGGAGTGGTAAAAAAGTTCTGAGAACAGGATATATAAACTGTATTAATAAATTATAGAATAGGTAATTTTGATAGCTCAATGTCTTATAAAATAACATGAAAAAAATCTGATTTCAATATCTTATGCAGATTCTAAAATTTAATTTTTTTATGATGATTGGTGGAAGAAGAATGCATATCCAACAAATTGAGCATCGTTCAATAATCACATTTTTTAACCAAGGCAGAAATGCTAAAGAAATCCATGAAAGAAGGACTAGAGTATTTGGGGAAGTATCACTCAGTTATGCTATTGTTGGGCAGCAGAATTCAAAGGAGGAGAGGAATCAGTTGAGGATGATCAAAGGTTTAGTCGGCCAACTGAAGCAATCAGTTCTGAAACAATTGCCATCGAAGAAAAATTTTTGCAAATGGAAAACTTAAAATGTTTGAACTTGAAAAAGTACTTAACGTTTCCCATGGAAGCATTTTAACAATAAAGGAGCTTTTGGAAATGTCCAAAGGCTTGTGCAAGATGGATTCCCAGAAACCATTCTTTTCATCCAAGGATGAAATCATCAAAAGAGAATTTAAAAATTAATTCTTACTAATCCAGATAAATTTTTATTATACCTTTTAGTGACTGGTGATGATACATTTTTAAGATCCTAAATTCAAATTAGAAGCCAAGGATCTCTAAGTGGAAGCACAAAGGATCTCTAAGTGAAAGTGGTATCTAATCTCAAAAGAGTTTCGAAGCCAACTATCAGCTGGAAAAAGTGTTGGCCAGATTTCTCTGGGGCTCAAAAGGATTGTTATTAATTAATTACCTTGAGCCTAAAATCTCAACTAAAGGGAAATATGATTCCAGCTTTATGCCAAATCTAAAAGCTGCAATTGGGGGGGGGGGAAGGAAAGGAAAGTATGGGGTTTTGCTTCTCCATAAGAGTGCATCTGTGTACAGAGTCCGGATTGTACATAATAAAATTCGTGAATGTGGATTTGAAAGATTAAACCACCCTCATTACAGGTCACATCTGGCCCCAAGCGACCATATTATTTGTTTAGAAACTTCAAGTATAATTTTAGTGGAACTCATTTTAAAGATGATGAACAACTAGAAGCAGCTGTTGAAGCCTGGTTTGATGCATAACCGGAAGAATTTGTTCTGAAGGATTAAACTCTTCGCAGATTAAATTGCAATAAGTGTATTGAATTTCGTGATGAATACGTTGAAAATAAAAGAGGTACAAAATTCTGTATCTTTCATACTCCGTTCTCATAACTTTTTGCCCACCCATAAAGACATTAAAATTAAACGAAGCTTTCAGTCATCCGAACTTCAAACCGATTTCTACCACCACCACCACTACTACTACTGCATCAATATCCACTGCGTCTGCCTTCTCTGGTTCTAGGTCTTGCATCAGAATTACTCCTGCCATTTCCTACCTTGCCAAAGGAAATGGCAGGGGGAATTCTGATGCTGAATTTTTTTAATTCAGCATCAGAATTAAAGCTGAATCTTTTTAATGGTGTTAAACACTTACACATTTTTATACCCGTAATTGGCATTATTATTTTTTACTATTTCTGTCGTTTAAAACTTGCGGTTTTGTATTTTCCGACTCACCTGGAATGTAACTCTTTCCTCATTTTTTTCCCTACATTATTTTTATGTATGTGCCGTTCGCGTGTGTTTCCCAGTCAGTGATCCCCGTAATCAGTGAGGCACACCTAGTTAAAAAAAAGTTGTGGAACCCTTAAGGAACTCCCCGCGCCCCCTTCCAACCAGTCTGCCCCTGCCATCATCCTCATTCTAGAAGTTATCATCGGAGTCAAGAATTTTGGGTCTTCGCTAGACTGCGAGTATGGGTTGGCGAGACTCTAGTGAGTTTGGAGAAGAACTCAGACGTCCATACGGTTGCATCTAGAGGACGTCAGGTTTTTTTTTTTTTTTTTAAGATACTGCAAGTGCCCATATTAGGATACTGTCTCATAATCAATAAGTTTACTGTAGTTCTGGGATAACAGAAGCAACCTCCGGTACGCATATTACGAATTCGAACCCGTACGCTTCCACGGAAACTGCACAATCCATCGCTAACAGTGGCAGCCAGTATAGCAGCTGTAAAGGAGTATCGAAAACCCAACCCTGGGACTGTAAAGAAATATAAAAAGAACTTTCTTTTTTTTTCTTTTTTTTTTCCATATCAGCAATAGAATTCCACTGTTATGAATGCTTACATCGCATGTAAAAGTAATACATCACACAGATTAATCTCTAGGCTTAGAAAATATTAAAAATATTAAATATTTAGGATTAGCTAAGACTACACTTTGAGATGGATAAAATTAATAATATATGTAACAAAATCAAATAGTGTATGTCCATATTTTATCATAACGAATATATATTACCTTTACACATAAAAGTTGATATACAGATTAAATCAAAAGTCACTTTGATTCTTTTTAACAATAATCCATAAATGTTTTTTGAGTAAAAAACATATATGGGATAATAATTCGTATCAAGAATGTTTAAATAAAGCGTGGAATTTTGTACCCTAACAAAAATCATTTTATAATATAATGGTGAAACTAATTTATACTGAATCGGTAATACAATACAAATGAAAAACAAATCATATACTATATTTAAAAAAAGTAAAAAAAAAAAAGAAATAAACTGGAATATAGTTTTCAAACTATTAAAAATTATTCAGGAGACATCCTACAGAAAACAAATTTCCTCCTAAACCTCATGAAACAAATTATAAACAAATTCTAATCAATATCGTTTTATTCTAAGAAAATTTAGGCATTAGTAAAAGGAAAGGTGGAAGAAAATTTAGGGATTTTGCGGAGAGAAACTTAAGAATTCAATTGACCTTTCGGATTGAAAACAAAACTATATTTAAATCAGTTATTTTTTCTTTATAGGTATTTTTTTCTTCTTCATTGTAACTGTTTTTATTGCGGCCGATTTATCAGAGCTAAAGCTAACAATGGACTGTGAAAATGGAGTGTACCATCTTATTGATAAGTGCAATCTAATTCCATAGGTATCATCTTCATTTGGGGTATCACAAAGTTTGTTAAAAAAGACAAGACAAGAGAAGTACAGAGTTACTACCATGGAGGCCTGTTTTAGGACTTGCTGGACCTTCATCGGATAACGATGGTCTCTAGTAACAAGTAACATCACGAAAGTGAATTAATTTCCAAAAAATTGCTTAATTTTATTGAAATACTGTATGTAATACGAGCTATCAAAGGCTAACTTAATAATTATCTAACATAGACAAATAATTAAAGACAGGATTGAGGTGACTATAGTCTGTACACTCTGCTAAATGTGGATCAGGATCTACAAATGGCTGTGCGTTACCTAACCTCACAGACAGCAGAGGACACTATCGAGAGTACCTTGTGGCCCTCCTCGCGACGTTCGCTGAATACATTATTGAATATCTCAATTTTAAAGCAGCACTTTTTTTTTTTTTTTTTTTTTTTAAATAGTGCAATTGTGTACTGTTTCATAAGCGTTTAAATGAAATATAGACTTGCTGTTTAGGCCTTTTTTTAAGTAACCCACAAATCATTCTTTTGTGGGACCACCAGCTCCTCAAGGAACTAATGATTCCGGAAATATTTATCATAATTTCATTGCAGGTTTTTTTGTTTTTTTTAACTTTTCTCCTCCTCTAGCCAGCTGTCTTTTCAGTGACCGTGAGATGAATCGTCTTGTTGTTGAAAGAAAAAAAAAAAAAAATAATAAATAAAACCCAAATATTATACTGTTTTTTTCCCCATTTTTTTTAATAATGAACTTGATTTCTTTTTCTTTCTTTTTTTTTTTTTTTTTTTTTTTTACATTCACGTAGTTCTTTCTCTATCATCAAATCAGTTTATTATTATGGGCAGTTCCCGCCTTACACTCATAATATATTCCTGGAAAATCGAGTTTAGGGAAAATATATTTGCACATTAAGTACAACAGGATGCGTTCCAGGCAGACTTTGAATTGGGCTTTTTTTTTTTTTTTTTTTAAGTTTAATAACTAAGATACACACACATTAAATAATTAATATATATTTTAATAGAATGCATACTGTTAGAATCTCTTAAGTTTGTACTAACAATAACAAATAGTAAAGAATAGAAGTATGTCTGTCAGTTGTTTTAAAATATTTAACTGTATCTTATTGTACTACAGAATGCAAATTGAGTGGCTTCTAACGGTTGCAGTTTGTATAGTGAGAAAGTGTAAAGAAGCAATATAATAAGATCGGAGATTTGCGTTGAATCAACGTAATAGGCAAGATCAACGATCGTGCAATTCAAAGACAACAGCTGAAAGATAATACTACCCGACAAAAATTTTTTTTCGTCATACCTCTGGAACGAAAGTTGGTTATACTGAACAAATTTAATGTCCTGATTATGAAAATACAGTATCAATCTTTTACTTCTGTCACGTCTACATCAAAAGATATACGCATTTTTTTAAATTCCTCGTTTTTATACAATATCAGCATACGTGGTTGTAATTATTACACACAATATATGTTACTTAGACATGTTTCCCACTCAATGAGAAACCGGAAAGCAATCTTTTATACTCCAGATTGCTTTCCCGTTTAAGGAACCAACAGTAATCGCCCATCATGGCAGAGTCCCAGCGACCTTGGTATCGTTTTTCTATTGCAGATACGTACTGGTGAAAGTGCTCTCCTTGTTCATCACTGACATCTGCTAAGTTTTCAGGAAAGAAATCCAGATGGGAATGAAGGAAATGCATTTTAAATGACATTCGGCACCCCATGTTCTTGTAACATTTCAGCAAATTTGCCACCAGTTGCTTATAATTTTCTTCTTTTCTCTTTCCGAGGAATCTGTGTACCACAACCTTGAAAGATCTCCATCCAGCCAGTTCAACAACATTCAGGTTTCTCTGAAATTCTTCATGTTTTAGGAGATTTCGTATTTGAGACCTATGAAAATTCCTTCCTTCAGCTTTGCATGAGATAAATTTGGAAACATTTTCAGAAAATATGCGAATCCTCTGCTTTCTTTATCCAGTGCCTTAGTGAAATTCTTAATCAGTCCAAGCTTGATGTGTAAAAGGGTCAAGAAAAACCTTTTGCGGATCAATTGAACATATTTTACATTGCTTTTGCCAGGAATCTATTCATCTCTCTCTCTCTCTTGTCCCAGTGTTGTACGACGTAGTGTTTGGCTGTTGCACGACTATCCCACAAACACAGGAAACAACAGTATTTAGTGAAACTATCTTGCAACCCAACAAGCAGTCCAATCACCTTGAGATCACCACAAATATTCCACAAAATGCGTATATCTTTTGATGTAGACGTGACAGAAGTAAAAGACTGATACTGTATTTTCATAATCAGGACATTAATTTTGTTCAGTATAACCAACTTTCGTTCCAGAGGTATGACGAAAAAACTTTTGTTGGGTAGTGCCGTCATTGTAACATATAACAGCAAGAATCTAGGATATAATATCGTAAGTTTCTTTCAGGCCAACAGCATGAATAAGAGGAATTAATGGTCAAGTATTTCCATTATGAAGCAATACTGCTTTCAAACTTAGCTTTGACGCATCAATGAACAAACGCCTTTCAGTGATATTGTGATCAATGTTCAGTTCGTGCATAAGACCAACGGCGTCTTTGCAGACACACATGTTGTTTTCCATTGCAAAATATCTTGAAAATTCTTCATTTCGCTTACGGTATATTGTAATGTTTGTATCTTTGGCCAGTAAGTTCCACTGTTGTAGTCTGGATCCGAGTAATTCAGCCTTCTCTTTGGGTAAGCCCAAGTCTCCGATAAAGTCACTTAATTCTTCTTGTTCAATGTAGTGTGGGCCTTTTCTTTTTCTGGCTCGTAGTCCAAATCATGTGAAATACATGGTTCCGCGACATCTGGTAAAAAGATTTCTTCTGTACCTTCATTACTACTTCCAATACCCCAAGATTTTGGTGGCACAGGTACTGGCAGTTGTTTACCGTGTGGCACTGGCCTATTTACTGATGGGATATTTGGATATTTGATGTAGTGCTTGCTCTTTTTAGAAATACCTTTAATTTTTGTCATGCAGGAACAGCAGTCGTCGAAGTGACCTTGGGCTTGCGCCACACCATAGGGACGGCAAAAGGTAATACTCTCAGCTTGCCACATAACCACAGCCTTACGTTCATTGTACAAGTAATACAACAGATAAGTGGAGCCCAATTTTTTTCTTGATCACCGATTTTGCAGCCGAAGTACAATGAATATGCAACTTTTGCGACATTGTATATTTTCTTCCTTTGAGTTTTTGGGGTTAAGTGTCCACAAACATAGCAGAAGTTGTCTGGGTGATTGACGCAAGTTCTGTGCTTTTGTCTTCTCCATTTTAACAATGCATTAACCTAAAAACAGTAAAAGCAATTGGTAAATTTGAACAGAAGGTGAATTCTTGTAGCGTAGTTTATCATACACTATGTACTGAACACTTGAATGGTATAATAAAATTAATAAAAATACTGACTTGTCTAGAAAAGTGCATCAAAATCAAAATATACTATATTGCAAGAACAGTAATGATGTACTTGCTTAAATTTTAGCCCAATAAACAAAACCAACCAAACGTTAATAAAATAAAAAATTGTATTTCAAACAGTAATGATATCTTTGTACAGAATCCAGTTATCTATTTATATCTTAAAACTGAGATGTGATAGGAAATTTTTATGATTGATTTTAAATTCTATTCATAAAACTTGACCAGAAACAACCATTGATTTGCTGTAGGTAAAAATAATGTTGGGTTGTGTAATTTTCCAAAGTCTGTGGAAACGGAAACTTTAGTGTGGCATCCCGGCTACAGAATGAGTTTATAAAGAAAAACGGCGCTATAACCAAGATCTGAGTGGTCTCAGGTGTACAGAGTCCTCCCCTTCCGAGTTATGCCGGTTTTTGTCACCTCACAAATGATATAAACCGGCCTATGAACGCATATACAGGGTGTCCCAAAAATGTTTGCTCACTTTGGATCGAAAGGGGTGGAATTTTGTTCCGGAATGGTCCTCTAAAATTAATATTAGTATTAGTAGTAGTAAGTAAATGATGCAAGAAAGCAAGCTTATACAGTATCAACCGAAGAAGGAGAAGAAAAAAAAAAAACATTTCCCACATAACCTGTCCATACCTTCCAATAGTTTGTCTAGTTTTTCCTTGAATTTATTCAAATTGTCCACTTCCACAACAGGTGGAACAACAGAAATTCAATCAGTATAGTTTAGCTTTCTACACTCTCTGGCCAAAAAACTAGAAACGCTTTGCAATTGGCATCAACAGATAATTAAACTTACGGTATGCAAATGTCAGTTGTCACATGGTATGATCTCAAGTTCCATGGTAAATACTGTAAGCATTGATGGGGCTTCTTTTTCGATCCGATCATGGGGAACAAATTGATCTTTCAGAAAGGTGTTATTGTTGAAGCATGTTTAGCAGGAACCACAGTGATTTCCAGTGATTTCCTTTGAGAAATCAAAGGAAATCACTGGTTATATGCTTTTCCATCTCAGAGTATACAATGAGTTGAAGACGAAAGGCAAAAGCAGCTCTAAAAGGGTGAAATGCGGCAGAAAGTCAGTACTTCAAAAATGAGACCGTAGGAATTTAAAGAGAATTACGATCAGAATAGAAGGTCCAGTGTGCAGAAAATGATTGAAAAATTCCATTTAGGCAAGCAAATAGGGACCCATATCGACCGAACTAGGCGACGAGAGTTAAATAATCTGAGATTTGGTAGGAGCGCCTATAAGAAAGCCACTTCTTTCTATAAAAATCGATAGATTCCACTGGAGCACTGTCGCCAACGCCAAGGCTGGACTGTGGAATAGTGAAAACAGATCATGTGGTCTGACGAGGAAAATAATTTTCTTCGATTTACACGTTTTTGCACCAATGGAAGGGTGAAAGTGTGGCATGAACCTCATTAAGCCATGCATCCAGACTGCCTCGTGTCCATCACCAAAGTGGCTGGAAGTGGTATCACAATATGGGGTGTGTTCCGTTAGTATGGGCTGGGGCTGCTCATACCGTTAGAAGGTCGTGTTACCTGCAATAAATATCTTTATATATAATGTTCCTAGAACCATTCATATTTGAATTGTTCTAGAAACATTCTCAAGATTTCCAACATCTACTTAGGCCACCTAATTCTCCAGATCAGAATCCAATTGAGAATGTTTGAGATATGATGGAAAGAGCAGTCCGGCTTCGCAGTTCTCTACCAACCACAATACAGCAGCAGATAAGTCAAGGTTTCTAAAATAAAGGTTTGAATAAAGATTTTAGCGATTTCTAATTTTTTGGTTAATGAGTGTAAATTATTATATTATTAATAAATTTGAAAAAAAAATTGGTACTTCATTTATATAGGTGCACTGTATTTGAAGACATTGTCTTTAACTTTTTCTGGGAATGAATTAATGATAATCAAGCTGTTAAATTAAATTAAGCTGTGTCTGTTAAAAACTATTTTTATTTTCATATACTGCATTACTTAGCAATTAACTGGAATACTAATTAGACCTCGCTGTTTCTTAATAAGGTTATTTTATGACAGAGAAAGTAAAATCCTGTCTTTATATGACGGAACTAGTCAGAAGCAAAACAAAGGAAGATATTGGACATCACTTTTACATATTTAAGTGGCAAAGTGAAGCTCTAACTTTGTAATAGGAGTAATCGGTAAAGATATCAAAAGATGTTTATCTGCGAATAGGCCAATAATGCAGTGCTTTGAAAGAGATTTATAACATTCCCTTTAACCTACGAAAGGCGATTTTCCAGCTTACCGTAACATCGCCGATTAACCTGTCCATTTCGTGGGCAGCTAGCACAGTGCGATGGGCGTGATTTAGCTCGTTAGTCCGAGAGGTGGCGCATGTGTGAACAGTCGCTACTAAGAGATCGGAGACAAGACCGGCCTACTCGTCATGTTGATACGACAGGTGGCACTAGGACAATCCCACTGATGTATGACTCCACAGACCACCCTGTAATTTGACCTTTTAATGGTCATTATTTGGCCCACACTAACTATCACTTATTCATGTTCTAATTCCTGGTGTCCTGCTACTGTACTAACAAAAGACGTTCTAAGCTATCATTAAAGTTGCGTGACAAAACTGGGTAATTTCCTCCAATTTTTCCCTAAGAATCTAGAATTTTCTCACGAACGAAGGTGGTTCTCAGCAGAAACGAAAAATCTATAATTAGGCAGTCTTCTAATGAACTAGCTTTCGTCCTGAACTTCGATTTTCTTGTAAAAACGAGAGAGAGATCTATATCAGCATCACCGCAACTATCAGGGGACGAGCTAGCCGATCTTAAATTTGAGAGATTAACATGATATTAAAGGTTCTTCGAAAGCGCAAGAAAAAAAGAGCCTTTTAGCGATATCTTTACTAATGAGCACTTCCTCTTTTTGTTATCCAATCGGGTTAGACGTGAGCAGCATTGAAAATACATTTGTAATGCTCACTTCACACTATCACGTGCCAGAAGAGTTCTTTGTTGCACCAGTTAATAATATTTCAAACCAAAAAAGCTAAATATTGAGCTTTTCATCCTTTCGCTTGTTTAAAGAAATCATATTTTGCCTTTATTTTCATTTTTAACGGTAATTTTAGAAATAAAATAAAAGGTGCAGCTAAAATGAAACGAGAATCGTTGCTCACCAACGCCTTACTATTGTCAACATATCAACAACATTCATATTGTGCTGTAGCTTCTTTTTCCCTGTGTACATCAGTTTTTGTAATTGGTAAGTTCTGATTGAACTGTCACTTTAAGAGTCTGCGTGGTGTAACACAGTGGTATCGTCACCGTCCTACTCACACCGGGTGGAAAAGACCCAGGTTCGAATCCCGTCGACGACGCGAGGAACTTTAGTGGGCTTTTTTCACTCCGTGGCTGAGTTAGTCGGTCTCAGGCTTAGATAGCAAGGTTGTTTTCCCCAGAAACTGGGATTTTTTCGTCCAGCAAACAAGCAAATTGACCAGATAACACATGCAATTTACAGACAAAATAAATATATGGGTACATGTAATCATTTACAGGGGACCCTAACATCATAATTTGGTTTGCGTATCACATTTGTATATCATCAATCTATAGCAACCTCATCTGAACCTATGGATGCTCTCATTATTATGACTGAGGGCCTTATTATCTTATTTATTGCTTCTTTTAATATAATTGTATAAATTCCACCAGCCCCAGGTATCTTGTTTCCTTCCATCTTAACTTTTAGTTATCATAAACATTTAACTGTCAATCAGTATTAGATAGACGTCTGCTTATCCCATCTCCAAACCTTCACGTGTGAACGTAGATGTAAAATAGTAATTCAGTTTGTCAGCGACCTGTACAGGATTGTTAGTACTTATGCAATTTATATGAAGTGGACAAATTTGGTTTATTCTTTTTTCCTTCTAGGACTAACATAGCCGACCGGGCTAGCCGGGTGGGTAAAGTGCCTGCCTGCCAACCCAAAGGTCGCGGGTTCGAATCCCGCCTCGGGCTTGGATCAGAGTAGAAAATGCAAAAACCTTGGGAGGTGCAATATGGCCACAGAAGCCGATGCGCCAACAACTAACAAAAAAAAAAAAAAGTGTAACATAAGCAAAGAATTCTTTGCTAATTTTCTCTACAACCTTACCAAAGCCTTCTCATAATCTGTACATAGTATGCCAGACCCCACGAATGACTTGATTACAGACTAATTTTCACTTACTCTAGGATTTTGTGTCCCCTGACAGCAATCTTCCGTACATTTTTCTTCCCTTCTCTTAAATGCACTACAAAGAAGATCTTTATTGCTTGGTTCACCTGACATCCATTGTGGTGTAAACTTTGAACAGATCTCATTGCTAGTGTAAAGTGTATTTAGGGCCATACGGCACCAGGGGTTTCCCCCATCTCCGCGCAGTTTTCATTGTGGGTGTACCAGTTCACTGGAAATGCCAGAGATTTAAAAGTGTATGGATATTGTATATGTGTAGTGCCGTGTACCGTTGTTCATCTGGTCGTTTAGCCGCTGGATCCCTGCTGAGGCCCAACGTTGCCCCACCTTTGCCCCGTGGAGGCAGACCAGGAACCCAGTAGGCTTAAGTTACTCTGGCAGGTCCTGCCACCTAATTTCCTAAGATTTCAGTGGCTAAGACCTAAAAAAAACTCAGTATAAATCTCATTGCTAGTATAAAAAACTCAGTATAAATCTCATTGCTAGTATAAAAAACTCAGTATAAATCTCATTGATAGTATAAAAAACTCAGTATAAATCTCATTGCTAGTATAAAAAACTCAGTATAAATCTCATTGCTAGTGGACATGTGTGGACATGTGTATATGTAAAGGGCGGCTCCTAGAACGTTTGTTCAACTCCGCCTCCTATCTCTCTGTGAAGAACAGTAGCACTACAAATGGGCCAGATATGTGTGTGACGTCGGTTTGTGTGTATTATGTGTGTGTTTTGTTGTTCTGTTCTGGCCGCTTGACTACCCAGAAGCATCAGTCACCTGGACAGATGATTCTGGGTACTCGTCCACACCACGGGAAGGTGGGCCAGTAAATGTAAAGCACGTACTGTCTCAAGAGAGACTCTGACCCACCTAATGTTGTCAGAAGGTAGGCCAGGATCCTTTGGGGGCCCATTCCAGAGGGAAAAAAAAAAAAAAAATGAACACCCGTGGTGCTGGATTTGGAACCAAAATTATTAAAATAAAACATTTATATAAATAAATAATAAAATAAAAAAATAAATAAATAAATAAAAATAAAAAAATAAATAAATAAATAAAAATAAAAAAATAAAATAAAAATAAATAATAAATAAACAAATAAAATAAAAAAAAATAAATAAAATAAAAATAAAATAAAAATAAAATAAAAAATTTTAAATAAATAAATAAATAAATAAATAAAAATAAATAAAATAAAAAATAAGTAAAATGGAAGAAGGTAGTGGTGCTGCTGAAAAAAAAAATATATGATAATATACAAATGCATAAATAAAGAAAGTGATGCTACTAAAAAAAAAAAAAAAAAAAAAGGAAGAAAGCACTTATTTTTGTCTGCAGGCCGAGGAAAATTTCATTTCTTGAGGATTTGAGTTTATGTATTATTAAAGGAGATCTAACCAGCTATGCATCAGCAGGACCGTTGTGCTGCATCCTGTTGAGATCTGTCGACACTGAACGCCTTCGAAGAAATACGCCTTGAGTGAAAGCCTGAAGAATCTGAAATGACTCCGAGCTTTGAAGCAGAGACGACTCCTGTCCTGATTGAAAATTAGTAAGTGCTTGAAGAGGAAGTCTGAGATCGTCATACAGGGAGCAATGAAAACAAGATGTGATCCCAACTCTCTGGTGATCCACACGAACAGAGGTCTGTTTGTGATAAATTGAACCTAAGAAGACTCTGGTTCATCGATCCATGTCCTGTCAACAGGTACGACGTGAATATGTCCATGCAGAACCACAATCGAACACGTTTATCGAGGAGAAATGAAACTTGTGGTATAAATTTTCTCGTTGTTGCACCAACGGGAGCTGTATCCCATCGAGACTGCCAAATGTTTACTAACTCGTTCCACAGTCTCCTTCTTTCTCTTTTAGCATCATCTTGAAGGTTGATGGTTGTTCCAAGAAATTCGGTCTCAATCTGCCTTTTCAGTCTGTATAAAAAGCCTCTATAAGTAACTTGCAAGTCTAAAGGTAATGTTCCGGCTAGTACTTGCAGAGCTTGCGTCGAGACTGTCCTGCATGCCTTAACTAAACACCGCAAAATGGTTCTCTGCAATGAGGCGAGTTTTGTAATGAAGTGTTTGAGCCGTGCCTGTGAAACCATGCACCAGCAGCATACGTGATTAGAGGGAGGAAAACTGCATTGTAATAAATCCTTAAAGTTTTTCTGGAGAGCCCCCATTCAACACGGGACACCCTAACAATTGCACCAGTAAATCTACGTATTTTAGATGACAAGTTTGTCAAATGAGGAATAAAATTGAGACTGGAATCAATTACCACTCCTAGAACCTTGTACTCTTTAACTATGGGGAGACGAATGTTGTTGATCTTGACCAACGGAGGACGAGTGATATCCAACTTTGATCCAAGAATCATCATCTTTGTTTTTGACAAAGATGATTTTAAGCTTATTAGCCACAGTCCAATCGTAGAGATCCTGGAGAACAAAATTTGCGGTATTTTCAAGATCGGCCCTAGAGTTACCATTTACCAAGATGGTGAGATCGTCTGCATACGCTATTATTTTGACGTTACCAAAAGATCGGGAGAGCCACTGCTGCAGCACCATGTTCCATGTAAAAGGACCCAATATAGAGCCTTGTGGGCATCCTCTAGATACTGATCTTGATACTTGGCTATGTTTAGCCTTGACTATTATGGTTCTATTGGCAAAGTAATTACGGATTAAAAGGTAAAGGTGGTTGGAGCACCTAGCCGATCGCAGACGCTCCAGGACGCTCTCCCACCAAAGGGAGTCGAAGGCACCCTCGAAGTCGATGAAAACGGCCAGGATATATTTATGTACCGAGTTTTGAACTGAAGAGACAAAGTCCACAAGAGCATCCTCGCAGGAACGTCCGGGACAGAACCCATATTGACTTCTTGAAAGCAGATCCTGTTCTACCAGTAGGGTATTCAATATAGTGGCCATTAGTCGCTCTAGCAATTTACCCAAGTTAGCCAGCAGAGCGATCGGCCTGTACGATATAGCCGCTCCAGGAGGCTTATCCGGCTTTCTGATCAACTTAACTAGAGCGACCTTCCAAATTTCCGGAAAAGTTTCTTCCTGAAGGCATCTGTTGAATAAGTTTAGAAGAACGTAAGGTTTTAATTTCAAGACTCTGATGATAAAAATGTTTTCTATAAGATCTAGTCCTGGGCACTTCTGAACATTAACTTTATGGGAGACAGCCTGCAGTTCATCCAACGTAAAAGGTTCGGTGGTTGTTGAGGACACATAAAATTCATTGTCTGATCGGATTTTAGAATGAATAGGTAAGTCTGAGGTAGGATCATCCAACGGAAAAAGAGCATCTAAGATTGCATTTGTAGAATCATGCCAGTTCAGTGTTTCCACTGAGTCTGCCACAATTGAGCCAAATATGTTAGAACTAGAGGTTTTTCCTCTTACAATCTTGTATAGAAGACCCCAAGGGTTAGCATTTCCAGAGGTGTGAACGAAATTCATCCACGTTTCACGCTTTCGAGAGGCAATGGCCTTCACGTAGCTTTTCCTCAATGAAAAATACTGCTGGTAAAAACGATTAACGTCGGCTTGGCGCCAGTCTCTATGCCTTTGGTAGTACCTACGGGCTCGATGAACTTCCCTTCTTAACTGCGATAACTCCTGCGTCCACCATGAGCACGTCTTCTGGTTAACCCTCTTCTCTTTTTCCTAGAAGACTTATATGACGCTTTTATTATAGCATTTTGAATATAGTTCACTTGATGAGAAATAGGTGAGGTTTCAAAATAAGCAAGTTTCTGTTCGTCAAGGTCCAGAAGAATGGAAGAGTCAAAAGCATTCCAGTCAATGTTTCTGATGGAAAATCTTATTAATTCTGGCTGTGAGAAAGTGTGTAAAGATGGAACGGTAGAATCAGGGGAAAGCATATAATAGATGACTCTATGGTCACTGGTGCACCAGTCCGTATACACGGTCCAGTCAGTAAGCCGCAAATCGAAGTGAGAGTTTGTCATCGTTATATCTATATTAGATTCTCCTGCATAACTTGAGAAAGTATGAGGGTGATTAGGCTTGTTGTGAATTGAAACACAATGATTAATTATGAACTCCTCCAAGAGAAGGCCACGTGCATCTGTAGAAGAGCTGTGCCAAAAGTTTGATTTTGCGTTGACTGCTAGTAAAGTGTAAAGTGTGTTTAGGGTCAAACGGCACCAGGGGTTTCCCCCATCTCCGCGTTGCTTTCATTGTGAGTGAACCAGTTCGCTGGGAAATGCCAGAGATTTAAAAGTGTATGGATATTGTATATGTGTAATGTCGTGTACCGTTGTTCATCTGGTCGTTTAGCCGCTGAACCCCTACTGAGGCCCAACGTTGCCCCACTTTCGCCCCGTGGAGGCAGGCCAGGAAACACCAGTAGACTAAGATTTACTCTGGCAGGTCCTGCCGCTTAATTTCCTGAGATTTCGGCGGCTAGGACCTAAAAAAAAAAAAAAAAAAAAAAAAAAAAAGGAAAAGAAAGTTAAAAAAATAAACTAAGATATAAATATATATATATTTTTTTTTAAATTTTTTTTTTTTTTGGTAAATTCTATGGGGAATAACGCTAAATTTTTGAAACGCCGAGTGTATGGGTGAAAAACGTAATTTGGAGATGATTAAATCAATTCCGATGTGTAGGGCATTCACATGCGTATGTGCAGGTAGAGTGGGTGGGGAGACTGAAGTCTGGGGGGAAAAGACAGAACTATGGAGTCGAGAGAGGAGGCAACTCCAAGTCACAGTGGGGCATGCCCATGCCCCACCAGAAGGGAAAGTGGGAATGGCGAGAAGGGGATGAGACAGTAAGACCGTCTCTCCCCCCCACCGGGGATATGGGTATTAAAGATGAAGGAGGCTGGGGTGCCCTCTTCAAGTCGCCAAATGGCGTTTGGCAGCTGTGCTGCGTTAAGTCTCTTTTCTTCAATATTGAGTCGATTTCAGTCCCGTCGCTCATGGGGTAAGCTCCGTCCTTGTGTTTTTCACTCACTTGTCTTAAGGTTTTTCTCTGTAGTAACTCTGTTGATAGTATTTTATGGTCTTGTACAGTTTAACTTGTGGTGACCTTTCTTCAGACACGATTTATGGTAATTAGCAGTTTTCTCCTCTCGAAGAGGTCCTGCGCATATTGAGAAAGTGCTCTGTATTCCTCTTCTGTGTCAATGAAGTGGGATTCCAGTCCTTTCGGAAGGTAGTGTATCTTTGTGATCAGGATGCCTCTGAGATCTTCGTATTCTGGGCAGTCGTAGACCAAGTGGTTCCAGTTCTCGATCTCCCCACATGTGCAGTTGGGGTCCTCAACAAGGCAGAACCCAAGCAGCTTCTCCTTAAAGGGACCATGACCAGTAAGGAGCGAAGTCAAATGCTTCCCCGGAAAGTACCAGGCTGGTTGCTTGGGATATATTTTGCTGAGGTTAGGAAGGAATTTTCTTGTGATTTCTGCTTTTGTTGTATCGGTCCATCTTTGTTGCCACTCCCGAAGTAGGTAAGCCTGTAATCGGACTTTTTCTGTTTTTGTACTACTCGCTGGGTCAATTATGAAATCCTGGAAGGTGGCAGCAACCCCCCTGGCATGCAGGAAGAGCAAGCCAGCTTTTACAGTCTCCAAATCGAGGGGGAGCGCTCCAGCAAGCACCTGCAACGCTGGTGTGCTTACTGTTCTGCATGCTCGTGTGGTTGTTAGTAAAATGGTCCTTTGTATCGTATCCAGAGTTCTCCTATTGACTGCAAGCGTCGTTTTGCTGTACCACACTGCAGCAGCATAAGTTATCGCAGGGATGAAGGTTGCCTTATAATACAACATTAGTGCTGTTTTTTTTAATCCCCAGTCTTTTCTCGTAACCCTCGCCACCAGTGCCGAGTAACGTCTTATCTTCGTCCTTATATATTGTAGGTGAGGTTGAAAGGATAAGTTAGTAGGTATGAGGTATGAGGTATTGAGGGTCTAGCGGCTCCTGGGATTTCTCCCATCTCCGCGAATGTTCTATGTATCGGTGACAGTACCCTGTCAAAGCCAGAGATTTAGAAGTGTGTGGGTCATGAGTAGTGTTATATGTTGTGCCCATTGTTTCTCCGGTTTATTGGCCGCCAGGCCCCTAATGGGACCAGACGTTGCCCATACCTCGCCACGTGGAGGCTAGCCGGGTGTTACCATTGAGTCAATTGTACTCTGGCAGGTCCTGCCACTTACTTTCCTGGGATTTTAGTGGCTAGGACCTAAAATAAAATTGGAACGACCGCGGTTGATTTTAAATCACTTACATTAAAGCACTAATATGGGGTTTGACGCTGAAAGCCTGTTTCTAAAGTGCCTAAAAGGTTGGGCGAAAATTTTTGGTGTATTTTAAATTTGGACGTGTAGGGCTATACGCTGTGCAAGAAAAAGTGCTGGGAGGGGAGAGTGAAGGCTGGGGGGTGAAATAGGAAGAAGAGGGTCGATAGGGTAGGTGACCCCCAATTTTTCAGTGAGGCATGCCCATGCCCACCAGAGGGAAGAAATGGTGTGGCAGGGAAGAGAGGCGACAGCAAGCCGTCACCTCCCTCCCCTGCCGGGAGTGGGAGTAAAAGAATTGCACTGCACAAGAGAGTGCAGAGCATAGAGCCAATATGGCTCCGTTGAGGCAGCAACTTGGAGTTTCTCTATCTTCGTTGGTCTTCTCTGTCATTGATAGCCATATTTTTCCTCAGCTAGGAACACTGGTCAGGTCCATTTTTGGTCTGTTAGCTATGGCTGTGGTTCTCTTCATCATGGAAAGATCCGCAGCTCCATGGGGTTATTCTTGCGATCGCTGGTTTTAGATGATTAGTAGTAAGCAGGTTCCTGGGCGAGGTTCTCCTTGAGTCATCTCCACGCGTGTTCTGTGTCTCCTTTTTTTTTTTTTTTTTTTTTTTATCTTCTTCTGTAGATGGCTATCAGTGTTTTACGCCTACCAAATAGTTTTTGGGCATATTCCTTTAGCTCCCTGTATTCCTCAAGTGAGTCCAATAGATGTGATTCCAAGTTCTTGGGGAGGTAGTGTATTGCAGTGATCAGTCTGCACCTGAGGTCCTCATAATGGGTGCAATCATACATAATGTGCTCCCAGCACTCAAGCTCCCCACAGGCACATCTCGGATCCACCTCAATCCCCAGCGCTGCCAGCTTGGCTTTAAAGGCCCCGTGACCAGTCAATAAATAGGTGGTATATAAGCCAGGTTGAAACCAAGTTGGGGGACTGGGGTACATCCTGTCGATGTTCGGAATGAATTTCCTGGTGATATTTCCCTTATTTGAGTTGGCCCAACGCTCCTGCCAAACTTGCATCAGGTGTTTTTGCAGCCTTGTCTTTTCATTTTTTTGTGGTGCATTAACGTCCACAGTATAGCCATGGTATGTACAAGGTATTCCTTTCTCTATGTGGTAGTTCATTCCCCTACGCATGATCTCTAAGTCAAGGGGAAGAGCTCCGGCCAAGACCTGCAGCTCGTGGGTACTGGTTGTCCTACAAGCACGTGTAACTGTCAGTAGGATTGTTCTTTGCGTTGCATCAAGGATGCGTCGGTTTACTACAGTTCCTGTTTTGGAAAACCATATTGCTGAGGCGTAAGTGATGATCGGTAGGAAGGTTGTTTTATAAAACAATGACAGGGTGCGTTGGTTTAACCCCCAGTCCCGCCTGACGATCCTAGCCACCAATCCAGAGTATCTTTTGATTTTGGCTCTGATATAAGTTAGATGGTGTTTAAAGGTAAGATTACCATCCAGTATAACTCCTAAATATTTTAACTGGGTCACTAATTTTATTGTGGTAGGTCCCACCTTTATTTGTGGCGGTCTACGTATATCAAGCTTGCCTTTTAGCAGGACGGAGGACGTCTTTGTTGTTGATATCGTCAGGCAGTGGGTTCTGGTCCAGTTTTGCAATATCAGCATTGCCTGATTGGCCTTTTCCTCTAGCTGGGCCCGGCTATCTGCAGCAATGGTGAGGACCAAATCATCAGCAAAGGCCTGGGAGCGCACATCACCGAGGTGCAAAGCCAAGAACCCATCCAAAACCATATTCCACAGGAGCGGTCCCAGAACAGAACCCTGGGGACAGCCCCTGTGGACATCACGATTCACTCTACCATAAGGTGCTTCCACGATGATGCGTCTCTCGGAGAGATATGACCTAATTATGGAGTATAAGTTGATCGGAACTTGTGCCAGCCTTAGTCTTGCCAGTACGCTCGGCCACCAAATGGTGTCGAACGCCCCAGCGAAGTCAACGGAGATGGCTAGAAGATATTTATTATTGCAGTTTGCTGCTAATTCCGATAGGCTACGCAAGGCTTCCACAGTAGACGAACCCTTCTTGAATCCGTATTGCGATGTCTCTGTGAGTTTCGCTGCCTGGTAATGCTGATGTATCCTTGTGCAGAGTAGTCTTTCAAGCAGTTTGCTTGCAACCGGCAGTAGGGCTATTGGCCGATAAGAGTTTGGCAGGTGGGGTGGTTTGTTCGAATTTTTGGCGATTAATTTTACCTTTGCTGTCTTCCAATTTTTGGGGAAGATGCCCTTAGCCAAGCAGCTGTTATATAGGTGTAAGAGGAGGTCTGGAACGATCTCCACGGTCTTCTTAATAATTTCGGGTTCTAAGTAGTCCAGGCCTGGACATTTATTATTTCTTATCAGGGTTGCCATTTGTTGTAGTTCATCCCGTGTGAAGGGTGGCTCCTGAGTGTCTGTTGAATAAACTTCATTATCTTGACAGATGATAAGTTGCTCTGGCAGTGTTGGCTCTATTGGTTTCGGGAAGATGGCATCCAATATATTGCTTATAGATTGTTGCCACGTGGTGGTATAATCACCTTGTGGTGTCTGGGTGGATAAGTTAGTATAAAAAACATAATAGCTTCTGGGATAACTTCCCTGACCGCTTTCCATTTGCCATTTACATTTGTTAAGTAGATCAGTTTAACCCGCCGAAAAGAATTTAAAAAAAAAAATCGTTAAGATTATTTCTTTTTCCTTCAGTTGTTGATGTTATAGGGTCTTCGGCGCATCAGCAACTTAGGCTACATTGTGCCGTATATGTTATGCTTGTAAATTGCATGTGTTCTGCGATCGATTTGCTGCTTGCTGGACGAAAAACTCGAGTTCCGAGAGAAAAACCATGCTTCGCTCACATGTGACCGACTAACTCAGACACATTGTGAAAAAAAGCCCATAAAAATTCCTCGGGTCGTTGACGAGATTTGAATTCAAGTCTTTTCCAGCCAGCGTAAGGAGGACAGACAGCGATTCCACAAACGTGCTGCCCATGAGGGCTTTTACTTCAGTACAACAGTTGTAACCAAAGAGACTCGTCGTCTTGTCACGATTGGGTCATTGTAGCCGGCCACTGAATAGGAGTGGAACCCGATTTCACTCCTGTTAAAAAAAAAAAAAAAAATTATAAATAATAAATAAATAAACAAGAAGGTATTATGGTTACAGTGGATTGGGAAACATCGACGGTGGACAGTGGAGAATTGAAAAAATGGTGGCTGGTGTGACAAATCCCGTTTTCTGCTGATTTACTTGGATGATAGGACCAGAATATGACGAAAACTCTGATTTTCCTCTAATTGATTGGAGTAAATGGGAAGGAAACTCGACATGGGGAACAAAATTTTTTAAATCAACTAGACGACTGTTATTTGTATCAACATGTCAGGGAAAGTACTATACTAGAGAAAAGAATATCCTAGACCTCATCATCACTCATGAATCAGATGACATAACAGGGCTGACAGTAGAGGAACCAGTAGCAGGAAGTGATCACGGAGTTCTACGGTGGATAATGAAGAGAGAGGTAGCAGTAGTAAAAGGCAAAGGAATGGGTTATACTTTCAGAAAAGGAAATTATGATGCCTTAAGGTGATACATGGCCTCTATTAACTGGGTAGATATCGCACAGAGAATGAATACAATTGATGTCACTTGTAAATATAGTTAATACTGTGTAATGTGAGGAAGTGTAATGACATGTTTACATGTTATAGCTTCAATTTTAGATTGTGCATTATCCATCATATATCCTGATGTGAGCATTATCTATTATCCATGTGCATTATCTATTATCTAATTATCTATTCTGATGTGAGCCCCTGGCCGTTGGCCGTGATGGGACAATTGCAACTTTACTTAAATCTATACATGTACATTGTATTAATTTAGTTGCAATAAAGATTTTCTCTCCTCTCTCTCTCTCTCTCTCTCTCTCTCTCTCTCTCTCTCTCTCTCTCTCTCTCTCTCTCTCTCACATATGGGTAAAGCTTCTGTTGTCATCACCATGTCCGTCCGTTCGTCCATCCGAATGTAAAAACTGGACACCCTAATGGGTGGTTTTAATAAAATTTTATATTTCACTCTTTGAGAAAAAATTGTTGCGCGGTCCCAAATTTCATTAAAATCCTACGAATAGAAAGCACGTAATGATTTTTTTTTTTTCTGTCTGTAAATCCGCATGTAATAACTCAACTCCCAGTTTAGCTTTTATAGAGAGAATTATCCAGCCACTCTAAATTTTATTAAAATTGAATTAATAGAAATCTAGTAATTAGCATTTCTTTGTCCATCCGTTAGCATGTAATTAAAAAACTCTCACTGGATCAATTTTCATGAAATTATACAGGGTGATTCACTACCAGTGCGACAAACTTGCAGGAGGTGTAGGGGGCACAAAGACGAATCGGAATCACATAGCATTGCAGGGTCCGAAATGCCTTCGTCATGCGGTAGAGGACGTTGAACGGGAGGTCGTGTGAACTTTTCGTACTACCTCTCTCGTTCAACTTGGAGCAGGTTGCAGTTTCTTCGATGTTTTCCGCCCACTTGAAGCAGCTTCGCGGAATTTTCCTTTGCCATTCAAAACCTTATGGATACAGAACTTCGATACACTAAAATTTTTCGACTTGCACCTATCAATAATTTTCGCATAACTGTACCCTTCTTCGGAAAGTGCGGTTATGTAACCTTCCACCATGGGTCCAATTTCCGAGGTATGTCGACATTTAAACAACTTCTACAACTGATGCACCTATCCATAAGGTTTGGGACTGCGCCTGCGGGAAAAAAAATTGACATTGCTGCCATACGTCACAAGCAGGATTAATGTCAAAATCGTTATCAAAAGGCTGAATCAACCCTCCGTATTTGTTGCTGTTCGCTGAGCGAAGAAATGAATGGGCAATATGGCAGTTCGTGAAGAAAAATCGTTGCTTTTTCGCTCTTTTCTTTGTTATAAATCATGACTTATTACTATTTGCTAGCGCTCCTGAAATGTAACGCACTACGTACATTATCTAGCTAGTGACTATCAAAATCAGTTTACGAACACGCACAATATACAGGCAAAATACACATAACTTGAGCTGTATTACGATTACTTACCTAAATGAGGGTGGATTGGTGGGGAGAGGAGAGAGTTGTTATTCATCTGTAATGCTACTAAATAACAGACTCGAATCTGTAAAACGTCTTTATTATGATAAAATAAAACACATGCGTACTGATTGTATAACTATATGTTAAAATATTAAAGTATATATTTAATATTTCAACTATATTTTAATATAGTTAAAATATTAAATTCAGTGCTACTATAGCACGGTTCAGTGCTATATTAGCACTGAACCGTGCGCAGACGCCATAGTTCATGTCGCAGACCTGCTGAGATGAGTGGTACATATAGATTATCGGTCATCCTGCAACCACTATAGCTGATGAAGGCGGCCGCTGCTGCCGAAAGCTCCTGTATTAGTGGTTCTAGTGATTTTAAACAGCTTTTATCGCTTTTAATTTTATATATTTTATTGAATTTTATTCTTGTTATACAACATTTATTTTATTTTGTTTTAATATTTTAACATATAGTAATACAATCAGTACACAGGTATTTTATTTTATTTTATTTTATCATAATAAAGACGTTTTACAGATTCGAGTCACTATTATTTAGTAGCATTACAGATGAATTACAGAGTTCTTGACACCAGAAGCCTTTTCAATGAAGAGAGAGTTGTTGTTGTTGCAAGATTTTAGGAGCATCAGCGACTAAGGCCATATTGCTCGTATATACTGTCTGCAATTGTGTGTGCTCTGTGGTCGACTTTTTTTTTTGATGGACGAAAAACCCGAGTTTCCGGGAGAAAAAACCATGCTACCCTCTCCTGAGACCGACTAACTCAGTCTTGTTGTGGAAAAGGCCCATAAAAATTTCTCCCGTCATCTATACTCAAGTCTTTTCTACCCGGTGTGGGGAAAACAGCAATTCTACTAACTGTGCTACACGAGAGTGCGAGAGAGAAAAAACAGATAGAGAGAGAGAGAGAGAGAGAGAGAGAGAGAGAGAGAGAGAGAGAGAGAGAGAGAGAGATGTGTGTTTATTACTATAGGAAACAAATGTTGCCCTACTCATTACCATTGGTGTGGGTAAATAACGGTGATAATCATCATAATTTAATTGATCTAATTAAATAATGCTAAACAAGGCCTCACAGAATTCTGAAACAGCCCAAGTTCGTTCTTGGGGTTCTGTATTCTCGAATCCTGCTCACGCTGTACTGAAAACAACTCAAAAATAAACCTGGATAAACCCTTCAGGGTTTATTCAGGTTTAATTTTTGAGTTGTTTCTACTAAACCCCTGAATAGTTATTCTACTAAACCATTGAATAAAAAAAATACTCTTCTCATCAGTGACCGAAGAAATTTTTTTGATTTAACAATCAAAACCATGGCTGTAAATAATAACCCAGATAGGACTCCTCCTTGCGGAACACCAGCAGAAATTGCCTTCTTGTGCGATTGTGCATAGGCGTCGACTTGTAGTACCCTATCATAGAGGAATGAAGCTATGAACCAGAGGATATTACCTTGGATTAGATAGTGGTCTTCCAGTAAGCGGAGGAGCGCCGACACGTTGATGGCGTCAAAGGCAGCTTCAATATCCAGGTACGTGATTGCGAGTTCCTCTTGCTGTTTAAAGGCGGTCAATATATTACATGTGGTTGCAAGGAGGTTCGTCACTGTGGATCGGTTTCGGATTGCGTAGTGGACCTGTGGCGGCCTATCTCCAAGAATCTGATTCATTAAGGTGGGCAGCATAGATTTTTCCAGGATTTTCAGGAGCGTTGAAGAGTTAGATATCGGCCGAAAGTGCCTGGGTAGAGTGGGGTTTCGAACTTTTGGATGTGGTCTAACGAGGTAGCTGTTCCAGGCTTTAGGAAAATTTCTTGTTGTTAGAATTCCGTTGAAGATGGACTTGAGAGGTTGGAGGATGAACGGACTGAGGCATTTTACCATGAATTGCGGCACTTTGTCGGCCCCCGCGGTTGCTGTCGCTGGAAGGGAGTTTATCGCCGCTGTCAGCTGGTGTGTAGAGATGGTGATGGAATGCAAGATGTCTTGTTGTAATTCATTGTCGGGACATAAATGAGAGTTTAGTTGATCTGCACGCGTATTGAATCTGATAATATGATCTAACCATTGAGTTGGGTCCAACTGACTCGGAAAGCTGTGGGATCTGAAGCGGTATGGGATTTTCCCTCTTTGAAGTTGGGCGTCCAGGTGTTCTGTTATTGCTCGTGATTTCTCCCTATTCAATTGCGCTCGTGCTCTTGTATAAGATATCCGGTCGGAAGTCTGTTGAGTTCTTTTCCAGATCTGGTGTAGCTGCTGCTTTAACAGGAAGACCATGTGTACAGTTGGATTCCACCAGGCTTTGGAGTAAGGTGAGATCCTTATCTTCTTTTATGCGGAATACTGTACAATGGTGTTTACCCAATTTGTTAATAGTGTTACCGCCAGCGGGACGTCACACGTTTCAAGTACATGCCAAGGTATGAGGGTGGCAGCTTGCAGGCATTTTTGGATGTTAAGGAGCTTGGGGCTGACAATGACGGCGGTTTGTACGTTTTTTTTGGCAGGTGGTCCCCGAGTAGGAATAATTAATTTTGCGTAGATAGGGTCGTGATCCGATTTGTAGTGCGTCTCAGGTGGTTCTTCAATCATACATGCTAAGGAGGAAAATAGCAAGTCAAGTGGTTTTCTCCTCTAGTAGGGCAGTGATTGATTAGGTGTATATTCGCTGACTTCATGTAGTCAACAAGGATCTTCTTGTGGGCAGTGAGCTGTGGAGTGAGGTTGAAATCCCAGATGGCGATATGGTGAGCTGAGGGGTGAAAGTGGGTGATTTCCCACTTTCACCCCTCAGCTCACAGTTGGCTGCCTCAGTGATGATATCAATTGTGGGTACCGGCGGGATATATTACGCAGATATCTATTGTGGATGAATTTCTGAGCAGTGTCACGGCTAGGGCTTCGAAATTTGGTGAGTCACTGTAGATAGTGTTGATCAATTTGAAGGTCGCGTCTTTGAAGAACATAGCAACACCCCCTCCCCTTCTATTCCTCCTGGAGGTGAACTCTGCCACATAGCCTGCTGGTGTAGCTATCACTATACAGTATTCTGCTCCTCGTGCTCAAGCCATGTTTCGGATATAGCTAAAATATCGAATTCGCCTGCTAGCAGGATTTGCTCTGTAGTCTCCATTTTATTTCGCAAGCTCCTAACGTTCTGATACAGTACACTTACGGTATCAGAGCGGTATACGTGAATTAAAGTTCTGGACCTCGAAGGAGGAAGTATCACATGAGGTCGTGGGTGACTACTTGTGATCACGGTTGGAATCGGCCAGCGTAGTTTGTCTTGCTTGCTTGGGGAAGTTGGGCTATGGGGTAAAATGGGGCTGTTGTCTATTGCGATGGTTGAACCGACTGTCTTGTTTTGTGTATGGCATAAGGGGCGCGACCAGTTTTTTTTTTTTTTTGGATCAAATGTGTGTGCGTAGTGCACAAGGACTGTGAAGAATTTATTTTTATTTTATTTTCTCCTAAGAGACACCCGCTTACAGCTATTAACCAGGGGGTGCACATTCATATATGCAAATATAATTTATATACATAATTATCTATTTATAATTTATACAAATCAGTCTTTATAAATTATACAAATTATACAATGTCTAAATTATACATTTTCTAAATCATACATTGTCTAATTAATTATATTATACACATCATTGCCTTATTTTACATGTCAGGCAGATAGAAAGAGAGCACAAGCATAATTTACAATTTTACAAGGAATTAGAGAATGTTCACATCTACAGCACTATTTACAGCGAGTTCACAGACGTCCAATATAAACATAACAGGAGCAAAAACAGTCCCGACCAGTTCATTCTTCATTTCCTGCATTCTCTTTTGTTTCCCTCAGTCGGCATCACTCAACATTTATAGGTGGAGTAATGCCTTTTGAAACACTTCGGTCCTGTATCTCTTCTCTGCGCAAAGCCTTTCTGGGTCTGCTTGAAGATCGTTGAACATCTTAATGGTGTTCAAAGGAAAAAATCGCCGAAGGCTTTCCAGCTGTGTGAGCGTGCTACTGATTGGAAGGGATGTTGTTCTATTCTCCAACCTTTGCGTCATGCGGGGCCGAGTCAGCAGGTGGTCAGTTTTCGGCGAGTCGACTCTCCCGGTCAGTAGTTTTGCAAGAGTGAGGATGTTCTTGGTGACAATAATGTGAGACCAAGGCGTGACATCCAAGTTGGCATATAAAATGGTTCTTGAGATTGTAAATGGCTGCGTAGTGATCCTGTTTAACCATCTCAGCATCCAGTACTCTAAACCCAGGAAAGCCTTGATGGTAGCATCTGGGGCAGAAGACCAAATCTGAGATGCGTAGAGAGGGATGGGGATGACACATCTTAAAATATATTGTTTAACAAGGTCAGGGTTCCTGATACCTACTAGTTCTTGTCTGCAGGTCCATAGCGCTGCGTAAGTTTTCTTCTTTACATGTCCGAAATGGGATGTGAAGTTTAGGTTTTCGTCCCATTTCAGACCAAGATCAATATGTGTCCTGACTTTTTTGACCACACTGCCATTTACGCGTATTGATATGTGGTTTTTAAATACCTTGTTGGTGAAAACCATTTGTGCTCTCTTGTGTTCATTTAGTCGAAGCCCCATGCAATTAAGGTATTCTTGCAACTCGGCGATTTTGGAGTTTGCTTAGAGCCTGGAGTTTAGAGCCTGGATCTTGAGTCAGCTTCCATTTAGTCGAGTGTGTGATGCGTACTCCGCGATGTTTCTCCTTCTGACGCTGTTGTTTGGGTAGAACGGTCGGACAATAACACCAATGGGCCAGGAAGAGGGGTTACTGATAGCCTCAATGGACGCTGCTTCACAGGATAACATGAATGAAGCGTAATTATTGCTCTTGGTAGGTAGCTTAGTGGCTTCCGCACTGACGTAGAGGTCTTGAAGGAGGACGTTAGCTATTTGTTCAGGAGTTGTTAGGGATGCAGTCTGGAAATGAAGAAATTCTCAGATGTTTTGTTGGGATGTGGCATCATGGGTCTGAGCCTAGAAGAATTTGACGTGCCCGTTACACATGCATTTTTCATTCGCGCACCTGGTTCGTGTGACTGTTTGACCCTTGGTGATGGAGTGTTGTGAGTGGGATGGGGCTGAGATCTAGCCACAATCCCTGCCCATGTTGTTCTGATGGCCCTTTTATTAGGACGAATTTCAGCAACATGAACTGGTGGTCCCGTGTGATGGCTGATGTCACTTCTTGGTGCAATGCTCATATGTACCGATGGCATCATTTCTGGACTTTCTTCACGACTGCATGAACTGTGCATGTGTATAGGTTGTGAGGCACTCATGATGGCTGTGCTACCGCTGGTTGGAAGGGACATAGAATACTCACTCGGTGGAATTTTTACCTTTTCATTTGACGTGTCATTTGAGGACCACATTGCAGGTATATTATTGCCTTTTGCGTGGGAATGCGATATTTTTTCTGGGTAGTGATCGCTTTCTGCAGCTTTTCCACAGCACTGTGAGGCAGGAATAGAATGACTTATGCTGCGTTTCACATCCTCGCGAATTTTGCTAGAGAAGAGCTCGTAACACTTATCAATGAATGTATCAAACTCCGATTGTACACGTTTTCGAAGCGCAGCCTTGAAGTTACTCAACATTGACAACAGGAACTCATCAGTTATATGAGGTTGTGTGTGCTAACGCGCATAAAAACTCGGAATAACTTACGGGAGAAAAAAGTCCTATTTCCTTCACTTGAGATCAGCTAACTAACCCTGATCTAGAAGTTCTTTAAGGATTCTGACAGTTATCGACGGGATTTAAATCCAGACCTCTCCAAAATCATTATACTGTCACGGATTAATTATATTCAATGTAATAATAATTGACTGTATTAATGGCCTCAACGGTCGAATCTGTGGTTAGGTGTATAAGAGAATCACTGATATACACAGCTAATGTTGACCCACTCTCTATGAGGAATTCACAACATTTTATGTACAGTGTATTCAGTAGAATTAACTATATGTTTTTTCCGAACAGGTGAACTTGGGAAGATTTCTTTATTTATTAGTTTTTGTCATCTGTTAGGTTGTACTAAGCCTAATCATTCATTGGATGTTGCAAATTTGCTCTTGTTTTAAATTTCAGTATCTGAAGTTTAATAAGATAATGTGTTGCATTTTAGTTATCGTAAACACACTAGTCACGCTTAAGAGAACTTCCTGATTTCAACACGACATTTATCAGATGCTAGCTAAGTTGCAGCTGCTCCGTTCACTACTAGGCAAGAAGGTTGGTGCAAGACAAAGCTATTATGCAGATAAAAAATTCCATTGTGATGGACTCCTCAATATCATGCATACCTCTGATCTGCACTCAGGGTTAATTCCTGTTTGCATTAATGAACGATTGATCTCGCGGTCATGTCACCGTCTCACTTTCTTCAACCGTCATCGCTTGTTCTCGTTCTACGTGTACAAATTTATGAAGTTAGTATATTCTTCCAAAATGCTAGGAGCCTCCGGAACAAGATTCACACTCTTCTGGATTTATTTACCAAAGCCGACTGCAGCTTTATTAAAATCGCTCAGACGTGGCTTACACCCGAAATTGCCTTAGGCATTCTCGCTACCAATTTCAACTTTCATTTTCATACCGCATCTCGAGAAAATAGACGGTGTGGTGGCGTATGCCTGTTCACCTCCATAGCCTACCCTATCATCTCCTACCATCAGTATCAGACTCCTCAACTCGAAGCTACAAGCCGTCTGCGTCCACATTCGTGACCGCTCTTTGTTGTGTTGTATTGTGCTTCTAGTGTCTATCGGTCAATTTGATGATCTCAGCTCCTGGTTAATTTCCATCGATATACCAGCCGACATCGTAATTTGAGTTGATGACTTTAACCTTTGTGCTTCACTTCGGACAAGCTAGTGGCAATGATGCTACTAGCTTGTATAGCCAGCTTCAAATTCTCAACTGCACAAAAGCCACTTCATCATCTACTAGGAGTGCTTCCAAGTTAGAAATAATCTTTTCTAATACCCAAGTGCTTTTTTCATCGAAAATCTACCAATTTGATTTAACTCAGACAATCTTCCCCTACAAGCTACATTCACAGTGCTTTGCCATCTTACAACCCCAAGACATCTTCTTAAGTCTCTGGTCAAGATAGTTTAATTGCCACTTTTCCTGAACCAATTTCCTGTTCACCTTTTAGTAGTAGTAGTAGCAAACAATGCAAAAAAGCAAGCTTATATAGCATCAGCAAAAAAAAAAAAAAAACCACTACAAAGTTCAGCCATCCGTATCCTCCAAGAATTTATCTAGTTCTCCCTTGAATTTATTCAAACCATTCACTTCCACAATAACAGATGGAAGCCAGTTCCAACAACAATTAACCACCTGCTGGCTGAAGGCAAACTTCAACACGTCTATCCTGCAACCATCCTTCCTCAACTTTAATTTATGCTCCCTTGTATGTGTAGTCTCAGTAAGTGGAAGAATGCCATTAACATTCAACTTACTCAATCCATTCAAAGCTTTAAAGACCTCAGTCAGATCTCCCCGCAGCTGACTAGCCACGAGACACTATAATTTGCAGAATTGAAGCCTTTATAGGTAGGAGCACCGTTTTGTTCCCTTCACCAATGTGGTTACCCATCTCTGTACCCGTTCCAGCAGATCTACATCCTTCCTAAAGCGAGGAAGCATGTAGATCTTCTTCCCTGTTCAGTTTACCGTCAGATTCCTCTATCTGATGCTTGGTTTTGGCTAGCTCGTTGTCTTGCTTTTATTTCGCGTGTGATAATGTCTGCCGGTTCTCGTCCCAAAACAAACTATGCTGAACATTCAATTTATCGACCGTTTTACAGAATAAACCGAAAGCACTTCGAAAATTTTCAGGGTCTGCCTTCGAAACTTTAGAAATTTTCTATTTCTCAGCTCACTGTTCCCTGTTTAATACCTCTAAGAAGGCAGCCTTAGATGAATTTATTAATGCTAGATCTCAAAACGGGAAGACGATTTTTTCACAAAAGTCCACACTCATCCCTCAAGGGCTTCCAACTAGGAGACCTGGACAGATTATGTTACCACATTTGGTCTTATCTCACCACCGATGTAATGCCCGTGTTCAAGGACTCTCCATATTGTGACAATCTGTTTAAAAGTTCAGTTTTATCCTACTTTAAAGTAGCTAATCAATTCCCTTTCAAACTTCTCTGCAATAGGACTGGTTGGTATCCTCAACTACTGTCTCAAAAGTAGCGTTTTCTTGTTACTTCTAGACCAGCATGTTCAACTGAAAAGTGTCTTCTTCAATTCATTTCCACAATTTTGCCAGACGTCAGATGAATACAAATTAATATTGCTTCTTCTTTGATATCCCGCTGCCTCCGACATAGTTGCTCTCAATCTTCTCATATCTTTGCTTTAGAACTATTACTGCATCTCAGAACCCATGCTGAAAGTGATTCAACAGTTATTTTATGATCGTATTCTTATCTTCTCTAACAAATCCGCAATCCGTATTCGGAACATTAGCTTAGGCTTACCACAAGGAGGAGCCCTCTTAGCCTTGTTTTTCTCGGCCATATTCTTTCCTTTTCTTTTGAGTCACTGCAACTTCAGTTCTTATGCTGATGACATTTTCGTGGTTTTACCAGCCCCTTTCAACAATGCCAGCCTTTTGAAATAATAATGTAGGGTTAAAAACTGATCGATGACTTCCTTAATTATACTGAATTTTGGTTTTCATGTCAATCCCTCAAGGACCAAGTGTCTACTGTTTGGTTCTTCGACATTCTCCTCTTTCCTACAAGTTATAATGCAATCTAAAGTAATTTCCCTGTAAACCAGATTAAATTCTAGGAGTATATCTGGATTTCAAACTTCTCTTCTCAGTCCACTGCACAATGCTTCACTCTATCGTTCTAAAATCGTTTTGGTTTATGAAGTGTGACCTCGCTCTCATTCATAATCTGAACACTATATGGAAATATTTTGCCATCTATAGTATATCCTTCCTCACTTTCTGTAATCTGGTCTTTCTTCTTGAAATCTACTGTTCAGCATATCAGCCGAATATTTTCTCATCAGGTGGTTAAATGCGAGCTTGGACATTCCATTGTGTCATCTCCACATCAACCTGTACCAAAAAAACTGAAATAATGCCTGTTACTGTTCGTTGGCAATACAAAGCTATTCGGTATTTTGCATCTCTGATCACAGACCAAAGTGACTGCCTTAAAATCTGGGACCTTCTTCAATGCCGAATTCTACCTATGACTATCAGAGCAAGTCCGTCTCTTCAGTCGAAACTTTTCAGAATAAACAGAATTGAATTTTCATCGACAACTCCGTCAAGCCAGCAACGTGCTTCGATTTTGACCCTGATGTCTGGATTCACGAAAAGGTGTACAGAAAAGTATTTCTGGACTCACTCATGTCAAACTTTTAACATTTACAGCTTGTTACCTCCAGTTTCAATGATCTTGTTATATTTTTATTTATTTATTTTATTTTATTTATTTAACTTATGTAAACCCTCCTCTAGATTGGCTGTACCCGGGCATTGCCCGTAATATACTGGATGGCAATAAATTATTACATACATGTATACAGTTCTTATAAGTGTTTCCATCATACGGTTTTGAGTCAGGGTTAACAAGTCGCTTTATGCCTTTCACAAAACACATTAATTGTATTAAATAAAGATAATTTAATCATATTATTGTATTAATTTATTGTATGTATATTATGATCATGCCACTTCCCTTACTGGCGCAAAATTTTAATTAGTCCCTTAATTAATCCATGAATTAATTAACATCTTTATTTTAATCACATAATACTTTAGATTAAATTTGTGTGTTAATTTTCTTGATTATAACTGAGTCTTGTAAAGTAAATTAAATTTTTCGTTCTCTCTATGCGCCCTTTTTTTGAGTACCCTGTTTCTATTTTTTTAACTACACCCTGACCACAAGATTTTTTTTTTCTTTTGTTAGTGATGAATGATAACAGGATCATCTATCTTTGCGGTGGCTTGATAGATGATGAATCATTGAACCATCTTGGGTGTACGGCGAGGTCTGAATACTGTTCAGCAGTATCTGTATAGCAGCTTACTGCTGTCGATATTGAAGAATCGCAGGTTATTGATATTATCATCGATCAAATCCAAAGCTGATAAGTTCGAGACAACAGTGAAATTCATGTCAGTGTGAGTTTAGGTCCTACGCCTGTAGCTGAATGCGAACAGAGGCTGAGCACTGAACAAAATCACCATCCCAATAGATTGTATTTCTTAAAGGCAGTGGCGATATATTAATATACTATGCCAAGATGGTTAAAAGTTGACTACGGATGTTTAATGAAAATGTTGTGTATATGGTATTCAAGTTATGAAAAAGTTAGGACCATCCTCCGTGACAGTACAGCGGTTTCGCTAGTTGCCATTAATTTGGAGAGGTTTTGGTTCGATCTCCGTTGACGACGGGAGCAATTTCTGAAAAAGCCCGCATTTGTAGGTAGAAGAAATCTGTTTTGTAGAGACGGGATACATTTAAACAAAGGTGGTGCAAGAGTTTTTGCCAGTATTATTGAGGATTCCTTAAGGTTCAGGGAAACTGCTAGTTTGGGGGAAGAAGGGTAATATATATACACGTTCATCTGATGATATTGGTCAAATTAAAGCTGCACGTAGTTCTTGTTTGTTACCGCAACAGAACATATTAGCAAAATGTTTTGAGGGCAGAACCGTTTCAAATGAACGGGCAGCTAATCCCAGGGATGTGAGCTCAAATAACTTGAAAGGGTGTGTCAGGGTAGTTAACTATACAATAACATTAAGTCATAATTGTTTATAGAGTAATGTCAAAAGTGTCGTCAATAAAATGAGTGAATTCGAACTGCTGGTTAGGACAAGTAACGCTGGCATAATAGGTCTTACAGAAATGTGGTGCCACCCGAAAATGGAGGATGATGAGTTTCAGTATTATATGTATAATATATTTAGGAAGGATAGGGAAGATAGAAGGGGAGATGGGGTCATGCTTCTTATCAAAAGCAGCCTGAGCGCGACAAAAGCTTTCCCGGATTGAGCCGTTTCGCATGCTAGTATAGAATCTGTATGGTGTGAAATAACAGGAAGCAAAGGTATAATGAGAGTGGAAGTAATCCACAGGCCAGGTGATTGCGAAGATTATGATGAGAGCCTCTACATACAAATGGAACAGGCAAGTAAGCGTAAATGTCTCATTATGGGTGATTTTAATTTGCCTCTAATTGATTGGAGCAAATGGGAAGGAAACTCCACATTGGGGACAAAATTTTTAAATCAACTATATGATTGTTATTTGTATCAACATGTCAGGGAAAGTACTAGGGAAAAAAAATACTCTAGACCTTACAATCACCCATGAACCAGATGACATAAAAGGGCTTACAGTACAGGAACCAATGGCAGGAAGTGATCACGGAGTTCTACGGTGGACGATGAAGAGAGAGGTAGTAGTAGTTAAAGGCAAAGGAATGGGTTATAATTTCAGGAAAGGAAATTACGATGTCGTAAGTTGCTACATAGCTTCTATTAACTGGGTAGATATCTCACAGAGAGCGAATACAATTGAATTATGGTATACCTTTAAAACATTAATCACAGAAGCCTTGAATGCATATATACCATTTAAAAAATACTCCACAAGGACGATTCCAAGTTGGATGAATACTGAAGTTGCCAGATTACTTGAGCAGAAAAAGACGGCATGGAAAAGTTACAGAGTAATAGAAAGTACTGAAGCCTATAACAGCTACAAATTGATCTGTAATAGTGCCACAGAAAAGGTTAGGCTGGCAAAGGCAGATTGCGACAAATCGCTGGCAAAGGCAGATTGCGACAAATCGCTGGCAAAGGCAGATTACGACAAATCGCTGGCAAAGAGGGGAGATAAGGAATTCTTCACATATATAAATGCAAAGAAAAGGACAAGCCAGATCGTACCCTTATGTAATGGACGTGGGACAGTATTAGATACCCAGCTGAAGTTACAGATGAACTCAACATCGATATTTACAGAAGAAAAACCCTTTACGTCAATGAGAAATAATGGGAGTGAAGTTGAAAAAATTTTAATTAGTTGAAATTTCACATGTTTATTTAATGAAAAAACTTTCGAGCCTATAGTTCAGTAAGGCTCTTGAGGTTGATGGCATATACACTATAATTTTATGGGAGGCGGCAAGTGAGTTCATTGAACCATTAATTATAAGAGCATCACTGGACTCGGGAGTGATTCCGTTGGATTGGAAAAGTGCCAATATATCTCCAATACATAAGGACGGTTCTAAGAGTGAAGTGGGAAATTACCTGCCGGTTAGTCTAACTTCAGTAGGGATAATCATGGAGACAGTGATCAAGGGTGGATGTTGTTGTTGTTGTTTGGTTTTTAAGAGCTTGGTTGGTTTGGTTTGGTTGGGTTTTTTTTTTTTTTTTTTTTTTTAGGAGCATTAGCAACTAAGGCCATATTGCTCCGGGATATGCGGTGGTCATTCCCTGCCTTTCCGCATCCTCCGTATTTGGTGGTGACGGGCTCGAACCCCGGTCTAATCAAGAAGCGTGTGCTACGCACTGCTGCTCCTTCCCACCTGGCTACGGAGGCGCCTGTTTTTAGGAGCATTAGCAACTAAGGCCATATTGCTCCAGGGATATGCGGTGGTCATTCCCTGACCATTCCGCATCCTCCATGTTTGGTGGTCACGGGCTCGAACCCCGGTCTAATCAAGAAGAGTGTGCTGCGCACTGCCGCTCCTGCCCACCTGGCTACGGAAGCGCCTCAAGGGTGGAATTCAGGATCATTTAGATAGAAGTGGAATTCTGACGGATACTCAGCATGGTTTTGTAAAGTGAAAATCTTGTTTAACTAATCTGGTTAGCTATTTTGACAGGGTCAGTCAAGAGCTGGACTTAAGGAATAATTTCGACATTTTTATTTGGATTTCAGCAAAAAATTTGACTCAGTCCCACATGAGCGGTTACTTTATAAGCTGGAACGGGTTGGAATCACAGAGAAAATCCTTATATGGATGGCTTCTGAGCAGGAGGCATGGGTTGTGATAATTGGTTGTTCCTCAGATTGGGTTGATGTAAGAAGTGGTGTTCCCAAGGGTCGGTATTAGGACCATTGCTGTTTTTGGTTTTCATAAATAACATCGACAAAGGGATAGAGGGCGTGATGTCTAAATTTGCAGATGATGTAAAGACTGGTAGAGTAGTTAATGATCGCCGCCAAGCAGAGTTTCTTCAGAATGACCTAGATAGACTTCGGAGATGGTCAGAAAAGTGGGAGCAATGCTTTAATCTAGCAAAGTACATGTATATTTTTATTTTTATTTTATTTTATTTTATTAATAAAAAGATACACAACAGGTAACCATTAACAGTGTATCTGAGATCAGATCAATAAACATAATAACAATAATGTGAAATCCTACAGGACGATAAACATTGATACAAATTCAAACAATAAAGCATATGTACAAAAGAGGATTGTATTAAGTTAAGTTACCGGTAAAACAAGTAATAATTAATCCGTTAGAGAATAGAAAAATAATATAACAAATAATAAGCTACAATAATTAGATGTGAGCTAGTCACTTTGCAGTTTAAGTGAAGAGGCAAACTTGTGGATGGAGTTCATCAGTGATTGGGAGTTGTCAAAGAAGTCAATGCGAGAGTCATTTGCTGATTTGCTGATTCTGTTCAGTGGACTGAACTTCATTAAGTCCGTGTTGGCAGAGTCAAGGCGAAACGGTGTAAGGTTCCTGACTTGTCTACAGGGAGCATTGAAGTTTATTTTACTCAGGATATCAGATGCTTCATAAATTCCAGTGATTACTTTGGCTAGGAGGGCGATGTCAGCAGTAACTCTTCTAGTGCACAGAGGCCTTAGATGAAAGTAATCACACAGCGATTCATAATACACTGAGTGATAGAATAGAGGATTGCGGTACGTAAGGTAACGGATAAAGTTTTTTTGGACTGCTTCAATTTTGTTAGTTAAAGTCTTTGTGTGAGGATTCCAGATGGGGGAACTGAATTCAAGGATTGGCAGTACAATAGTTTTATAAAGGATAACCGCATATCTGTAGTTTTTGAACTTGTATGTGTTCCGTTTGATGAATCCCAGTGTTTTGAATGCTTTGCTGGTGATTTTAAGGACATGGGCATCGAATTTAGCACTGCTGGAAAAGAGAATCCCTAAGTCGTTAACTTGGTCACACCTTTCGATGATCACAGAGTTAATACTATACTCCGTATTCATTAGTTGTGGAGATCTGCAAGATGAGAAAGAGATAACTTTGCACTTCGCGGGGTTTCATATATATATATGAAATATATATATATTTATATATGAAATATATATATATGAAATATATATATATGAAATATATATATATTTCATATATATATATTTCATATATATATATTTCATTTCATATATATATATGAAATATATATTTTTTCACATATATATATATATATATATATGAAAAAAAAAAAAACCAAATAAAAACTGCAGCCATTATCAATCCACTGCACGATGGAAGCCTCTTCAACGATTCATGTTGAGAGAAATGGACCATAATCTGCCACGCTGGTCCAGTGCGGGTTGGCAGATCGACTGTATTTAACAGTAAGGACCTTGAGCGTCGGTCTACTCAAAGAGCGTGTGCTACTGCAGTCCAGCTCCTGACCACTCGGCTATGAGGCAGCGGCACCGCATAATATACTAGTGTCCAAAATTTAGTTACAACCTTTTTTTTAAAGTAATTTCCTGAAATTGTACAAGAAATTTTAAGTCGGGATGGAATTTATTGTTATAAAACCGAATATGAAGTTAGAACAATTTTAGACTCCGAAACATAGAAATCAGGCTGGCAATAAAAGAAGTACAACAACATCACTAATTTTTAAACAAATGCCATACAGAATTAATTTGATTAATGTCTTTGAACGTCTTTTGTAGAACCTAGTAAACGTATGGAAGATTCGCAGATCTGAAAACTTTATTATGGATGAAACCCCCTTGATAGCCTTTGAAGCTTTTAATAAGTTTCAGACTCAGACCCAGCTCTTAATATTCTTCAGTCTACGAGTATATCAATTTCAATATACGAGTATATCAATTTCAATATACGAGTATATCAATTTCAATATACGAGTATATCAATTTTGTCATATCAGGATTATGACAAAAGCCTCTACATGCAAATGGAATGGGCAAGTAAACGTCAATGCCTTATTATGGGTGATTTCAATTTGCCTCTAATTGATTGGAGTAAATGGGAAGGAAACTCGACATGGGGAACAAAATTTTTAAATCAACTAGATGACTGTTATTTGTATCAACATGTCAGGAAAAGTACTAGAGAAAAGAATATCCTAGACCCCATCATCACACATGAATCAGATAACATAACAGGGCTGACAGTAGAGGAACCAGTAGCAGGAAGTGATCACGGAGCTCTACGGTGGATGATGAAGAGAGAGGTAGCAGAAGTAAAAGGCAAAGGAATGGGTTTTAATTTCAGAAAAGGAAATTACGATGCCTTAAGGTACTACATGGCCTCTATTAACTGGGTAGATATCGCGCAGAGAATGAATACAATTGAACTGTGGTACGCTTTTAAAACATTAATCACAGATGCCTTGAATGCGTATATACCATTAAAAAAATACTCCACGAGGAGGGTTCTAAGTTGGATGAATAGTGAAGTTGCCACATTACTTGAGCAGAAAAAGGTGGCATGGAAAGGTTACAGAGCAATAAAAAGTACTGAAGCCTATAACAGCTACAAGGTGATGTGTAATAGAGCCACAGAAAAGGTTCGACAGGCAAAGGCAGTTTATGAAAAATCACTAGCAAACAGAGCAAAGAGGGGGGATAAAGAATTCTTCGCATATATAAATGCCAAGAAGAGCAGGACAAACCAGATCGGACCTTTACGTAAGGGAAAGGGGATAGTATTAAATACACCAGCTGCTGCTGCAGATGAACTCAACAGTTATTTTGCATCGATATTTACAAATGAAAAGCCTTTTGTGGCAATGGGAAATTGTGGGAGCGAAGTTAAGAAATATGTAATTAATGATATTGAAATTTCGCAAGATTATTTAATGAAAAAACTTTCGAGCCTACAGACCAGTAAGGCTCCTGGAGTTGATGGAATATACCCTATAATCTTAAGAGAGGCGGCAAGCGAGTGCATTGAACCATTGAGGCTAATTATGCGAGCATCATTAGACTCTGGGGAGATTCCCTTGTATTGGAAAAGTGCAAATGTATCTCCCATACATAAGGGTGGCTCTAAAAGTGAAGTTGGAAATCATCGACCTGTCAGTCTGACTTCAGTAGTAGGGAAAATCATGGAGGCAATGATCAAGGGTGGAATTCAGGATCATTTGGATCGAACTGAAATTCTCAAGGATACTCAGCATGGTTTTGTGAAGGGAAAATCATGTTTAACAAATCTGGTTCGCTATTTCGAAAGGGTCACTCACGAGCTGGATTTAGGGAATAATTTCGACATTGTTTATTTAGATTTCAGCAAAGCTTTTGACTCAGTCTCACATGAGCGGTTGCTTTATAAGCTGGAACAGGTTGGAATCACTGGGAAAATCCTTAGATGGATAGAAGGATGGCTTCAGGGCAGGAGGCAGAGGGTTGTGATAAATGGCTATTCCTCAGATTGGGTTGATGTAAGAAGTGGGGTTCCCCAAGGATCAGTATTAGGACCATTGTTGTTTTTAATTTTCATAAACGACATTGATGAAGGGATAGAGGGCGTGATGTCTAAATTTGCAGATGATGTTAAAATTGGTAGAGTAGTTAATGATCACTGTCAAGCTGAGCTTCTTCAGAGAGACCTAGATAGACTTCAGGAATGGTCAGAAAAATGGCAGCTGTGCTTTAATCCAACAAAGTGTAAGGTATTACACGTGGGAAACAGTAATCCCAAAATAACTTATTCACTTGGTGGAGTTCAACTAAACCCAGTACTGGAGGAAATGGACTTGGGTGTTACGATACGGTCAGACATGAAATTCTCTGAGCATTGTAAACAGGTTGCAAGGAAGGCCCATGGTGTCCTATCGATGATCTATCGAACTTTTGCAAGTAGAGATAGGGACGTGATAATCCCATTATATAAGGCTTATGTTAGATCACACTTGGAATACTGTGTTCAAGTATGGAGACCGCACCTAAAGAAAGACATCGAGTTTCTTGAAAGGGTGCAAAGAAGGGTAACTCGCCTGGTGAGATCGGCAAAAGGGCGTCCTTATGAAGAAAGACTTCGAATATGTGGGTTGCAGAGTTTGGAAACTAGACACCTTAGAGGAGATTTGATTGAGGTGTTTAAGGCTCTGAGAGGCATCAGTAAAATGAATGAGGACAAAATTTTCAAGATTATAAATGATGCTAGAACTAGGGGACATAAATTCAAGTTACTGGGGGAAATGTTTAGATTGGACTGCAGGAAGTTTTATTTTAGCCAGCGAGTTATAAATTACTGGAATAAGTTGCCTTCATGGGTGGTAGAGGCCGACAGTTTGGGGAAATTCAAAGGTCATCGGGTAAGGGAAGCGCATAGGATGAAACGTTTAATTTCCTTTTTTTTTTTTTTAATTATTATTATTTAATTTTTTTTTTTTTTTTTTTTTTTTTGGCTGGTGCAGCATAAGCCATAGGCTTTCTTGCACCATGCGGCCGTTACTAATACTAATACTAATACTATTTCGATGGATCCCTTACTTCTACAGTCTCATCTGTTTCATCTCAGATAAATAGAATTGAGAATCTCCGCAAAATTCTTCTTTCCAAGATTCTCAACAACGAATCAGGGACCAATCCTGATATTAATTAAGCTGCGGTCTCATCCACTTCCTGCCCAAACTGCTACTTTTTAGATTTTCATTTTCATATGAAGCATTCTTACAAGTGCTCCTTTCAACTGTGAGACTACTAAAGATCTAAAAGCTGTCCAACAATCAATCAGTCTTCTATTGCTTGACAACAAATATTGTCAATCAGTCTTCTATCACATTCTTCTGAATGTGAAATCATGAGAGAGTCTATCTAGATGGATCGCATACTACCCGTACCTACTGTTCCAAATCCTAAGCGGGTTTCCTTCAGTGATTCTCATGAGGCTGTTGATCATAAGCCCTGACTCGTTATTACCAGCTTACTCGGAAGGTAAAGCTACTGTCAATTAAGTTGTTCATCCTTATTTTGATACAGCCCAGTCAACTGAGGTTCTTCCAAAAAATATTACGCTCTCCACTATGTCTTCATCTATATGCCTCATTCGTCTTCCAGAGTTTATTTGCTGAATAATGTGAAAGATCTGATGAAGGCATCTCAGTCGGTCACTTCGACAGATCAGTTTTCGTCCTCATTTCTTACGAACACTTTTGAACCCACTAATTTTAAGCAGTGTGTATCTAATCTACAGTCAGCAATATCATCAGAAGGTTTAACCCCATCAGTTTACAGAACTTTAGCACCATTATTCACCTTCGGAACCAAAGAGAACTCTAAATTTCAAGCTGTTCCTTGCCAAGCTGACTCTTCCTCGGTCGTCTTGCTCTTTCCACTAACCTCTAAGATAATGAAGATTTTCTCAACACTGAGATAAGTCTTCATATTTCCACGAGGAAATTGTCCATCCGTTATCCTGACTATGCTTTGTTTCTAGGCCGCCGTAGCCTAGTGGTCATGCGCGCGGGTGCATAAGTACACGTGCCTTGAGTAACCGGGGTTCAAGCCCGTGACTGCTGAATACGGGGCTGTTTCTTGTATTATCTCTATCTTGTGAACTCCTCTGACCGTTTGGTCGTCCCGGAGTATAAACAGAAAATTTATTTATTATTTTATATAACCCACTTGAACAAACTGTCTTTCAGATACTGATATCTAGCAGATTGATATTATAATTAAGCCTTATAGGTCTTGATCAGGCACTGCAGTTCACCTTGCCAGATCTACTCAACCTAAATAGTATGTTTCTCAAGCTCCTCATCCTTATTGCTATAAAAATTATCACTGATTTTCGTCTCGTCTTTCTGCAACAAACTTTTGTCATAGTTACCCTTACTGAAGCCAGTGAAATTTCACCCCTCACCTATTTAGTTTAACGTTCGGATCGAGATTCGAAAGATGGCAGTGTTGCTATCTTTACCCATTACCTTGTTAAAGTGCTGTAATGCACTAAACATTCATCCATTGAAGGTTTCTTATTATAAGTTAACTATGCAGAAAACCTTCTGCTTATGGTTTTTTACGCTGCTCTTCCAGTTTCTTTATCCTCCATTCAACAATCAGAAAATATTATATGTACTGTAGAATCTACAGTTTCCGGTCAATGCAGATCGGATCTCCATAAAAAGATCAACTGCAGCCATTATCAACCCACTGCAGGATGGAAGCCTCCTCAACAATTTTATGTTGAGGGAAATAGACCATAATCTGCCACGCTGGTCCAATGCGGATTGACAGATTGACCGTATTTATTATTATTATTATTAAATCCGTTTATTAAAAATAGCAAGTGTTTGCTTTCACCCCTTATACACAGCCGACCGGCTAGAAGGGTGTACAAAATGCAAGAATTTCAATTATATACAATATGAGAAGGGTGTACAAAAAGCAAAAATTATAATTATTTACAGTATTTACAATATAAGAGTATACAAAAATGCACGAATACAATTATTTACAATATTTACAATATTGTTTACAAATTCACTCATTGTCAAGATTATAGTTGAAGTAAGCTGTGCGCTTCTGAGATGCTCTTCACTCTGTATTGCTTGCTTTCGGAGTATTTCACAGGGTCTATTGTCAATGAATTGAAAAGGTTCACTGCGTTGTTTGGGAAGAAATTCTTCACAAAGCACAGGTTGCACAGTATAGAATGCAACGGTAGGTACGGACTGTCATTATTGCGTCCAGCACGTGGAGTAGAGATAAGTCCTCGAAGACTGGGGGCGTCAATCACACCGGTAAGCATCTGAGAAAGAAGAAGAATATTCCTGGATGCAATGTGAACTCTCCAGGGAGTGATATTTAAGTTGGTATATAAAACAGCCCTGGAGATGGTGGAGGCATTGCCCGTGACCCTGTTCATCCATCGCATTACCCAGTACTCGACTGCGAGGAAGCTATTTATATACGACGTCGGGGCAGAAGACCAGATTGGTGATGCATACAGTGCGATAGGTTGTAGGCACCGCTGGACGTATCCACCGACTACATCGACGTGCAGTAACCCCGTCAGCTCTTGTCGAATTGCCCACATCGCCGAGAAAGTCTTAGTTTTCATGGTCGAGAAATGGTTCTGAAAAGTGAGGCCCTCGTCCCAAGTCAAGCCGAGGTCGGTGTGAGACCTCACTTTCCTTATCTGCACTCCGTTGTGATAGGCTGTGATGTCATTTTTTAATTTCTTTTTTGTAAATGTGATTTGGGCTGATTTAGGTATGTTTAGCTCCAGACCTATCTGCAGTAGATAGGTTACAAGGCTGCTGATCAGGACGGCGACTCGCTGATTTATCAGGTAGGTTTGTTCAGGGTCTTTTGATTTTATATATAATTTGAGGTCATCTGCATATGATGAGAAATCAGTGTACCTTGCGAGGAAGGGTTCAAGGGCAGCGGCGAACAGTACACAGGATAAGACACCTCCGTGTGGTACTCCTCTCGTTATAATGCACTCCTGTTGGAAGGATTTATAGCTGATGATGAGTTGTCTTGGTGTAAGGATGCGGTTGATGGTTTTTAACAGGTTTCTAGTAATGCCAAAGTACTTTTCCAGAATGTAGATGAGAGCGGGAATTGAGAGCTTATCATAAGCAGATGAAATATCCAGGAAGATGACGTCCAGCTGAGATTTACTGTTGAGAGCAGTTTGAATTTTAAATAGGGTATCCAGAAGGTTTCTATATCTAGATCTTTTGGGGATCACGGTATGCAGATGTCTCAGTCTATGAGAGAAGCATTGGTCGATCAGTGCTGATAAGATAGCTTTCTCAAACACTTTTAATAGAGAGCAACCCACTGAGATCGGTCTCAAGTCCTTAGGTTCCTTTGGGTTTCTTCTTTTGGGTATGGGTTGTACCCTGTAGTGATTCCACATTGTCGGGATTGATCCGGACTTCAATATGCGATTAAATATTACAAGAAGGGGCTCCACAATGAAGGCACTACACACTTTAACCATGAAGAGAGGGAAGCCGTCAGGACCAATTGTAGATTTATTAGGAAGTCTATTGATGGTATTTACAAGGTGTTGTTTTGTTAGGGTTATAGTTGAAAGGGGCTGTCTGGAGTGCATGATGAAATCACTTAAGTTTGGGGTTTTTGTGTCTAATGACAACTCGTTGAAAGTCAAAGATACCCATTCCTGAAATACCTTCTCATCGATATGGAAATCTTTGTTGCATTTGGATGTAATACGTTTCGAGCGGTTTATTCTGTTGAGTGCCAGCTGCCGGATTGCATTTCGTTTACAATTGAGGAAGGTTGCCCGCTCTTTCTTGTACATCTGGTAGTCAGCTGAGTTATGGTACTTTTTCCATATTCTGAATGCTTTTTGTTTCCTCTTGAATGCTACTTGGATTTCGGCATTGAACCATGTATTGGATCTATCAGAGAGTTTTAATTGTTTGGAAGCTCCTTCGGAGGCAATTTCAAGTAGCTGGTTAGCCAGGTTAGATATAGCAATGTCTATTGATTCTTGCTGTAGATCCTTCCAGTTTATTTCTGTGAGACGTGCAAGGATGATCTCTGGGTTTAAATATTTGATGGAGAATACTGTTTTGGTAATCTTCTCGTTCCTGAGAGCTTCTGATTTAGTAGTCAGGGGCTTGAACCCCGGTCTAATCAAAGAGCGTGTGCTACTGCATTCCCGCTCCTGACCACTCGGCTAGTCTCTATATACAACTTTGACCAGACTGATCCTTACATTCTATACTTAATCCTTAATTCTGCATTCTCTACTGATAATCGTCGTGACTTACTCACTGAATGTAAAACAAGCTAATGAATCTAATTCTTGGTAAGAATCACCTTCACAACAGGTATCTAAGACTGATCACTAATTTTAGCTACTATTCTTTCTCTTTACTTAGACGTCGGGTTAAGAAAGTTACAATATCTCAATATTTTCATTATCTTCACTCAGTAGGAATCGAACTTACCCAGAATTTCAATTCCATGCTTCTGGTGTGCTGTTATAAACAGTTAATGAGAGCTCCCAGAATTCTTGTGTCAACTAATGATTCGTCTCGATCAACTCACCTCTTGGAACAGCTAATCTTTTTGCTATCCATTTTTCGAAACTTTGAGCAGCCACCTTCTATCTCCCGTTATCAGTTTGAATTTAATTTCATATGATTGTTTCGGTGGGTTAATCCTCACTAGTGATGACGTCCAGTCAACTATTTCTCGTCTTAAATTTTTCTTCACTCTAAGCACTAATCCTTGCCAACCCCTTCAGTTACTATATTCTGCATAGTTATTATCCTTCAGCTTTCTGTGGTCTACCTTATCCCTATGTATATATAAGGACAGAGTGATATTGCTACGCGTAGCTGCTATCGACTGATTACTATACACTTAACACAATTGCTAAAATTTTTGAACCCTTACTCTATAAATATCTTAGTTCCTACCCTCACCCATTTATTCATCATCACCAATGTGCTTTTCTTCCCAGAAAAACCATTGTCTCCAATTTTGCCTTGTTCTTTCATTTCCTGCGAATTTGGACAAAGGAAATAAAGCTGACTCCCAGTTTCTTGATATTTTACATGCATTTGACTCTGTTCATATCGATCTTCTTTTAGGTTGCATCTTATGGTCTACGACGCCTTTTACTTAATTTTCTTTTGACTCTCTGCTTACAAATCGTCGACTATCTGTAATAATTGATGGTACTTCATCAACTTCGTTTACTGTTTCACAGGATATTCGTCAAGGCTCATTCTAAGTCTGCTTTTGTTTATTGTTTACATTGATTATGTGTCAACTGTATTTCAGTCTGCTAATGTTGAGTGGAAACTTTATGCAGATGATTTTAAACTTACAAACTATCTATTTTCCAAGTGAGAGTGATGAACACCAATCCTGTCTTGACTCTCTCTCACTCTGGCTCACCAAAAACATGTTTCTAAAACCGTTAAAATGTAAAATTATTTTGCTTCTATGAATCATGCAGTTCGACCCTTAAATATTTCCAATATAATAATCAGTCTTTACTGATTACTATATTGGAAATTTTGTTATTGCAAGTACGGACACACTCAAGGATTTAAGTGTCTTGTCTTACTCTGATCGGATCTTCATTCTCTTGATCTAATCTGATCTTCATTCTCTTGATCTGATTTGATCTAATCTGATCTTCATTCCCTTGATCTGATCTGACTTCCAAACTTGTCAGTTTAATTATTCCTTCTTCATTGACCAATTGATTATTAAATTATTATGCTTTTTAAATCGTATTGCTTTTCACCTACGAAACTATGAAGTATTTTGTTCGTTTCAGAATCGGCCTTCTGCTTCAGACGACTGCTCGATGGGTTTCTTTTTTGTATACAATATTATAAACTCCGTTATAAAATCCTCCATCTATTCTTGAACAAATACCTTTTACTATACCTCGCTTGAATCCTTTTTGTAAAACTTATTTTTCACTGTGTCCCTCGTTCTCAACATTTACCTGCTAGTCTTCTGTTCCGTTTCTTTCAAGTGATAATTAACAAATTGATAATACTTATATATGTACGCTTAACCTATCTACTCTACTGACATTTTAAAGTATTACATTAAAATTTCAGCAGAGTTTAGCGTCAACGCGCTCTGTGTTTAAAAAAAAAAAAAAAAAAAAAAAAAAAAGAATCTTCAGATCATACTGAAAGGTGCATGATACACTCAAGTTGAAGTCGATAGTCACACTGGCGACATCTGTTGATAAAATATTGAACCTGCTTGCGCCGCTAAAACGCAATACAGTACGTATTACTTATAATTCTAGACGCCCATGTAATTGGAAAGAATTAGAATTAGCATATGACGCGAGAAAAGAAGCTAATACAGAATTAGCCCCCCCCCAAGTTTCCATTTGACCTCTCCATTCGCTTCAATAGTTTGTCTAGTTCTTCCTTGAATTTATTTAAGCTAAATTCCACAGCAGATGGAAATTCGTTCCAGCAATCAACCACTCGCTGGCCAAAGGCAAACTTCAGTACATCTATTCTGCAACCGTCCTTCCTGAACTGGAATTTATGGCCCCCTCATGCACGTTATCTGAGCAAGAGGAAGAATTTTATCAGTATGGAGCTTGCTCAAACCATTCAAAACCTTAAACACCTCAATCAATCGAATTTGCAGAACTGAAACTTTCCTAATAAGAGATCTTGCCTCCAATCTTTTGCTCCCTTCACTAATCTTGTTGCTCTTCTATGCATCTGTTCCGGGAGATCCACATACCTCCTAAAATAAGGCATCCAGATCTGAATGCAGTATTCAAGATGATGCCTGACCATTGCCTTATGCGATGGTACATTATTATTATTATTTTAGGGTTGCCCGTAATTAAATACATTAAAATCAAGGATATCGTCAACATGCCTTTGGTTCCGGAAGTAGGATTTTAAAACATTACGGAAATGTAACGATTATTTTAATGGTTAAAGATTTATTTTATTTCTAAGATTTCTAATTTTATTTCTAAGTGTTTTACCCGAGAGGACACCAAAACGATATGATACAGTTAACTTACTGTATATTATAAAAGTTTTATAAAATAACACATAGCAAATGCTGTAATTAATATTTACAGAAGTAGATAAATTATCATATACTTCTGAAAATCAATTTTAATATTTGCAAGAGATATTTTTTCTGTTCCTAACCATGCCTTACCCCACCGCTCCTGATCATGACATTAGCCAAGAAGGTAACAACGAGTCATTACTTTCGCGGGTTAATGTCATATGGTTGATAACTACAGGTTTGAGAGGATCGATAACGCGGGTGCAACCCGCCCGGACCCAAGATTGAAAAGGCTTCTAAACCATAGCAAAGGGAACCCATCCCTTAACACAGGCAAGGGCTCCTTTTCTGCCGTTTTCCCCATCATTAATCGTACACCCTGGTCCCAGAATTCCAGGACCGGCCTTGTCTGTATACTTTGACAATCATATAAGGAAGCCAGTGAGGCCATCCTTATATACTCTGGTTCAAAAGCCAACTACTGACTTCCATATTCAACGATTTTTAACAAAAACTAAAACAATGATCAGCCGCCTGTGATCGATGATTCAATAATAAATGGGAGCAATATGGCCTTAGTTGCTAATGCTCCTAAAAACCAAATAACAAACAAACAACAAACATCAATAATAAATAAACAATAAACAAACAAATAAATAAATAAATAAGGTTTCTGTTTATATTCCATATATCGCCAAAGAAGTTCATAAGATCGAAAAAATACGAAAGCATCACCGAATTTTGTGGTCACGCCGGCATGAACCAGGGTAACTATAACGCGTGCACTACTGTACTGTCGCGTTTGGTCACTCGGCTATGGTGGCTCGGATCTGCCATTGAGAGTTGACTGATCCACACCGAAAATGAGAAAAAGTTATATATATATATATATATATATATATATATATATACAGTAAACCCTCGATTTAACGGACTAATAGGGGAGAAGGGGTGTCCGTTAATGCCTAAAGTCCGTTAAATCGAATGTAACCTGAGGAGGCATTTTTTATTGTTCTTAATGTAAAAAAAGCGCTTTAATACAATATACAGTACTGTACAATATAAAATTATTAAATTATAATAAACAATATGTAATATTCTGTTGTAAATATAAAATGTTGCAATTTGGCCTTTCATTTACAGATTTCAGAAACAGTTTGTTTTTTTCACGCCGTGAATTTCACAAACACGTGCTACTGAGACGCCTTGTTCTAATTTCTCAATTAGCTCTAAATTCTGTGCCACATTTAAGTTCACACGCTTTCTTTTAATTCCTCCATCGCTTGATGCCATTTTAAATTGTAAAGATTGCAAAATTATTTAATAGATAAAGTCACAATTCAGAAATCACAGAAACACTCTGTATACAACCTGACCGCACGATAGCTTTAGGCAGACTGAACAAAGCCGAAACAAAGCGAGTCGGTAGACCTGCAGTAGAGTTTTCCGAGCCGCGTTCAGCTCGCAAGTCACTGCCTGCTCGTATTTGTTATCTGTAATCTGGGAAAATAGCTATTTGAACACGTTTTCAGAAAGAATAAAAAACAATTTCCTGAATTTGATTATAAAAATAAAAGTAAGTAATTATCAAAACAATAATGGAAATAGGTAATTATTATTAATTTTTAATTAATAATAACACTGGAGTTTTTTTGTATAACCTAAAAAAAATAATATGGTCGAGATTAATATGTACAGATTAAATCCGAAATACGTTATATCAGGGTCCGTTAAATCGAGGGTTTACTGTATATTAAATTTTAATAAAAAAAAATAGAATCTCTGGAAATATAAGAGCAGTAAAATGACAGTACTTTGGAAGTTAATCTTAAAGTGCACAGGATGACCTTCGTGGAAAACATGCGGTAACTTTAAACTCTTCGCCTGATCGGAGTGCAAAGGCTATGGTCCGTATTTACGAAAATGAACAGACGAGATATGCATCTGAGTACCCCATGAGAATCGAAGGTCGCTTTACGTCTCTCAAGCTACGTAGTTGTATGAACATGAGAAGAAAAGTGCATGAGTTGCTCATTAGATGGAGCTGTAATCGGATGTTTGATTTTCATTTTCCTTTAAAAGTTTGAAATCACTTTCACGTTGTCAAAACAATTAGGGAAGTTGGTACGTGTGCAGAAGGCTGTGTACAGGTTGCAGTGCTTCCTGTGGGCTTGCTCCATAACTGTAGTGTGAGAACTAATGCGAGACCCCGATGAAAAGTGCATGACAATCCCCCTGTCTGTATATTTGTGATGTATGTCTGTGCATCTGTGTTCACATGTAGATGTGAAGATTAAAAAGCAACAGTAAATCCTAACATACTTATATAATAAATCAATAAGATAAAAAAATAATAAAATGAAAATGTTTTCATTATTTTAAGTTTGTAGATTTTTTTTTCGATTATTTAAAATGAATGTAATTACGTTAAAAATGAGATATTAAGGTTGGCTAGGCGCCTTGCGGAACTGTGGGGCCAGGTACTGTAGACACTTAATCCTCCCCTCTCCCTTTCGTCGATAAACAATACGGTATCCACGATCCCTGCAATCAATTTAAAACATTTTTTTTTTTTTTTTTTCAAACTAACCATTCTTGTACTACAAACAACAACAACCGAAAATAATAATAATGCAATACAATACAATATTTTTTCCCAATAACAAAGGCAAAATGGCAGAACTTAATTAGATAAACTAATAGTTAACAACTTAACTTTTGATACATAAAACAGGATCAAAATTATTAGATTATGTACAGCTTCTCAGAAACACCATATGTACAACCAAACGAAACGAGAACCAGTAGGGAAAGGAGAACACAAAATCAATCATAATTAGGTGACATTCCACATTAAAAGAAGTATGAACCAATATCCTTGCTTATTTTAAGTCATATAGGATTAAAATCTTCTGATCAAGAATTTCAGGTTGTGAGGTCTTTTTAAATTTAAAATCAAGTTTAATAAGCAGACTGTTAATATGTGAGATGGATTTCTCTCATTATATTTGTTCAGTATTTTCGGGTGCTCAAGATGCAGAAATTTAGGTTTTCGGAATTGATATACAGTTTCCATCTGTGATTCAATCCAACGATTAATGGTATCTACGTTACTCATGACTGTGTTCAGTTTCACCTTTTGGTGAGGTAACATAATTTTGTATTTAATAAAGAAAAAATACTTCTTTTTTTTTTTTTTTTTTCATCATTCCAAATGTCATTTCCTCCCATTCGTTTAAGAATTATAAATATGAAATTATTGATGGTATTTAAATATGAGGTGTTGGCGCTAGACCCATTAACTACATAGTTTATCACAGAGCCCATTAATGCAAAGTAGAGACTTTGGCATATAAGGTTAATTTATTTTAATGTAATAGAAAAAAACACAAGTTAAATTTAAATTTGTCCATCAAGTAAAGTATTGCTGTTGACCAACTGAGAGAGTAATCGATCTATAAGGCGCTGACTCTCTTTAAAAATTACAGCTGTGAATTACAGGCTCCAAAAAAGCGATAAGGGTTTGCCGTTTTATTTACCTAATTGTTATTTTATATTGTACTTTATAAGTAACCTTATATAGTTCTAGTTACGCTGGTTATTTTTATTTTAAATTTAGATAGATTTTTTTGTAGGTTACTGCTTAATATACTAAAACCGACATTTAAAAACTATCTTAGACAGTTTTTAAATTTTGTACAGTGGGACCAACTGACGATGCTACCAACAGCAAATTCTAAGTGGGAAGCATTCAAGGAATTAGTCATGGAAGCTACTAAAAGTTTCATATTTATTAAGAAATATTGTTTAAGGTTTAGGCCTAAATGAATGTCAGATGAACTAATGACACTCGTGGCAGAGAAGAAGAATGCATGAGTTCCATATAAATTATCAGGCGACACGGAAGACTATAGCAGATATAAGCTAGTCTGTAATCAAGTCACAAAGGAGGTTAGGCAGGCGAAGGCAGATTACGAGAAATCTTCGGCAAAGGATGCTAAGCAAAACAGCAAGGATTTTTTTATTTATATAAACTCTAAAAGGAAGGGGACGAATCTGATTGGTCCACTTGATATCGATGGTTCGACTGTTGATGATCCTGCTCAGATAGCAAACAAACTAAATGAGTATTTTGCATCTACATTCACACATGAGGAGTCATTAAGGATTGAAAATGCTAGGTTATCAAATTGTAGCAGGGTGCTTAATGATTTTGTAATAACTGAGAGCAAAGTGAAGGAGAAATTGTTGAAGTTAAACATAAGGAAGGCACCTGGGGGGGTGGCATCTATCCAGTTATATTAAAGGAAGCGGCAAAGGAAATAAGCAAACCCTTAGCCATAATTATGAGAGCATTCTTTGACTCAGGGGAAGTCCCCACGGACTGGAGATGTGCAAATGTAACCCCAATTCACAAAGAGGGATCGAAGGGTGACACGAGTAATTACAGACCAGTTATTTTAACTTCTGTACCGGGTAAAATAATGGAGTCACTGGTTAAAGATGCATTGAAGGATCATCTAGAGAAGACTGCAACAATAATTCAGACACAGCATAGGTTTGTTAAGGAAAGTCTTGTCTGACAAATTTGATTGGATATTATGATGTCGTTACAAAGGAACTGGATGCAAAAATAATTTTCATATCATATACTTGGATTTCAGGAAAGCTTTTGACACTGTTGTGCATGGAAGACTACTGTACAAATTGGAGCAGAATGGTATTAAGGGTAAGTTGCTACAATGCATAAAAGGATGGTTGAGTGGGAGAAGACAGAGGGAGGCAATCAATGGGTGCTGTTCTTCGTGGACTAATGTTATCAGTGGAGTCCCACAGGGTTCGGTGTTGGGTCCACTGTTGTTTTGTATATTTATAAATGATATTGATGAAGGTATGACAGGCTTAGTGTCGAAGTTTGCAGATGATGCAAAGGTTGGCAGGGTTGTTAATGACAGTAATGGCAGTGTGCTACTGCAACAGGATCTGGAAAATTTGGGCAGATGGGCTGAGAAGTGGCAGCTGAAGTTTAACATTGACAAATGCAAAGTACTGCATATGGGTAGCAGTGACCACAGAGAAACGTACCAACTGTGTGGTACTACACTTAAGGTAGTAGACAATGAAAAAGACCTGGGAGTAATTGTGCAGTCAGATATGAAGTTTTCTGAGCAATGCAGACAGGCTTCCAGGCCAGGTCATGGGGTTTTGTCAATGATATACAGGAATTTTGCTAGCAGGGAAAAGGAGGTGATTGTCCCTCTGTATAAGGCCATGCCTTAAGTACTACGTGGTCAGGACACGCCTTAAGTACTACGTACAGGTCTGGAGGCCTCATTTTAGGAAGGATTTTGATTTGATTGAGCGCGTACAGAGAAGGGCAACAAGATTGGTGAGGGGAACGAAGGGATCCTCTTACCAAGAGAGGCTTAAGTTCTGCAAATTGCAGCAGCCGGAGACTAGACACCTGCGAGGTGATCTGATTGAGGTGTATAAGGCCTTCAATGGGTTCAGCACGCTGAATTCTGATGGGATTCTTCCACTTGTTCAGATTCCGGACCTAAGGGGGCATAAATTCAAATTGAGCAAAGACAGATGTAGAATAGATGTGCGGAAATTGGCCTTTAGCCAGCGGGTGGTTAATTGCCGGAACAAACTACCATCTGTCGTTGTGGAAGTTGATAGGTTAAATAAATTTAAGAAGGAACTGGACAAACATTTAGAATGAATTTTTTTTTTTTTGCCTGATGCTGCATAAGCTCATACACTTGCTTTCTTGAATCACATACCATTACTACCGTTGATTTGTTCGAATCTTGTAGCCATAGTTTTCGTATAGAGAGTGGTAGGAAATTTAAATTTTTAATTGTGGTAAATAGGTATCTCTAACGTAAAATTATATAGCATAATACACATCACTGCATTAGCCTCCAGACCCCTACTGAGGCCCGACGTTGTCCCACTTTCGCCCCGTGGAGGCAGACCAGGTACTCACTAGTATATAGTTTACTCTGGCAGGTCCTGCCACCTAATTTCCTGAGAAATTAGGTTGCCATCGAGGTCGCCGAGAAAATGGCAGCCTCGCCATTCCCCTTCAGTATGCAATTGGATGAAACTACAGACATTTCTCAATGTAGCCAGCTCCTTGTTTTTGTTCGCTATGTGCATGCTGACGCCATCAAAGAAGAATTCTTATTTTGTGAGTTTCTTTCGGAAACTACAAAGGCCGTCGACGTTTTCGAAGTGGTAAAAAGTTATTTACCATTGAATGGAAAACTTTGAATGGAAAGGAAAACTTCATTCTCTTTGCACTGATGGAGCTCCTGCGATGCTTGGTAATACATCGGGTTTTGCTACTCTAGTGAAAAAAGAAGCTCCTCAAGTCGTCGTCACTCATTGCTTTTTACACAGACATGCACTGGCAACAAAGACTCTTCCAACAACCCTGAAAGAAGTATTGTCAACCAACAGCCATAAAAGTTATCAACTTTAGCAAAAGAAGTTCTCTGAATCATCGTATTTTTAAAAGATTTAGTCAAGAAACGGGAGCAGAATATGAAGTGCTTCTCTATCACACAGAAGTGCGCTGGCTTTCAAGAGGACAAGTCTTGAAGCGCTTGTTCGAACTAAGGGCAGAAGTTTCACTTTTTCTGGAAGAAAGAGAAAACCCACTCTTGGAACATTTTGAAAGGAAGGATTTTATCCATGGGTTGGCTTACCTGGCAGATATTTTCCACCATATTAATGAGATAAATCTTTCCATTCAAGGTCATGAAGTCACCATTATGGATGCAACTGAAATATTACAAGCTTTCTTGGCTAAGTTACCAATATGGAAGAAAGTAGAGACCGACATTCTTCCAAACTTTCCACTGTTTTACCAAGTGCTTTACCAAGATGTAGTTGAAATGCAAACTTCTCTCTCAATTTTTTTGAAAAGAGATATCTGCGAACACTTGGAAACATTACAGAACTCTTTTAAAAGTTATTTCTATCTTGATGGCATGAAAATTGAACCATGGATCCGAAATCCTTTTCATTCTGATATAAACTGTATCGAAGATGTTGACTTAACCAAAGATGAACTCATTGATCTTAGGTCAAAAAACTTATTACGATTGGAGTTTATCTCAAAAAGCCTTGGAAAATTCTGGTGTTCCCTGAGAGAAGCCTATCCTTGTCTTGTAAAGCCAGCTATGGAAGCTTTGATACCGTTTGCAACAATATATCTGTGCGAATCGGGATTTTCAGCAATTGTAACAATGAAAACAAAAAATCGAAATCGATTAGATGTCCAACATGACATGCGTGTTGCCTTGTCAAATACCACACCACAGTTTAATGTTCTTATTCAAGATAAACAACAACAGTCTCCACACTGATATGTCCTTAAAAAATAAAATTTAACTTCAACTTTCCTATAATTTAAATGTGTTGTATGATTATTCAATGTGTTAAGAAAGAAACACATATATTACTGTATAATATTTTTTTAATTTTAGTAACTATTTCATTAAACTGGTTTTTTTTGTAATTTTATTTTATGCATTTAAAAACATTATTCTGAGAAGGGGTCCGTGGCATTCACCTGACTGGCAAAGGGGTCCGTGGAACTAAGAAGGTTAAGAATCCCTGCCCTAAGAAAAGATTATCCAAGTCCTCTACCCAGTGTGGGACACTGCTCTTTGCCTACAAGTCACACTTGGCTGAAGATGATTAAATTGCTGACACTGGGCCCTTGTCCAATGTGGGACCCATTCACTTGCTGGTACCTCTTCTCTTCGAGGTGTAGGACAATATCTGATTTTCCTACTTGTGTCGGAACTCACATAAATACTCCTCAGGGAGTGGGCCTGGCATTTGACCTTTTAAATGCAGGGTCATGCTTAGACAACCTGACTTTGTGGGTCACTTGACCTCACAATCTTTTCTCTTCTTCCTGAGGTAGGGTGGGCTCCCCCCAAAGGGGGGAGCCCACCCTACCTCGCCCTCTTTCTTCTGCTTACCTTCTTTCTTCTCCTCAATCTCTCACCCCTTCTTCTATTTCAAAAAAGAAAATTTATTTTTTTTTTTGCCCTCCCTGGGAAGCTCAGGCTAACCTCAGGGTCGGCCAGCCAGAGTTCTCTTCCAACTTACCTGGTCCGGCTCCCAGTGACAGTGACGGTAACTGGCAGTGTGTGGTGTTCCACAGACCCTAGACTAAGCGGCCAGATGAACAACATAACCCGCACTAAGGAAACATGAACAACATAACCCGCACTAAGCAAACATGAACATACACTAACATATGCTATCTGGCCTTGACAGTACTGTCTTACTTCACAAGAGATTCAAATGCGGAGTTGTGCAAAAGCACCGGTGCAGCTTGTCAAAAAACACTATGGAACTATGTCACTATGGACATAAGTCGAAGCTAAATAAGTCCACCTCCATAGATGGATGATGTTGCAGAGAAATATTATTCATACTGCATCAAGTGTGGCACTGGATAAAGTCACTCGCGTTCAGGCCTTAGACAGAGGGGTCGGTTCGAAAAGTTGGAGACAGTCTCCCGAGCAAGACAGTGGAGCAAGTGGCGCTGTCCCCCATAAGTCTACCACAAGAGAAGGGCAAGACCATCCAGCCCCACCAACTGGAAGTGCTTCCTGTGCAACTGCGCTAGTGACCACCCAGGAAGGAAGAAAACGCCAATTCAATGCTCCATGAAGTGGAGCATTGAATTGAATACATACATCATGCGAGTATACTATGAAATAACCAGGCTAGAGACCGATATGACAATGTACAGATCGCGACTAAATACCAAGTGGTTGGAACGATACCCAGATATTCAGGTCACTGAACAGCAATTAGCAGACCAAAGAAAAGGCATCGTCACGAAGAATCTAACAGCTCCTGCCATCTTGGAAAAAATCAAGCAGGATGTCAGTGATCAACTACAAAACACAAGGAATGTGGTCAATATGTAACCAGAGGAGGAACAGCATACCATGGAACCAGAGGAGGAACAGCAAGAAGAAATACAACCCAGAGTAGCTGAAGTCGCAAGAGACGGTCACGCTCTCCAGAATAGAAGATGAGTGAAAGAAGGCCCTAACAGAATTCGAAGAAATGTACCCCACAAGAACCCACGTGATACCTAAGCAGAGGCCAAATAAAATCCCGTGGAGAGTAACAGACCACCTCAATTGGCAAATAATGCTACATTACCTTAACAACAATGGTGCAACGCTGGAGGTTATCTGCACAGCTGTATACTGTGCTGCCATAGGATTAATGGAAAAGAAACAAGAGACCAGCAGCAGAAGAACCGAAAACAGAAGGACCGCCAGTTTGGGAAAGAAGATTTCAGCAGAATATAGAAGAATTAAGAGTCAAGATAGGTCAGTTGACCCAGTACCAACAGGGTAACAGAAGTAAGAAATTGATTGGAAAGGTGAAGAGCATCCTCAAGAGAGACAGCGTCCACAGCAAACATGAGACCAAAAATCAGAGAATAGGAGAATACTTGGACACACTGAAGCAGAACCTCCTCACACTCAGCAAGAGACTACACCGATAAAAAGAGAGCTCTCAGAGGAAAATAAATAACCGAATCTTCGATGAGGACCAAAGAGCCTTCTACAGGAAACTGGGTGAAGATGAGAAAGCAGGAAACAGACCACCCAAGAAGAAGACGATCGAGGACTTCTGGAGAAATAGCTGGACAGAGCACCCTGAATAGAAGTAGAATGGAAGGACATACAAGATATGAGAGAGTGGGAGATTCGAGAAGAAGTAAACAGTCAGTCAGGAATACCCACAACTGGCGAACCCCGGAAATTGATAACATCCACAACTACTGGTACAAGAAGCTCACCTGCACACACAAACACCTACCAGAGCAGTTCACTCGAATGATAAGGCACCCGGAGACAGTCCCGAAGTTTCGCACTGAAGGAGTCACATATCTGAAGCCTAAAGATGAAGATTCAAGAAGCCCGGCGAAATACAGAACAATCATATGCCTCCCAACGATGTACAAGATCCTCACCAGCTGCATAACCAAGAAGATATCAGACCACTTAGAGAGTCAGAACATAATGGCCGAACAGTAGAAAGGATGCAAGCGGAGGAGCAAAGGATGCAAGGATCAATTAACCATAGACGCCGCAGTTATAGAGCAAGCCTTCAAGAAGCACCGCAACCTATACACGCCTACATCGATTACCTCAAGGCCTTCGACTCCGTACCTCATAGCTGGCTAATAGAGACCCTGAAGATCTACAAGGTCAATGCGATACTGAGAGACTTCCTAGGAGCAACAATGGCGAACTGGAGTACCACCATTAAGGTCGAGAACATTACAACCAGGTCAAATAAAATCTTCTTCAATGGCAGCAAATATGGATATAATCTCAAAGAAGGAAGAAAGAACCTGTACACCCTCACCCACCTGATGTACATGGATGACATCAAGCATACGCGGCAACTGAGAAGCAACTCCAGCAACTACTCCGGATCACCGAAGAATTCAGCAAGAACGTCAGGATGTAATTTGGTCTAGACAAATGCAAGACAAATGCACACTGCACTAGAGATTATTAGTTGGCCAAAACTACCAGCTGCTCACTGGTAAAGAGATCGAAGCTATAACAGAAGAAGAGACCTACAAATACCTAGGGATGATGAAGGCTGAGAAGTTAGAACACAAGGAAATCAAGAAGTGCCTGACCGAAAAATATCATCAGAGACTCAGAAGCCTGCTGAAAGAAAACCTGAATGGAGGGAACACAGTTAAAGCCTTAAACACCTATGCAGCTCCAGTAATAACATACACATTCGGGGTCATAGATTGGACTAACACCGAGCTAAAAGATATCATGCAAAATACAAGGACATTGATGACCAAGAGTCGCCAACACCACCCAAAGTCAGCAGTGGAGAGACTAACAATACCGCGGAAGGGGCCTGATAGACCTAATAGAGCCACAGAATACAGCGATAGTTAACCTCACGGATTACTTCGAGAAGAACATAACACCACTCCACCAGGCCATAAGGAAGATAGATAAGTGCTACACCCCAATCAACCTAAGCAAGGAACCCCCTCCCTCCCGCCCAAGACGGTACAAGAAACGAAGTCAGAAAGATGGGCAAAGAAGACCCCATGTAGTGTCTACATTGACATACACCATCAAGATCACATCGATAACATCGCTTCCAATGCAATGTTCACAAGCAGGATGCTGTTCCCCGAGACTGAAGGATTCATGCTGGCCATCCAAGACCAAGTAATCAACACCAGAAACTACAGAAAATACATCGCAAAGGATCCCGGAATGTCAGATGACACATGTCGACAATGCTACCTGGCGTCAGAAACGACCCAATACAACACCGTGGGGTGTAAGGGGATCAACCAGACTGAGTACACTCATAGACACGACCAGATAGCCGGGATAATGCATCAGAAGGTAGCGAGGAAATACCAGCTGGCCAAAGAAAGTGTACCATACTAAAAGTACGAACCCCAGGCAGTACTAGAGACGCGAACCCACAAGCTGTACTGGGACTGCACCATAATAACGGAGAAGACCATCCCGCACAACAGACTGGACATAACCCTTGTGAACAAGATGGAAAAGGTTACCTACCTGATTGACATAGCAGCGCCCAACAGTAGCAATGTCCAGAAAACCCATGAGGAAAAAATTAGGAAGTACACAAACCTGAGACATGAGATCAAGGAGATGTGGCATATGCAAGAAGTATCAACCATCCCGATCATCGTGTCAACCACCGGTATGGTACTAAAGACTCTACATAGCAGCCTAGCAGCAATAGATCTCCCAGAGAACACCTACAAGGAACTCCAGAAAGTTGCAATCCCTGAACACCTGTAGGATAGTCAGAGAGTTCTTCGATCAACAGTAACACCAGACATTACAACCACCCTGTCTACTTGGTAGCAGTACCCGTCACGGAGTGGAAACCCCCAATGAAGGAGAAATAATATAAGAGCAACAACAACAACAACAACAATAATAATAATAATGATGATAATGAAGGGGGCCGACAGCCCAGTGGTTACAACACTGGACTACCAGCCTGAAGTACCCGGGTTAGAGTACCGTCTTGACGGAAGCGGACACTGCTCCATCATGCTGGGAGATAGGTATAGTAATAGTAATAAATTAGAATAATAATAATGAATTAATTAATAGTAATAAAATTAATAAATAAATAAACATAGTGAAAGTTGCTCCAAGGGACCTACCCACCCCCCAAGTCTGAGTGGCGGATAAGGCAGATTGTGGCGCCATCTAGTGTCGCTCCCTAGAACTACCACTGCACATAAGCCAAAGCTAAACAGGTCCACCTCTATAGATGGATGATATCGCAGAGAAATATTAATCTTACGGTACTGCTTCCAGTGTGGCGCAGGATAAAGTCACTCGCGTTCAGGCCTTAGGCAAAGGGGTCGGTTCGAAAAATCAGAGACGATCTTCCGAGGAACACAGTGGAGCAAGTGGCGCTGTTCCCCATAGGGCTACCACAAGAGAAGGGCAAGTTCATCCAGCCCCACCAACTGGAAATGCTTCCTCTGCTACACCACCCAGGAAGGGAGAAAACACCAACGCATGAAGTGGAGCATGGAGCATTGAAATGAATACGTACATCATGTAAGCATACTACGAAATAACGAAGCTGGAGACCGATATGACAACTAACAGGGCGAGACTACATACCAAGTGGGTGGAACAATTCTCAGGTCAGCGAATAGCGGACGAGAGAAGGACCATCGTCACGAAGAACCTGATAGCTCCTGCAATTCTGGAAAAATCAAGCAGGACGTGAGCGATCAACTACATAGAAACCAGAGGAGGAAGACCATACCACCTCTGTAGCAATTGGTATTGCTACCAATTGCTACGGAGGTGGTACCCCCAATCAGGGAGTAATAATGATGAAGGGACGAGATGGCCTAGTGGTTACAACACTGGACCACCAACCTGATGGACCCGGGTTCGAGTACCGCCTTGGCAGAAGCGAACGCTGATCCATCACGCTGTATTATTATACTACTGTATAATAATACAGTAGTATAATAATTAATATAATAATAATAATAAATTAATTAATATTAATAAAAATAATAAATAAATAAACATTGTGAAAGTTGCTCCAAGGGATCTACCTACCCCTAGGTCACAGTGGCGGCTAAGACAGATTTTGGCGCTATCTGGCGTCACTCCCGATGGCCCGATGCAACCCGCAGCAGCTGAAGTGGAAAGAGACGAGGTCATGATGTCCAGAATAGAAGACGAGTGGAAGAAGGCTCTAATAGAATTCGAAGGAATGGACCTCACAAAGACTCACGTGATACCGAAGCAGAGGCTGAATATTAATAAAAATAATAAATAAATAAACATTGAATAAAAATAAATAAATAAAAATAAATAAATAAATAAATAAACAACCTTGTGGAGAGTCACTGACCACCTCAATCGGCACATAATACCGCATTACCTCTATAGCAATGGTGCAACACTGAAAGCCATCTATACAGCCGTGTATTGTGCTGCGGTAGCCCCACGAGGATTAATGGAAGAGAAACGAGAGACCAGCAGCAGAAGAACCAAAAACAGAAGGAACCGTCAGCTTGGTAAAGAAGACTTCAGCAGAAGATAGAATAATTAAGTGTCCAGATAGGCCAATTAACCCACTACCAACGGGGCAATAGGAGTAAGAAATTAACTGGAAAAGTGAAGAGCATCTTCAAGAGAGACAGCATCCACAGTGTTCAGTGTGTTGAAGGTCAAACGGAACCAGGGGTTTCTCCCATCACCAGGAGTTTACAATCTCTGGCATTTACACTGTAAATGCCAGAGATTTAAAAGTGTATGGGTATTAGTGTGCATAGTATGCATAGTGTTAGGGTTGGGCGCCACATGTAGTTTCCCCCCACATCTGTACCATATGTACACTGTGAAGGAACACAGAACACTATAAATGCCAGAAAAAGGTGTAGTGTGTTGAATGTTGAATGCCAGAAAAAGGTGTAGTGTGTTGAATGTTGAATGCCAGAAAAAGGTGTAGTGTCTTGGAATAGAGAAGTTTTTTTCTGATTTATTTTCTGCTTTATTAGTTTAAATTGACATATTAACTTATTTCTAGAGTAGCTTTATATTCCTATTTACGGTACTTAAAGTTAAAATAACTTAGATAGAGATTTTGCAGGTATTACTTAGTATCGGAAAGGGTATCAAATCCACGTGTTTACCGTTCATAAACGGCCGCCATTGCTACGTGAAAATTAATCAGTAAAATCTATTAATCTTGTCGAACTTCATTGGCAATTAAATTGTAATTTTAACTATACATATAACCACTTAGGTTACGGAACATAAATAATTAGTAAAAATAAATAATTAATACATAACTTAATACAGAAGTTATATAAAGGGATTTCGTAGATAACACTCGTTACTGAAGCGCGATACAGCATATCCGGAATTCGATAGCATTAGCTTTGTATAGTATAGTGCATAATATAATATTGTCAATTAATCAGTACATCTATTAATCTTGTTAAACTTCATTGTCAATTAAATTGTACTTTTAACTATATATATATAACGACTTAGAGTACAAACGTAACAAATAATTAATACATACTTGATACGGAAGTTATATAAAGGGAACTCGTAGATAACACTCGATACCGAAAAATAAATATAGCGTTATAACTGTGTTAAGATACAAGTTTAAGGTTTTAATTTTGTTCTGAAATTGTAATTTTATTGACATTTAAATCGAAATCATGACTCTGACCAGAGCAGCAAAGCAAAAGGCTCAAGCTAATGGGAGTGCTGTGACTCAGGGGAGAACTGAGGGGGGCGGTTGCCCCCTGAATCACGGCCTTTTAAGATGCACTGTTTGCTTGATGTTTGCGGAGCAATCGGGACGGGACATGATACTGCCATGGGGGATGTCTTTGTGTGTGCACGATGCAAGGAGTGCAAGGAAATTAGGCGACAACTCGGCGTTGTTATGGGCCTATATGAGACCTTGAAGGACAGGGTGGATGCCCTCGAAGGAAATAAATTGAGGGGCCCATCAAGCTCTCAGCTGCCCACATCAACACCAGAGCTTGGACTTGGTCATCTTGCAACACAGAGGCAGCCACCAAGGCAGAATGCGCTGGTCCAACAGGAACTGGTAGTTGTTGGTGACTCAATTGTCAGGGAAACGGGGAACATGCTTTGTAAAAAGGATAGGTGGAACAGGACCAGGGTATGTCTGCCAGGGGCAAAGGTTGATGACGTTGTAGAGCAGATATCATCTTTTAAGGGCACAAAAGGTGATATAGTTGTACACGTTGGCACTAATGATATTAAGAGTAGGAGACCAGCGGAATTACTTAACAAGTACAGGTCACTGTTGAAAAAAAGCCGTGAAGTAGGGTTGAATTTGAAAGTGTCTGCAATTCTGCCCAGACACGATAGGAGGGAGTATATGATGAGAGCCTTGTCGATCAATTCGGCCCTGGAAAGATTGTGCAAGGCTGAAGGGGTAGAATTTTTTTCAGCCTGGACTGTACTTGTTAACAGGAGAGATTGCTTCTACAGGGATGGGATACACTTAAATAGAAAGGGTGCAAGAATATTTGCTGATGCTATCGAGGCAGTGTTAGGTGGGTCGGAAAACTGCTAGCTTGGGGAGAGACAAAGACTAATGGATTAACAGTAGCCACGGGCAGAGGTGAAAGAGATTCTTGCACTGCTTCTATTGGAATGAGCAGAAGCCTGAAAAACAAGATGCAGGATATTTCAGAGACTGCTGGAAGTCATTGCGGTACAAGTAAACACATGGGTTGTGTTAGGGTAGCTAAGAATAGAAACAGGTGCATGTATACTTGCGTGTACACTAATGCTAGGAGTTTAGTAAATAAATTTGATGAATTTGAGGTATTACTCAAAACATCAAAGGCAGATATTGTTGGGATATCAGAGACGTGGTGTCACACAGATATAAGGAATGCAGAACTGGAATTTGGGGAGTACAACGTCTACAGAAAGGATAGACAGGATAGGAAGGGAGGAGGGGTTATGCTATTAGTTAAAAAACACATAAAATCCAAGGAAGTGAAGCCAGTTGACATCGCTGGACAGTGCAGTGTTGAGTCAGTTTGGTGTGACATAAGCATAGGTAAATCAAAATTGAGAGTAGGAGTGTGCTATAGGCCTAATGACTCTGATGAGTATAATAAGATACTGTACAGGGAAATAGAATGGGCCAGTAAATCAGAGAGTCTTATAATGGGGGATTTTAATTTCCCAGATATTGACTGGAATTTGTGGGTTGGTCAATCACACACTAGCAAGGCTTTTGTGGATTTATTGGATGATTGTTTTCTACACCAGCATGTTCGGGAGGCAACTAGAGGGAGTAATACTCTTGATCTGATTATCAGTAGTGATTCTTCATGCATTAGGAATGTGCAGATAAATGAACCACTGGGTGGCAGTGATCACAGTGTGCTGAAGTGGGATTTACTCAAGGAGGTAACTACCATCAGAGGTAAAGGGAAGGGTTTTTGCTTTCGTAAAGGCGACTATGCTGGTCTGAGACAGTATTTAAATTCTATACAGTGGGACCAACTGATGATGTTACCAACAGCAAATTCAAAATGGGAAGCATTCAAGGAACTAATCTTGGAAGCTACCAGGCTTTACATACCAACCAAGAAATATTGTTCAAGGTTCAGGCCTAAATGGTTGTCAGATGAACTAATGAGACATATGGCAGAGAAGGAAAATGCATGGGATACATACAAATTAATGGGTGACGTGGAAGCCTATGATAGATATAAGTTGGTCTGTAACCAAGTCACAAAGGAGATTAGGCAGGCAAAGGCAGATTATGAGAAATCCTTGGCAAAGGATGCAAAGAAAAACAGAAAAGAGTTCTTTACCTATTTAAACTCAAGAAGGAAAGGGATGAATCAGATTGGTCCACTGGATGTTGATGGTTCAACAGTTGAGGATCCAGCTCAGGTGGCTAACAATCTAAACGAGTATTTTGCATCTACATTCACACATGAGGAGTTATTCAGGAAGGGGAATGTCGTAGGTGAAGTAAACACTGGCAGTGAGCTAGATGATTTTCTAATAACTGAGAGGAAAGTGGAGGAGAAATTGTTGAGGATAAACATAAAAAAGGCACCCGGGGTGGATGGGATCTATTCAGTTATATTAAAGGAGGCAGCAAAGGAAGTAAGCAAACCCCTAGCCATAATTATGAGAGCTTCTTTGGACTCAGGGGAGGTACCCATGGACTGGAGATGTGCAAATGTAACCCCAATTCACAAAGGAGGATCAAAGGCTGACACAAGTAATTATAGACCTGTTAGTTTAACTTCGGTTCCAGGAAAATTAATGGAGGCACTGGTTAAAGAAGCACTACAGGATCATCTGGACAAGAATTCAGTTATAGCTCAGACACAGCATGGGTTTGTTAAGGGCAGGTCTTGTCTGACCAATTTGATTGGATACTATGATGTAGTCACAAAAGAACTGGATGCAGGGAATAACTTTGATATTATATATTTGGATCTTAGAAAGGCTTTTGATACTGTTGCGCATGGAAGACTGCTGCACAAATTGGAGAAGTGTGGCATTCGAGGCAAATTGCTGCTATGGATAAAGGGATGGTTGAGTGGCAGAAGACAGAGAGTGGTAATCAATGGACACTGCTCAACGTGGACTAATGTTATTAGTGGAGTTTCTCAGGGTTCAGTGTTGGGTCCATTGTTGTTTTCTGTATTTATAAATGATATTGATGATGGTGTATCAGGCTTAATGTCCAAGTTTGCAGACGATACAAAGGTTGGCAGGGTTGTTAAGGACACTACTGATACTATACTGCTGCAACAGGATCTGGAAAGGTTGAGCAGATGGGCTGAGAGGTGGCAAATGAAGTTTAACATTGACAAATGTAAAGTACTACATATGGGAAACAGTAACCCCAGATCAACGTATCAACTCTGTGGTACTACGCTGACAGTGGTAGAGAATGAAAAGGACCTGGGGGTAATTGTGCAGGCAGATATGAAGTTCTCTGAGCAGTGCAGACGAGCTGCAAGAGTAGCTCATGGTGTCTTGTCAATGATATACAGGAATTTTTCTAGCAGGGACAGGGATGTGATTATTCCCTTGTATAAGGCATTGGTCAGGCCACACCTTGAGTACTGTATACAGGTCTGGAGGCCTCATTTCAAGAAGGATGTAGAGCTGCTGGAACGAGTACAGAGAAGGGCAACAAGATTAGTGAATGGAACAAAGGGTTGCTCTTACGAAGAAAGGCTTAAGTTTTGCAAATTACAGAGCCTGGAGACTAGGCATCGCCGAGGTGATCTGATAGAGGTGTACAAGGCTTTGAATGGCTTGAGCATGCTCAATGCCGATGGAATTCTTCCTCTTGCTCAGAATAATCACCTGAGAGGGCATAAATTCAAATTGAGGAAGGACGGATGTCGGATAGATGTGCGGAAATTCGCCTTTAGCCAGTGGGCAGTTGGTTTGTGGAATAGACTTCCATCGCTTGTTGTTGAAGTTGATAGCCTAAACAAATTTAAGGCTTAGCTGGACAGGTATTTCGAACGAATTGAGGGGTGAAATGGGAGTAGTGGTTGTTTTTTTTTTTTTTTTTTTTGGCTGATGCTGAATAAGCTTGCTTTCTTGCATCATATGCCTCTACTAATGCTAATGCTAATGCTATGTGTTGGGTTCTGTTGTGTGTCCTGGCATTTGGCCGCAGGACCCCTGATGGGACCCCACGTTGCCCGCTCACACCACTAGGAGGTAGCCAGGCTGCCCATTATTCTTTGGCAGGTTATTTAAAAATATATATATAATGAAATAAATTAAAAAATTAAATTAAATTAAATTAAAAATAAAAAAAATAAAAAATAATAAAAATAAAAATAAATAACTAAAAAATAAAAATAATAAAAAATAAGAATAAATAAAAAATAAGGTAGATTGCGGCAGTACAGGGTGAACGGAAGAAGATGGGGGATGAAAGTAAGAGTAAGGCGATGTAGTCGAAGGCATCCCCTAAATTGACAGAGGAGCGTATGCCCCACCAGGATAAAAGGGAGGGAGGGAATAACCCCAGAAGGGTTGAAAAGCCACTCAGCGAGAGTGCTGAGTGTGACTTATATTTTTGCAGTGGAATGGTCAAGACCACTGTAGGTCAAGATCACCCAACCATGTGGGTGAGTTAGCAGGTAATCCTACCCTGGTGTTCCAGGGTTAGCAAATCGATGCTGGTAAAACGGTCAAGTAGAGATTTTTTATTTCCTATTTGAGCAAGTGCCCCACAGGTTTGTATCCCTAGCTTGAGTTGGTTGTAGAGTCCTGGCCTAGCAAAGAGGTTCTGTGCGTACTCCGTTAGTAATTTGTAGTGTTCTTCGTCAGAAATTAACAGGTGCTCCTGTCCTTGAGGTATGTGTTGGAATCTGGTGTACAGTGTTCATCGAAGATCGTCATAAATTGGGCAGTTATAAAGAAGATGGTCTCAATCTTCAATTTGTCCACATGTACAGTAGGGGTTATTGATGATTCCCAAGGTAGTCAACTGATGATTTATAGGGCCGTGTCTAGTTATAATATATGTCCTGTAGAGGCCAGGAGAGAACGAAGGCGAAGACTTTGGATAAACAAGTTTGACATTCGGGATGAATTTCTTAGTTATTAGGCCCTTGTCCGTCTCTTCCCATTTTGTCTGCTAGACAAGATGGGGAGAGACGGACTTTTCTTGCTTACAGTCAGTGCAGGTTTCGATGGTATGTCCAAAGATGGTAGCTGGGATTCCCCGCGATAAGCAGTAGTGCAATCCTCGACGGATAACCTCCAAGTCAAGAGGGAAGGACACCTGCAAGAACCTGGAGAGCTTACTGTGCAGCAGGCTCTGGTAATGGCGAGAAATATATTGCGCTGAATTGTTTCTAGTTTGTGTTTATTGCGAACAATTATTGCTCGATGGTACCAAATCCTGGATCCGTATGTAATAACAGGGAGGAATACAGCTTTATACAGGAGTTTGAGTGTTCTCAAGTTCAGACCCTAGTCACACCTGCTTACTCGGACGATTAGGGCTGCATAATTTCTGATTTTGTCTTGAAGGTATGATAGGCGCCGAAAAAGGAGAGCTTCGAATCCAGGATGATACCCAGGTGTTTTAGAGAGGTTACCAGCTTAATGGTTTTTCCTTGTACCTTGATTTGAGGAGGCCTTGATATTTGCAGGGTGCCTTTGAGAAGTATGGATTGTGTCTTCTGTGGGGAAATCCGGAGCTTGTGTAGAGTCACCCAGTCCTGTAAGATTTGTAGTGCTTGAATTCCAGTGGCCTTGAGAGCTGCTCTGGAGTCCGCTGCGATGGAGATGGTAATATCATCCGCGAATGCTTGGACAGTAACAGGCCCCAGATTCAGGCCAAGTAACTCATCAAGGACGATGTTCCAGAGGAACGGGCCGAGCCCTGTGGGCAGCCTCTGTACATAGATTTAGTCAGCTTCTGGTATGTTGAGGAGATGGTGATCTTCCTGTTGGAAAGGTAACTTTGTATACACTTGTATAAGTTGGCTGGTATGCATGCCAGTCTTAGCCTGCGAAGAATGCTTGGCCACCAGAGCATATCAAAAGCCCCGGCAAAGTCAATGGTTATGAGGAAGTACTTGTAATTAGTGCTGGCTGCAGCTTGATTTGGTTATTTGGTATAGAGCATCCTCTGTGCAGCGTCCTGAGCGAAATCCATACTGTGAATTGGATTGTAGGCCAGCTTCTGTGTAGTGTGTTAGGAGTCTGGTATAGAGGAGACGTTCAAGTAGCTTGCTCAATGTGGACAAGAGGGCAATTAGCCGGTACGAGTTAGGCTGTTCCGTAGGCTTTGATAGGTTTTTGAGTATTAACTATAGTTCAGCTATTTTCCAGCTTTCTGGGAAGGATCCCTGGGTTACACATTTATTGAACAGGTTTAGCAGAAATTGTGGATAAACCTGGGCGACCTTTTTTTAGTATTTCTGGTTCAATGCGATCCGGTCCTGGGGATTTTTTATTCTTCATTTTGCCAAGGGCTTGCTGCAGTTCTTCAGTGTTACATTCTTTCTCCACAGAGTCAATGTGGTAATTATCATTATCTAAACAAATTTGAGGCTGTTGTGTTTTGAGATGATCGGTGTCGCTGATATAGAGAGTATCCAAGATATTCATCATGGATTGCTCCTGTGACGTTGTCATGATTCCTCGTGGAATGGACTACCGTTGTTCATCTGGTCACTGCATGGGTAGCACAGTGGTACCGCCACCGTCCTCCCCACACCGGGTGGAAAAGGCCCGGGTTCGAATCCCGTCGATGACGGGAGGAACTTTAGTGGGCTTTTTTTCACTCCGTGGCTGAGTTAGTCGGTCTCAGGCGTAGATAGCAAGGTTTTTTCCCTCAGAAACTGAGGTTTTTTCGTTCAGCAAAACAGGCAAATCGACCAGAGAACACACGCAATTTACAGACACGAATACGGGTTAATGTAATTTCATTTACGGGTAACCCTAATACATTAATTTTTTTTTGTTCATCTGGTCATTTAGCCGCTGTGCCCCTAATGGGACCCAACGTTGTCCAAACCTCATCCCGTGGGGGCAGACCAGGTACACCAGCACATAATTTGGACTCTGGCAGGCCCTGCCACCTAATTTCCTGGGATTTCAATGCCAAGGGCCTATAACGACTCTATAGTGGTTATACGCAGAAAGGTGTATAAGGCGGAAAAATTGGGCGAACAACAGTCCTTAAAAACATCAACATCAAAAAATATCCGGGCCTTGACCTAATAGAGTACGTTTTCATCATCTGCTTTCACAAACTGTGGCCACACCATCTACTCCTTCTCGTCAATAAATGTTTGGATGAAGGATGCTTCCCAAAGCAATGAAAGTTGGCCCTCCTCTGCCTGATCAAAAAGCCTTAAAAAGCACTAACAGACCTCCCCGTTCCTTCCGGCCTGTCGCCCTGTTGGCTAACTTTGATAAGGTCCTTGAGTGACTCAGCTCTCAGGGTTGTCTCCATGCTACAGATGCATGATCTGGTGTCACTGTGCCAGCATGGTTTTACCCGAGTAAGATTGTGTGAAAAAGCTCTTTTCAACCTAGTCTTACATATTGAGAGTTCTGAGAAAAATTTGAATTGTCCATCTTCATAGACTTCGAGGGAGCCTTTGACACCATCTGGTGGAACAGTGCCCTGGCTGTATAATTGCCTGGGCAAGCTGCCGCTTACCCCTAGTAATGTCTGCGCGTGTAGCACAGTGGTATCGTCACCGTCCTCCCCACCCTAGGGGGAAAAGGCCCGGGTTCGAATCCCGTCGATGAGGCGAAGAACTTTAATAGGCTTTGTTCACTCTGTGGCTAAATTAGTCGGTTTCATAGGCAAGATTTTTTAGCAAGATTTTTTTCTTTCCCGAAAACTGGGGGTTTTTCATCCAGATAAACTGGCAAATCGACCAGAGAACACACGAAATTTACAGACATAATATATGAACTTATATATGTAAGAAATTACGGGTGGCCTTAATATAATATTTTTTTGCCCTGGAAATTATACAGCCCTTCCAGAATTATTTTTCAGAGCGAGTAGTTCTTCTTAAATCAAAATTCCAGCAAGTCTCCTCATCAGTAAATCGAGGTTGTCCCCAAGGGTCGGGACCCCTCGTTTGGAATATTGTCTTTTTGGTGTAAGTAGAGTTTCTTCTTTTGTAAATAAGCTAAATTTTACAATTTTATCTGTAAAAACGTTACGTCGACGTTTGTACTAAAGTAGAAATTATTTTGTTTATACATATATCAAATTCATCTGTCGATAAATCTAAATCAGTAAAAATGTTTAAAAGATTAAATATTCCCTCATATATTATGAAATGTTCAATGAATTTCTGCATGAAGTGTATCATAAATAATATAAAAAGGTATCTGCAATGAATAGTTAGACCTGAGGGGGTCGAGTGGTCGGTGCTTGAATGCCTTAGCACTCGCGTTTAAGTTTACTGTGGTCCGAGATCACAGGACTACTAATTCTATTAATGATTGTATTCTTGACTAAATGATTAGTTATGGACTTCTCTGACCTATGTGATAGCGCCGGATTATAAATATATCACTATTCAATCGTCTTCTTGTACAGTACTTAAATAAATTACTGTATGACAACATTTCTGAATTCATCTATGATAGTGTTTCTGAAACTGTTGTCCGCAGACCCCTGGGGGTTAATAGAGAAACTCCAATGGCTCCGCAAATAATGTCTGAAATTTCTTATAAGTATTTAAATTAAAAACTAAAAGAATTCTACACCATAGAAACAATTTTGTTAAGCTTGGGACCTTGGGAAAAATTTTCAAGCTAAAAACGAAGGGGTGGGGGGATCCTTTGGTCACAAAAGTTTGAGAACGAACTACTGATCTGTAAAATTCCTCTTCAGGGCGCATAGAAGTTCCTCAGTAACCGAAGGGTCCCTCCATTGCAATCGCACTACATAAGCGCATGGTTTTAATGTCTCCTTGGTAAATATAAGTGGTAATTTATAATGATTTTTTCTTCCACAATGTTTAAGCAAAACAATAATAAATATTAATATTATACAAAATAATATAAAGTGACTATCAAATAATAAATATTACATTAAAGTAGTTTACATACAATATGACAAATTAAATTTACTTTAATTTCCCCAGAGGCTTGACGTAGCCGAGTGGTCAGGAGCGAGAATGCATAGCACGCGTTCTTTGAGTAGACCGAGGTTCAAGCCCGTGACTACTAAATACGATAAATATTTGTACTGACGATTTATTGTAAACTCTACTGACTTGGATGTCGTGCCGGAGTATAAACAGAAAATTTATTTATTACAGTACTTCGTTATTGCATTTAATTGCAATTTCAGACAAAATTAAATAATTTTTCTTTGAAAATGCACGATACAAAAAAATATAAAATAAATAAATAATAATAATTACAGTTGACTTTGAAAATTGGTCGATTCGGTCAGGGCTGCTGGAAGAGGGAGAGGGGGGGGGGTGCCCTCAAGATCCGTAACCCGAAAAAGTACTTTGTGCAGTTTGTACTCCAGAAACATTTAAAATGTCACTTAGAATACGTCAGTTAGTTTTGTATTTCTCCAGTAAGGGATTTACTCTTGACTTGCATCATTAATGCTTTTTAAATTGGATAAGCCGTAAAAAAAAAAAAAAAATCATTACAGTTTCGTGTTCGTGTACGAAGTACGCTGCGCCTACGGTGATTTTCCATTGAGCTTTGGTTTCGGATTCGATTTCGTTCACTCTGACTAGCTGATTACTAAAGCTATTATTCGCTCTTATTATCCACTATAATATCAGAATAAAGAATAAAATTATAAAACGTACCATTTTAAACCCTTTTTTTTTGCTATTATATTGCAAAAATATTAAATTGTGTATAAAAAGGCTCATGCCTTTTTCCTTTTTTTTTACATGTTGGCAATGGGGTTGTAGTTATAGTAAATGGTAGTAGTCTCGCAAAATAAATTATACGCTCCACTACCATATGCAGGTTCCTGGGTCGGTGCAAAGTGTGCCGGACTTATTTAGGATTGAAATTTTTATTTGTAAATTTTTTGTGTATTTATTAAAAAATAAATGCAAACTTATAATATAAGAGTATTTTAGAAAATGCTGGATCTCTGTAAGCATGGAACTGGGCGCAGTCGAGTCAATGTAATTTATTATTAAATTACATTAATTAGAATTAGTCAATGTAATTGGCTAATTCTAATTAATGTAATTATTATCGAAGCCATGCCGGGGGAGAGACCTACAAATTCCTGGGTATGATGCAGGCTCAGCAGTAAAAGCACAAGACCTGCCTGACCGAAAAATACCGAAAAGGAACGTCCCCGATAACAACAATAAATCTTTTTAATAATAAATCATAAACAATAATAAATCTTGTTTACTTCTGCTGAAGTATTTTCACAAATTCTATTCTATATGTTCTATTACATTTGTACTATCTTATTTTCTATCGTAGTATTTTTTATTTTTTTACGAACCGCTTTATTCTGGTTTAAATTAATGCCCATAATTTACAGGTCGGACTATGCACCTGATATATGTTACATATGATTTAAAAGACTAGCTGTCCTCATTATCTAATATGGACAACGTTTTTCCTCGGAAACATTGAATGTAAAATAACAATGTCTACCATTTTATTCCATATTGAAGAAACAGATTTTTACCTGCGTACATCATACAGTCTCATATGAAGAAAATCTCGAATTTTCTAGAATGAATGATTAAGCATATTATATACTCATGTTGTCCAACGTAATTATTATGTATTAAAACGTCATAATTTCCATTACTCTCAGTCCCAGACTCTTTGTAATGGTCGAATAGGAAGCGAGAATTACACTAAGTAACCAATGTTTGTCAACATGACGCCATTACCAAATTGTGCTTGTGTCACTGTAGATGTGGCTTAAGTACGGCAGATGAGAGTGAGTCATTTTTGTCTGTTTTCAAATTCTGGGCCCTTGCTTCCTCGTTTCATCACAATCCGTAACCTGCCGTGCTGTATATAAGGCGCAGGTATAAGCTTACGCTACAGCAGTGGCATTTTGAATTCTCATGCGTAGTTTATTGCGTTCTCTCTGAGCTTCAGGTGTTTCTCTATGAGAGGTGTAAGTACAGTTTTTTTTTTATTAGGAGGTTGAAGTTGTTAATTTCGATTACGTCTCAAATATCAAACAAGAATATGGGAGCAACTTCCATATTCCTGTTTGATATTTGAGACGTAATCGAATTGATAAGTGTGTAATTTGGAACAGTATGCATATATTTTCTCGTTGCTGAAATGCTAGTATGGAAGACATTTTATTAATTTTTTAAAGCCCGTGTGGTTTTCAGCAATTTTTTAGGCGATTTGCTTTTCTCGCTGCACTGCATGGTGTTCTTAGTTTCGAAAGGATTTTGGAAACTGCTAATTCAGTAGGAGCGATCGCCTGGGTAAATTGTAACAAATACTGCCAGATTTTGATATTAAGTTGTGCGGTAACTATTTACATATATCCTCATGTTGTGGTTCTGCTACTCTTCGGATAGCACCAATGAAAGACACTGTATGGTTGCTTGAGACTGCCAACAAAGTGCGTTCGAAGATACGAGTTTTTTTTTTTTTTTTTTTAATAAGCCTTAGTGGCAGAAGGCTTGGTTATAGTGGACAGAAGACAATGGGCACTGCTCGTTTTGAACTGATGTTATTAGAGGCATCCCACAGGGATCAGTGCTGGGTTCCTTACTGTTTTCAGTTTTTATTAATGACATTAATGATATAAAGGCACATCAAACTTATTGTCTAAGTTTGCAGATGCTACAAAGGTTGGTTGGGTGGATCATGACAGGAATCAATGCATACTACTGCAGCAAGAACCCAGATAAATTAAGAATATATTGGCTGAAACATGGTAATTGAGGTTTAACATTGGTAAATGCAAAGTACTGCATATGGGTAGCAGTAATCCCAGAAAAACCTACCAATTATGTTAGTACCATACTCAAGGTGATTGAAAACAAACAAAAGAGATCTAGGGGTAATTCCATCTGTTGTCCTAGTCTGACACAAAGTTCTCTGAGAAGTTCAGTAAAGCCTGCTAGGACAGCTCACTGGGTTCTGTCAGTGTACAAATTTTTTTCCAGCAGGGACATGAGATGATTATCCCATTGTTAGGCTGCATCTTGAGTACAGCAAACAGGTCTAGAAGCATCTTATTAAGAAGGATATGGAACAGCTGGAATGGGTGCAGAGAAGAGCAGTAAGGTTAGGCAAGGACACAAGGCAAATTACAGCCCTTGGAAACCAGGCACCTGCAGGAGACCTGATTAAATTGTTTAAGGCTTAAATGGATTAAGTAAATTAAATGCTGCATCCTTCTTTCTCAGAAAACACCTATAAGGAGACATAAATTGAAAAAAATGGTGGCTGCAGGATAGATGTGTGAAAATTTGTGTTCTGCAAGAGCAATTAGTTGTTGGAATAAGCTTCCATTTGGTGTTGTTAGCATTCGTAGAGGCATGTGATGCAAGAAAGCAAGCTTATGCATCATCATGAATGCCAACTCCCCTCCCATTTCACCCCTCCATTCGTTTCAAATGCCAGTCCAGCTCAGCCTTAAATTTATTTAGGCTATCAACTTCCACAACAAAAGATGGAAGTCTGTTCCACCAATCAACCACCCTGGCTAAAGGCAAACTTCTGCACACCCATTCTACAACTCTTTCCTCAATTTCAATCTATGCCCCCTCAGGTTCTTACTCGGAGGAAGAATCCCATCAGCATTCAGCTTGCTCAACCCATTCAAGGCTTTATATGCCTCAATCAGATCGTCTTGCAAGGTGCCTACTCTCCAGGTGCTGCAATTTGCAGAACTTAAGCCTTTCTTGGTAAGAGCACCCCTTTGTTTCCCTCACCAATCTTGTTACCATTCTTTTTATTTGTTCTAGCAACTCTACATCCTTCCTAAAATGAGGCCTCCGGACCTGTACACAGTACTCTAGGTGTGGCCTGACCATTGCCTTGTACAACAGGATAATTGCCTCCTTGCCTCTGCTAGCAAAATTTCTATATATCATTGACAAGCCTGTCTGCACTGCTCAGCAAACTTCATATTTGACTGCACAATTACCCCCAAGTCTTTTTCACTTTCCATTTCCCTGAGTGTAGTACTACACAGTTGGTACATTTCTCTTGGGTTATTGCTATCCATATGCAGTACTTTGCATTTGTCAATGTTAAAACTTCATTTGCCACTTCTCAGCCCATTTGCCGAACTTATCTAGATCCAGTTGGAGTAGCATATGTCTTTACTGTCATTTTTTGATGTTACCAACATCTTTACATGTGTTGGTAACATCATCAGTTGATCCCACTGTACAGAATTTAAAAACTGTCTGAAACCCCTGTAGACATGGTTAGTCTGAATAAAACTTAATTTTCCTTAAAACAGATAGCAGTTAAATACGTAATTTGAAAATGGATGCAAATCAACAAAGACCAGTGATGGTGTGTTCAATCATCTGTAGTAACCAATCAGAACACCAGCACTGTTTCTGTTCTGCTACATGAATGCCAGCATGTGACTTTGAATAACCTGGCTGATATGAGTATGTATTTAGGTTGTATTCAGTATAATTCACGATTACTTACATACTTTTCATTTGTCTGTATTATGAAATCTGTCTTGAAATAAAGTGGTCATCAAAAGTCATGCGACTTTTTGGCAAAATTAAGAGCAGATGAAGCCTGACTACACCATTACACTGTGTAGAATTCTTTGATATAGTAATATCAAAACTGGAATGGTGTATCAGCATGATGTGCTACTCCATACAATTGTTACAGTTGTAAAAAAGTGCAATGTAAAACATGTACCATGTTCTTCAGACCCTATATTCTAGTACATTAAAAGGGGGGGGGATTATTTAAGCTCTTTAGAAACAGTAATCAAAGTGGCTGAGACAATTTTGAAATAAATAATAATTGATTTTTGCAAGCTTTTGTAGAATCACAATGTTGGGATAGCTGGATTACATTTTGAAAAAAAGGGGTTGATCAAAATTTGGATGTATAGTATGGTGAATAATAGCTATCATTTTGTGCATATCTATAATAATTCTAAGCAAAATGGAGTTTACACTAGAGGTATCACTGTATTGCATCTCACACTTTGAGTCGTATCACAATGAAATACAATACAGTGATACCTGTAGTGAAAAACATCAAATATAGTACAGGTAGTAATGTTATAGCATATTTAGGGTACATTTTATTTAGCTCGAGGCTTTCTACCTTAAATTACTAAGGTGAATAAAAATGATTATTTCTTAAATACTATTTCTACAACCGAGTAACTTTTAACCTTGTTTTGTTTGTATTTAAAGAAAGAAAGCATATTTTGGAGTTACAAAATTAAGTGTATGTCAGTGATTTAAGTACAAAGAATATGTAATAACAATATACATAAGAGATTAAGTTATTAGTCAGCCAACTAAAGCACATGAATTTCATTACTTAAAGTAGAGGTGTACACACTATGAAATGTACTTCCCAGTGGAAACAAAGTACAGTATTGCAGTGGGAGCTAAATGTTGCTGTCTTTATTTTTTCATGAACTTATGGAGTTTAATGGGATTACAGAAAAGTAAATGACTGAAAAAGTACACAAATATATTGTATTTATAAATATTTAATAACTCCAAAAAAAAGCAGAGTCTACAGCAATACTATGTTGAATATTATTATAGCTAGGTTTGGCCAGGATGATATTCAACATACTATGTTGAATATCACCCAGGCCTACTCGCTCCAACAAGAGCTCGGAAATAAAAACAAAACTCATGTTTCAATTTGTTTGTGGAATTCTAAATTGGTATTGTTTTCTTTCACATGCTAACTTATTTAAATTAGTTGCATTCTGATAAAATGTTTTTAAGAAGGAAATACTGTAATTATAGTAATACAGAACTCCTTTAAATTAGTTGTTTTTGGAGTGCTATATTGAATTGTCAGAGGATTGAGATCAATAAAAGATGTTTGATGGTTTTAATAAATTATCAATAGTACTTAGGGTGGATAGGATCTGTCAGTTATGTTAAAGGGGCAGATCTTTAACCATAATTATCAGCACATCTTTGGATTCAGGGGAGGACCTTGTGAACTGAAGATGTACAGATGCATCTCCAGTTCACAAAGGGAGATCAAAGGAGAATTACTCTTGTCACCTGTTGATCTCACAAAGGGAGATCAAACGGTGACACGAGTAATTACAGACCTGTTAGCATGACTTCTGTTACAGGGGAAAAATAAGGGAGTCACTGGTTAAAGAAGTAATGCAGGACCAACTACACAGGAATTCAGTTATACTGCAGTCAAAGCATGAATTTTTTATGGGGTGATCTTGTCTGACCAATCTGATTGGATACTATGATGCAGTAACAAAGGAACTAGAACCAAAAAATAATTTTGATTTCATGTACTTAGATTTCAGAAAAGGTTTTCAATTTTGATTTTGCACATAAAAGGCTACTGTACAAATTGGAGTAGTGTGTTATTAAGGGCAGTATACTGCTGTGGAAGGTGTATTTTAGCAACAGTAGCTCTTGTGTGAAGAACTCATAAATCAATCAATCAATTGCTGTGGATAAAGGGATGGTTTGGTGGAAGAAGACAGAGAATGATTATTAATGAGTATTGCTCTTCTTGGATTAATGTTAATGGAGTCCTCCAGGGTTCAGTGCTGGGCCAATTGTTTTCTATATTTATTGATGAAGGCATATCAGGCTTAATGTCTAAGTTTGCAGATAATATGAAAGTTGGTAAGGTAGATAATGACAGTAATCAGTGTATGTTACTGCAACAAGATCTAAAAAATTAGGCAGTTGGGCTAAGTGATAGTTGATGTTTAACATTGACAAATGCAAGGTACTGTATATGGATAGAGTAATCCCAGATTTAACATACCAGTTGGGTGGTACTACACTCAGAATAGTGGAAAATGAAAGAGACCTGGGTGTAATTGTGCAGTCAGACATGAAATTCTCTGAGCAGTGCAGAAAGGCTGCCAGGATGGCTCATGGGGTTTTGTCGATGATATACAGGAACTTTGCTGGCAGGGTTAAGGAGGTGATTATCACTTCATAAAAGCAGTGGTTAAGGCCTCATGTTGAGTACTGTATACAGGTCTGGGGGCCTTATTTTAGGATGGATATAGATCTGTTGAAACAAGTGCAGAGAAGAGTAACAAGATTGGTGAAGGGAATAAAAGGGTGCTCTTTTATTCCCTTCACCAGTTCACATCCTTCCACTTGCTCAGGCTAAACACATGATGGGACTTAAATTCAAACTGAGTAAGGATGGTTGCAGGACAGATCTGTGTAAATTTGTCTTTAGTCAGCAAGTAGTTGATTGTTGGAACAAACTTTCATCTGGTGCGTTGATGGTTTGAATAAATTAAAGGAAAAACTAGATAAACTGTAACAAGGGATGGACACATGATATGGGAAGGGTTTTTTTTTTTTTTTTTTCACTGATGTTCTATAAGCTTGCTTTTTTTGCATCACTTTCCACTGCTGATACTGGTACTAATTTCATTTTGATTACTTCTAAGTAATTGATCTTTGCACTAGGCTACTGTAACCTGAACCTGGCGTTCAGAAATGCTGTGGCATTTCTGAAAGTTGTATTAGAATGATGGCTGCATATCCCTGTGAGTTGAAAATGATCCCTTCTTTTTTTTATTTTAAACTTCATTTTTTGAATAGTAGAAGCTGAAACACTTGATAATGTGAAACTAGAGTAGTGATTTTCCAGTTTATAAATGAGTTTTTAATTTAGAGAATATGCTTAGAAAGCCTGCTAGTTACATTCTTTGGAAAACTGTTTACTGGTGAAACAGAAGCAAGATTTGTAGTACTCACAAGGATTCACACTCATTAATTCATAGATATTTATGCTGCATGCTGAATATTTAATCTACAGTGTAGAATAAAAGAGCTGTTAAATGCATGTTTAACATTTAAAGTATATTAATAATTTTTGATAAAAATTAATGTTAAAAATTTTATCTGAAATTAATGTGAAGCTAAGTTATATAGGGACTACATCATTAGTGGAAGTAGATTCCTTTCCATAGATTTCCGAAGTTCAGGTTTGTCCCAAATGTAGCAATAATAAAGTTCGACTGCAGAGAAATATATAAAATTTTTATATTATGGGAAGTGGGATAGCCTAACATGCAGTTATTTTTGACAGATTAGAATATCACAGCTATAATTTGTCATTTATAATATAAGTTGCTATTTTGTTTTTTTTCCATTCTAGGATAGTTTTTTTCTTTAAATTTTTCATCTGATTGTTATGAACTTATAAGAAATGGTGAAAACTGTAAAAGTCTACCTGTGGGACGATTCCAGAAGTGAAAAGCCTGCAGAAATTCGTAGGATTTTAGTATCAGAAGAGATACTGCAGAGTTTTCATTTACTTGAAGCAAAAATAGCCGGTTTGTTTCCGGCAACAGTAGGGAAATCTTTCACACTTCAGTGGAAAGGTAAGGTCTGTTTAATATAATCAAATTTTGATAACAGTCTATGCAAATTATGTGGTTGTAGTTTAATTTAATTTTAGAGGTTGCTGTTGTTATTCTGGAATTACAAACTGTATTGCAAGTAGGTTCTACAGGTGTAACCAGCCATACAAAAACTGGACTTTTTTTTTTTTTTATAGAGATAGTTTGAATTCAACAATATTACTTGAGGTTTGTCAGAAAATTTTAGATGGGTAACACTAAGTGTTTCGATGAATTTATTGTAAAAAAGAACATGATTAAATCCCCAAAACCCAAATTCTAACATTTAAAATGAAATATAATAAGAGGAAACTAAAGTGATACCTACCTAGCAAATGCAAGACTTCTTGCCTGAATAAATTAAAACTCACTAAAGGAAGAGTACTGCATCCTCAATAAATTAAATAAAATGAAATGAAGACAGAGAATCTACAAGGACCTTTTCTTTACTGGAACAGTAACCTTTGAATTCCAAACAGATTATATTTCAGATATTTGACTGCCAACCAGCAAAGTGTCAACAGCTGTCCCTATATGATACAAATACAGAGCAAAAAGTTAAAAAAACACGAATATAACATATTCCATGGTCATTCCCCCCATACCTGTATACAGTACTCTAGGTGTGGCCTGACTATTGCTTTGTACAATGGGATAATCACCTCCCTGTCCCTGTCCCATAGGTTAAAATAAACAAACAAAATACTAATTTTCATATTGACTCTACCAATCAAAAGGCCTAAAAGAAATGCAAATAGATAAATTAACCTTAAGTCAAATTATAAGAAACAGGATTAGCATTAGTAAAAGCAAGCTCATATAGCATAAGCCAACAAAAAAAAACAAAAAACCATGCATCTTTTCACCCATCCATTCACTCCAAATGTTAGTCTAGTTCTGCCTTGAATCTATTTAAGCTATCAACTTCTACGATAGATGGAAGTTTGTTTCAGCAATCAGCCACCTGCTGGTTAAAGGTAAACTTCCACACATCTATCCTACAACTGTCTTTCCTCAATTTGAATTTATGCCTTCTCAAGAAAGAATCCCAGCAGCATTGATCATGCTCAAACCATTCAAGGCTTTATACACCTCAATCAGATCACCTCGCAGGTGCCTAGTCTCCAGACACTAATTTGCAAAACTTAAGCCTTTCTTCATAAGAGCAACCCTTTGTTCCATTCACTAATCTTGTTGCCCTTCTCTATACTCATTCCAGCAGCTCTACATCCTTCTTAAAATGAGGAGTCCAGACCTGTATACAGTACTCTAGGTGTAGCCTGACTATTGCTTTGTACAATGGGATAATCACCTCCCTGTCCCTGCTAACAAAATTGCTGTATATCATTGACAAGACTCCATGAGCTACTCTTGCAGCCCGTCTGCACTGCTCAGAAAACTTCATATCTGCCTGCACAATACTCCCAGGTCCTATTCCTTCTCTACCACTTTCAGTGTAGTACCACACAGTTCATACGTTACTGTGGGTACTTTACATTTGTCAATGTTACATTTCAGTTGCCACCTCTCAGCCCATCTGCTCAACTTTTCTAGATCCTGTTGCAGCAGCGTATTAGCTGCATACTTGGACATTAAGTCCGATATACCATCATAAATATCATAAATAAATACAGAAAACAACAATGGACCCAACACTGAACCCTGGGGGACTCCACTAATAACATTAGTCCACGAAGAGCAGTGTCCATTGATTATCACTCTCTGTCTTCTCCCACTCAACCATCCCTTTATCCATAGCAGCAGTTTGCCTCCAATGCCATGCTGCTCCAATTTGTGCAGCAGTCTTCCACGTGCAACAATATCAAAAACCTTTCTAAGATCGAAATATATGATATCAAAATTATACCCTGCATCCAGTTCCTTTGTGACCACACCATAGTATCCAATCGAATTGGTCAGACAAGACTTCTCCTTAACAAATCCATGCTGTGTAATTCATTAAAAAAAAAACAAGGGTTGGTCATGACCATGTAAACTAAAAAAGAAAGAGTGGGATAGGAGAAACATACAAATGAAAGAAGGAAGGGTGAGGAGGGACAAAAGAAAATGCAATGGACCATGTAATAGTAACTTCATTACAACTACAGAACAAGGCTATCTCTTCATGATCATGTAAAAAAAAAATGCTGTTAAACCTGAAGTGTTGGTTCTGCGCTAGTGAGGTACAACTTGAAAATTAATGAGCCCATTTTACTTGTTGGCTGAAAATAAAAATCCTTGATTTTCTGTACCTTCTTAAATATAGATAAATTTTTACTTGGTATGGTTTTTGAAATTTTTTTTTTTATTGTTTTCCCAAGGTTATAGCACTTGAGTGCACCCAGCAAGTACAGCCCCACCATGTCTGCTCTACTTTTAATTGTAGTAATGCTAGCATGGGAAATATGACTTCTACCAATGCTACAAAGCATAGAATTATGTATTTGTTTCTAGTTAATTTTTTTAATCAAACTCTCCTGTATGATCAATGGTTACTAAATAGTTTATAACAGTTGTAAAGATTCATTTCATGCCAAATTTGAAATAAATTAAAAATGTGATATATGTGTATTTATTAAGATTTTTTTTAAAACTATTTATACATATAATGACTAGAAATACTATGCAACTTCAATATAACACTGGTATCAGGTGACAACTTTAATATCTGCATTATAGCCAAAAAAAAAAAAAAATCTACCATTTTTTTCCCCCAGTTTTTTTAACATAAATACACTTTGTTAGTAAATAAATACTTTATTTACTAATGTTTTATGATTATACAGATTAAATACATAAAAAGTATTAAAGGTTATATTATTCCCTTTACATTTTACAGATCCATTCTGAAATAGTCATGTAATTTAGTTTGCCAGAACTGATGACAGCATTTTTTTTTTTTTTTTTTTTTCGGTACATAATTCTTAATAGTGGTCACATGCGATAAATGAACATTGTTTACTATCACTCTGATGTTCTAACCATGTCATCACCTCATTAATGTTTTCAAGCACTTTGCTGTTAATTTCTGGTGTTTTTTTTCATCCATGAATTATCCTCTAGTCACTACCTGTGTCATTGGTTTCTCTTTGTTGATTATCTTCCCACTGTTCACAAAGGCTGCAATTTCTTCCTCACTCAGATAATGCACAATTAGAGTTGCATCCACCTCAATCTAAGCAGCCAGATCATTTGCTCCAAAACTGCCACCAAGTACATTACAAGAAGCCTTTGCTTCTTGTTTTGAAAATGTTTCTAATTCAAGGTTATTATTAGTGATTTCACCACAATAGCAAGCTTTGAAGGCTCAAATAATTCCCTGATCTATGGGCTGAATTAGTGCAGTTGTGTGCCTTGGCAGAAACTCGACTCTGATCTTGCCATATTTCAATTTCAGGACATCAGCTGAAGGATAAGCTGAGTTTGAAGAAAAAGGCTGATCCAAGAGTAACAGTCTTTTTCTTCAAGTTTTTTGGAATGCAAGTGTCATGTCACCGATGATACAAACTCACTTTCAAACCGTGAAGTAAAAATATCACTTGTCATTCAAGCATTGTGGAGTTATTTTTATAAATCACTGGTAGAGATTTCATGTCAAAATGCTAAAAACTATCTTTAACTTTTCTTCAACTGTATAATTTTTTTCTTTTGGTGGCTATTTCTTCAGTCCTACTGATTTACTAATTTTTCTCCTGTATTTATTTCTGAAGTCCTAGAATTTACCATGTTTTGAGGAAACTAAATCAATCTGTCTAGCCTATCATAATACTGAAGTGAAGTTAGGTGATTTCTCCATAAATCACTATTGTCAGTTCATATATGTTTTGTCTACTTTGGCCCTTAGCAGTTTTAGAGAGGATAATGAATGAAGAAATAAGAAGATGTATGCACTCAGATGAAGATATTATAGAACGAATAGAAAATAGGAGGTTGAGATGGTTTGGATGTCTGCTGCACATGAATGAAGTGAGATGGCCTAAAATTATATATCAGTGGATACCACAAGGGAAGAGAAGGCAAGGACACCCTAGAAAAACATGAAAGGAAGGTGCACTATCATCCATTAGAAAGATAAATTTGAAAGCTAAAGATGCCCACGTCCAACGACTTTGGAAAATGGGAATGACAAGGCAGCGATCTGCCGTATTAAGTTGAACATAGATAGATAAAGTATTCAGTTACATCTGTTTTTTTTTTTTTTGTTTCTCTGATGTATACGTTTCTATACTAGATTTTTGTGAAGAAAACTTGCCTGAAAATAATTTTATTTCTTTTGAATTGTTGGTTTTTACAAATTGCCTTTATTATTTTGCTGGAAGAACCTTGCACGTAATAAGGATTTACCATATTGCAGTGGTAAAATAGTGGGAAAAGTGTTGATATTTCAGGCTTTCACTAATGCAAACTGATAAATCCTAGGATATACTGGACTTTGGGCTTTTACAATAATATATATATATATATATATATATATATATATATATATATATATATATATATATATATATATAATGTGTATTATTTTTATTTTTTTATTTTTTTTTTTAAATAAAATAAAACATAAGCCAGTAGTATGGCAAAAACTGTAGAGCGAAAATTAACATAAAAATAACCAAATAAACAAACGAACGGAAAAGAAGAATAAAAGTTAGACATAAATAATAGCCCAGAAACCCCTATATAATTTCGAACTTTAAATCCAATTAACATGACGTATAAAAAATTTAGAATAATGCCAATTACATGTTAATTTAGCGGTACCCCCTCGAGAGGTACCAGTTCCAAAAGACGTGAAATATCACCAAAAGAGGGGGGTTGAAGGAACTACTGAAAGATAACAAAATCAGAATAAATTAAAATAAAATAGACTGACCATTATGCCCCATATCGACAGAGGACCACGAGGCCAATAATGGTCATGGAATCGCTGCATTTCAATCGCTATACAAATCGTCGCAATGGTGAAAAGATCGAAGTACCAAATCACCCTTCCTCCCCGGATCGATCCTCCAATGCAGAGGATTTGCACGGCGGTGGTCCTTATGCAGCAAAAAATAAATTATAGAACAGACAGCACTCTAAAGCAGAGCCACATGAATGCTCAATTATATATTTATTTATTTTATTATAATTTAACTTTTGTCAATATTTAATGATTGTATATATTTCGGCTTCATATGGAGGAATTGCATGTCGCTGCCTCTAATGAATGCTCAATTATTTATTTATTTAATTTATTATAATTTAACTTTTGTCAATATTTAATGATTGTGTGTGTGTTTGCATATATATATATATATATATATATATATATATATATATATATTTTTTTTTTTTTGTCTGTCTGTCTCTCACTATTGCACCTCCTATTGGTTGTGGTTTAACACATCTGTTGCTATCTTTTCTAGTGACCTTTTTCACCCAAATTGAAAACTAGGGAATTGAGTCAGTCTGGATTTGGAAGGGCCAAATTAGCCAGCCTCTAATAAAGGTTACTTAACAAAAATAGTCAGTATTTCTTCTATCAGAATGGAAGAAAATAGTTCAAAAGTCATGTGGTTTTACTACAAGTGGATTAGACATGTATGGTATCTTATGTAGGATGGCACCTGAACAAATCCACCTTGGTACACTGTGATGAATACACAGCTCTACAAAAGGCCAGAAATGTGTGTAATGTTATGTTTGTACAGTGTATGTAGGCAAGTCTACAAGTGGATTAAAAACCATAAGATGCACATGTGTATCTATCACGATGCAGTTAATGAGTACATTATTTAGCCTGCAGTATGCTATATTAAAATTTTTAATGTAATCTGAGTATGGATTGCAAGTTTTTGAATACAGGGTGTCTCAAAAATATTGGTACAAACGTTTAGGGGAGGTAGGTAACATCTAAAGGAATGTGAATCGCACAGGAGCCCATAACCGGAATCACTGTAAGTCGGTAGATGGCACTGTTCATCAGTTCAGAGAGGGAAAATTTCTGGTTTGATCATTCAAGCAGTAGTCGCTGCACGAAGAACATGCATCGATATACGAACTGTGAGCTGGCAGTCATGCACCTAGTGTATGGATTAGCAGAGGGCAATGGACAAGCCGCTCAACAAATTTATGGAGAACACTTCCCAGACAGACATGTACCGGAGCACCATTTGTTTGTGCGTCAAAATTTGTGCAATTATGGGTCATTTAGAGGTAACAGGAGTAGTGTGGGCAGACCACGTTCGATGCAAACTCCCGCCATGGAAGAAAGTGTGTTGAATCCCATCCAGAATAATCCTACTACCAGCACACGTGCCGTTGCCTCTGCCTTAGGAGTGTCTCGTTGCAGTGTACAGCATGTCTGGCACGACGATTCCTTACACCCCTTTCATCTCCAAAGGGTTCAGTTACTGCTCCCTAAGATCATCCTGTACATGTGGCTTTCTCACAGTGGTTTCAAGGCTTGAATTTTCCAGCCTATGTTTTGTTCACGGATGAGGCTTATTCAATCAGCACAATGCTCATGTGTGGGCTCATGACAACCCACACGGTGTGCACCCCCATGTGGCACAACATCACTTCGCAATAAATGTGTGGGCAGGTATGGTCAGTGACTGCTTAGTCGGCCCATACCTGTTACCATCCCGCATGAACTCCGCTAAATATCGGATCTTTCTTGAACAAGTTCTACCAGGGTTACTTGATGATGATCCAACAAATGTGAGATACAACATTTGATTTCAACATGACAGGGCACCTGCCCATTATGGAAGGTGTGTTCGTGACCATTTGAACAGGCGTTGATGGATTGGCCGTGGTGGACCCGTTGCCTGGCCCCCACGCTCACCTGATTTATCGAGCCTTGATTTCTTTCTGTGGGGCGCCCTCAAATCTATCGTGTACGAATCGCCTGTGGAGATGGAAATGGATCTCGTGGCGAGATTTGTCTGCGCTGCTGCTACTGTCAAAGAAACTCCAGGTGTGTTCGACCGTGTCCGCCAATCCATGCTGCGTCAGTGTGACGCGTGCATCATGTCTCATGGTGGAACCTTCGAGCATCTGTTGTAACACCATGAAATGCATCCATCTCGTACTCCATTGTTAATATTATATCAAATAAATGTTTGTCACTAATTAATGTCTTGTGTCATTTCTGCTTCTTGTGCCTCTGCTACTACTTTCCCGTGATGTTTCCGGTTATGGGTACTATGCAATTCACATTCCTTTAGATGTTACCTACCTCCCCTAAACGTTTGTACCAATATTTTTGAGACAACCTGTATATTTTGTACATTGGTGAAACATTCTTTCTTTGTGTCACAAGTTTTCTCTCTCTCTCTCCATTACTCTTTGGGAATATGATTGTGGCTGGCCATGTTTTGTTTGCATGTTTTCTAGTTTTTATCTCAAAGTATACCATGAGTTTAATGCCAATACCCGCATTAATTAAAGGTTATACTGTACCAAAATTGTGACAGTTGATAAAATTAAAAGAGAAGTTAACGATTAGCATTAGTAGAGGCATTTGATGCAAGAAAGCAAGCTTATGCAGCATCAGCCAAAAAAAAAAAAAACCCACTTCCACTTCACCCCTCTGTTCATTCAAAATACCTGTCCAGCTGAGCCTTAAACTTATTTAGGCTATCAACCTCCAACACAAGGGGTGGGAGTCTGTTCCACCAACCAACCACCCGCTGGCTAAAGGCAAATTTCCGCACGTCTATCCTACATCTGTCTTTCCTCAATTTGAATTTATGCCCTCTCAGGTGATTTTTCTGAGCTAGAGGAAGAATCCCATCAGCATTGAGCATGCTTAAACCATTCAAGGCTTTATACACCTCTATCAGATCACCTCGCTGGTGCCTAGTCTCCAGACAGTGTAATTTGCAAAACTTAAGCCTTTCTTCGTAAGAGCACCCCTTTGTTCCATTCACTAATCTTGTTGCCCTTCTCTGTACTCGTTCCAGCAGCTCTACATCCTTCTTGAAATGAGGCCTCCAGACCTGTATACAGTACTCTAGGTGTGGCCTGACCATTGCCTTATACAATGGAATAATCACCTCCTTATCCCTGCTGGAAAAATTCCTGTATATCATTAACAATACTCCATGAGCTACTCTTGCAGCCCGTCTGAACTGCTCAGAGAACTTCATATCTGCCTGCACAACCACCCCCAAGTCCCTTTCATTCTCTACCACTGTCAGTGTAGTACCACAGAGTTGATACGTTGCTCTGGGGTTGCTGTTTCCCATGTGTAGTACTTTACATTTGTCAATGTTAAACTTCATTTGCCACCTCTCAGCCCATCTGCTCAACCTTTCCAGATCCTGTTGCAGCAGCATAGTGTCAGTAGTGTCCTTGACAACCCTGCCAACCTTTGTATCATCTGCAAACTTGGACATTAAGCTTGATATACCATCATCAATATCATTTATAAATACAGAAAATAATAATGGACCCAACACTGAGCCCTGAGGGACTCCACTAATAACATTAGTCCACGATGAGCAGTGTCCATTAATTACCACTCTCTGTCTTCTCCCCCTCAACCACCCCTTTATCCATAGCAATTTGCCTCCAATGTCACACTGCTCCAATTTGTGTAGCAGTCTTCCATGTGCAACAGTATCAAAAGCGTTTCTAAGATCCAAGTATATAATATCAAAGTTATTCCCTGCATCCAGTTCTTTTGTGACTGCATCATAGTATCCAATCAAGTTGGTCAGGCAAGACTTCCCCTTAACAAAACCATGCTGTGTCTGAGCTATAACTGAAGTCTTGTCTAAATGATCCTGCAGTGCTTCTTTAACCAGTGACTCCATTAATTTTCCTGGAACAGAAGTTAAGCTCACAGGTCTATAATTACTTGTGTCAGCCTTTGATCCTCCTTTGTGAATTGGGGTCACATTTGCACATTTCCAGTCTATGGGTACCTCCCCTGAGTCCAAGGAAGCTCTCATAATTATGGCTAAGGGTTTGCTTACTTCCTTTGCTGCCTCCTTTAATATAACTGGATAGATCCCATCCACCCCGGGTGCCTTTCTTGTGTTTATCTTCAACAGTTTCTCCTCCACTTTACTCCCGGTTATTTCAAGATTCTCTAGCTTACTGCTAGAGTTGAATACACCTCTGGCATTCCCCTTGCTGAATAACTCCTCATGTGTGAATGTCGATGCAAAATATTCATTTAGTTTGTTAGCTACCTGAGCAGGATCATCAACAGTTGACCCATCAATATCAAGTGGACCAATCTGATTCATCCCCTTCCTTCTAGAGTTTACATAAGTAAAGAACTCTTTGCTGTTTTTCTTTGCTTCCCTTGCCAAGGATTTCTCGTAATCTGCCTTCGCCTGCCTAACCTCCTTTGTAACTTGGTTGCATATCAACTTGTATCTATCATAGGCTTCTGTGTCATGTGTTAATTTGTAAGTATCCCAATACGATAGCGATAGCAAATCATTATTCAGTCCAACTTGCCAATTTCACATATCCTTTGTTTTACCATGAAACTTGGTTGTTTAATAAATAATTACTGTGTTACAGGAATTTCTTTTTATAATGTTAAATCATCAGTATTTCTTGTCTAATTTTTCTGAATTCTATTCTTTGACTTAGATGATGAAGGTGATGAAATTACTATGTCCAGTGATGAAGAACTGGCTCAGGCTCTTGCTAATGCAGAAGAAGATATAATCAAAGTTTATATCAGAATTACTTCTGGTTCAAGTCAGTGTCACGAAATTCCAAGGATACCAGGCACAGAAGATCTTCATGAAAATGTAGTTTGTGATGGATGTGAGGGCAAAATTTTTGGTGCTCGATTTAAGTGTCTTCAGTGTGATGATTTTGACCTTTGTAATGATTGTCATACCAAAAATATACATGCCACTCATGATATGTTAAAACTTGCATCCCCCAAAGGAGTAAGTATAGATTCTTATAATTTATTTGTAAAGATAGGCAAATATTTAACACAAATATCAAAAAACCTTGGAATGCTTATATTATTCAAATATTATTTGACTTATATAAGCATTTTTAGAAAGGTTAAATTTTTAGGAAAGAAGCAATAAAACCTTTGATTTATATGTCACAAAGTAAAATACATAGTGAATTAATTCAAAATAAATGGTTTTAAATTAAAATTCTAAGCTACTGGTTAAGGTGAGAAAAACAGAGGCGGTACTTCTCGATACCATTGTACTTGACTGGTTCTACTCTGTTTTATCAAACATCCTAGTTGAAACCCATGAATTTGACAGAAGGCATTGTGACCAGCAGAGACTGAAAATGAATGACCTCAAAGCTTCCAATGGATGGCTTAAGAAATTCAGAAAATGACATAACATTTCATATAAAGCCATAAATGATGAAGGAAAATATGTCTACAGTGAACAGGTTTCAAAGTAGCATCAGAAATTGGTTTGCATTTGTACATCATGATAAAAGAAAGATGGTGTGCATGAACATGTTAAAAGAATTTGAAACACCATTGTTGATAGATGAATGAGCTTTCACCATTTCAAAAGTGTAGACTGAAGTCAATATGTTGTCTGGCGGCATGCGAATAAAAAGTCTTGGATGAGAAAGATATAAAAAAAATTTCTCCTGAAATTTTTTCACAAAATGTGGAAAGCCAACAGGAATGTAGTTTTATTTCTTAATAATGCCACATCACATTCAGTCTTTGGTTCAAGAATTTTAAGCTTGTTTTTCTATCCATAAATGCAACTTCAGTTATGCCAGTTATTAGAAGGGATCATGAACTCACTATAGGAATTTTGTTTTACTAATTATTACTAACAGAAACAGGGATGATGGATTGGCACATGGTTTAGCAGATTCTCTTACTGAGTTAGATGCAGTTTTTTTTATTGTATTCTGCTCTGAAATGTATAAAAACACAAAGAATCACAAACTGTTTTATGACAGCTGGAGTCATTGTTGTTGGTGGAAAATTAGTTTTAGGTGAGTCAGAAAACTGCTAGCTTGTGGGGGGAGCTACACAGAATAAAAGGTTAACAGTGGCTGCAGGCAGAGGCAAAAGTGATTTTTGAATGATTCTATTAGAATGAGCAGCAGCATGGAAAGCAAGGCAATGGAGATTTCCAGGACTGCTGGGAGTCATAATGGAACAAATAAATACAATGGCTGTGTTAGGGTAACTAAGAATAGAAACAGGTGCATGTATACTTACATGTACACCAATGCTAGGAGTATAGTTAATAAATTTGATGTGCTTGAAGTGCTAATCAAGACACAAAGGTAGATATTGTTGGGATATCAGAGATGTGCTGTCACACAGACATAAGCAGTGCAGAATTGGGATTTGGGGAGTACACTGTATACAGAAAGGATAGTCAAGGGAGGAGGGGTTATGCTGTTAGTTAAGAAACACATAAAATCTAAGGAAGTGCATCCAATTGATGTTGGTGGACAATGCAATGTTGAGTGTTTGGTGTGACATAAGTACTGGGAAAGAAAAAAATGAGAGTAGGTGTATGTGTTATAGGCCTAATGAATCTAATAGTATAATGAACAATTGTGCAGAGAAATAGTGGGCTAGTAAATCAGAATGTCTTATAATGGGGGATTTTAACTTTCCAGATATTAACTGGAACTTGTGGGTTGATCACTCGCACACTAGCAAGACTTTTGTGGATTTATTGGATGACTCTTTTCTACAGCAACATGTTCGAGAGGCAACCAGAGGGAATAAGATTCTGGATCTGATTATCAGGAGTGATTATTCATGCATTTAAGAATCTGCAGATAAAGGAACCAAACTGGGTGATAGTGATCACAATATACTGATGTGGGAATTACTTAAAGATGTAACTACCATCAGGGCTAAAGGGAAGGGCAATTGCTTTTGTAAAGGTGATTACAGGGGTCTTGGATAGTTTTTAAATTCCGTACAGTGGAATCAACTGATTATGTTACCAACATTGAATTCTAAATGGTAAGCCTTCAGGGACTTAATTTTGGAGGCTACTAGGCTTTTCATTCCAACCAAGAAATACTGTTCAAGGTTTAGACCTAAATGGATGTCACATGAACTAATGAGGCTCGTGGCAGAGAAGAAAAATGTATGGGATGCATATAAAGTATCAGGTGATACAGATGCCTATGGCAGATATAAACTAGTCTGTAATCAAGTCACAAAGGAAGTTAGGCAGGCAAACGCATATCAGAAATCCTTGGCAAAGGATGCAAAGGAAAACAGAAAAGAGTTTTACTTATGTAAACTCTAGAAGGAAAGGGATGAATCAGATCACTTAACATAGATGGGTTGACTATTGATGATCATGCTCAGGTAGCTGATAAACTGAATGAGTATTTTGCATCTACATTCACACATGAGGAGTTATTCAATGAGGGGAGTGTCAGAAGTTTATTAAACTCTAACTGGGAGCTAAGTGATTTTGTAATAACTGAGAGCAAAGTGGAGGAGAAATTGTGAAGTTAAACATAAAAAAGGCACCTGGGGTGGATGGGATCTATCCAGTTATATTAACAGAGGCAGCGAAGGAAGTAGGCAAATCCTTAGCAATAATTATGAGAGCTTCCTTAAACTCAGGGGAGGTCTCCATGGACTGAAGGTATGCAAATGTATCACCAATTCACAAAGGGGATTCAAAAGGTGACACAAGTAACTATAGACTCCTGTTAGTTTAACTTGTGTTCTGTGGGGAAAATAATGGAATCACTAGTTAAAGAAGCATTGCAGGATCATCCAGACAAGACTGCAGTAATAGTTAAATCACAGTATGGGTTTGTTAAAGGGAAATCTTGCCTGACCAAATTTGATTGGATACTATGACGTGGTCACAAAGGAACTGAATGCTAAAAATAATTTTGATATCATATACTTGTATTTCAGGAAAGCTTTTGATACTGTTGCACATGGAAGACTGCTGTACAAATTGGAGAGATATAGCATTAAGGGTAAGTTGCTTCAATGAATAAAGGGATGGTTGAGTGGGAGGTGACAGAGTGTTAATCAATGGATACTGCTCTTCATGGACAAATGTTATTAGTGGAGTTCCCCAGGGTTCGGTGTTGGGTCCATTGTTGTTTTGTATATTTATCAATGATATTGATGAAGGTATATAAGGTTTAATGTCCAAGTTTACAGATGATACAAAGGTTGGCAGGATTGTTAACGACAGTAAAGACAATATGCTACTCCAACTGGATCTAGATTAGTTGGGCAAATGGGCTGAGAAGTGACAACTGAAGTTTTAACATTGGCAAATGCAAAGTACTACATATGGGTAGTAATAACGGAAGAGAAATGTACCAACTGTGTGGAAAGTGAAAAAGACCTGGGAGTAATTGTTACGTCAAATATGAAGTTAGATGAGCAGTGTAGACCGGCTGCCAGGGCAGGTCATGGAGTCTTGTCAATGATATATAGGAATTTTGCTAGCAGGGAAAAGGAAGTGATTATCCTGTTATACAAGGCAATGGTCAGTCCACACCTAAACTAATGTTTACTGGACTGGAGGCCTCATTTTAGGAAGGTATAAAGTTGCTAGAACGAGTACAAAGAAGGGCAACAAGATTGGTGAGAGGAACAAAGGGGTGCTCTTATGAAGAAAGGCTTAAGTTCGGCAAATTGCAGTGGCTGGAGAGTAGGCACCTGGGAGGTGATCTGATTGAGGTGTATAAGGCCCTGAATGGCTTGAGCAAGCTGAATGCTGATGGGATTCTTCCTGTTGCTCAGATTAAGAACCTGAGGGGGCACTGATTGAAATTGAGGAAAGACAGTTGTAGAATAGATGTTCAGAAATTTGCCTTTATCCAGCAGGTAGTTGATTGGTTGAAAATACTTCCATCTTTTGTTGTGGAAGTTGATAGCCTAAATAAATTTAAGGCTGAGCTGCACAGGCATTTTTGAACGAATGGAGGGGTTGAAATGGAGGTGTTTTTTTTTTTTTTATGGCTGATGCCGCATAAGCTTGCTTTCTTGCATCGTATGCCTCTTCTAATGCTAATTAATAAACACAAACATGTTTAAGAGGAGACAGTTGAAATTGTTGCTAAGTTAATAAAGAATCCAACACTTTGTTGAAAGATTACATAAAAATTGGGGATTAAATAACAGAGGATCAAACAAGGGATTCATTGCACAGGAATTGATGGACAAAGCAGTGATGAAGGAAATGACTGATAATGCAGAAAGTATTAGTGATGAAATATTGAAAATTAAAAATTTATTCTGTTGCTATGCAAAACAATTAAAAAAATCTTGTGGAAATGGCAACATTGTCATAAAGGGTGTGGAGCTACTTCCTGTAAACAGAAAGTAAATGCAATAAATTTGACTGCTGTTGTACAAATGCATAAGAAGCTTGCAATTCAAAATATAAAATTCAAAGTAAAACTTACAAAGCAATTAATCTTAAAAAAAAGTGTATTATTATTATTATTAAATCCGTTTTATTATTATCACAAGTGATTGCTTTCACCCCTTTTACACAGCCGACTGGCTAGAAGGATGTACAAAAATGCAGGAATAGCAATTTTTACAATACAGTATTTCCAAAAGTGCAATTATTTACAAAAGTGTGAACCATTTACAGTATTATTTAAAGAATGTAATTATTGACAAAATTAAAAGAGGAAATTATTCAAAGTATCATAAAAGTAGATGTCAACAGTTATTTTATATGTTGGTCATTCCATCTTATTTATAAAGTTCAAGCTTCTTTATACTTCTATAGTTCAAGCATGCTGTGTGCTTCAGAGAGGCTCTTCACTCTGTACTGCTTGCCTTCAGAGTATTTCACAAGGTCAATTGCCAATGAATTGAAAAGGGTGACTGTGTTGTTTGGAAGAAGTTCTTCAGACAGCAGGGGTTGGACAGTGTAGAATGCAACGGTAAGTAGGGGTTGTAATTACTGCGTCCAGCATGCAGAGTAGCGATATGAAGACTGGCGGCGTCAGTCACACCAGTTAGCATCTGAGACAGAAGAAGAATATTCCTGTATGCTATGTGAACTCTCCAGGGAGTGATATTTAAGTTGGTATATAAAACCCCCCCTGAAGATGGTGAATGCATTGCTTGTGACCCTGTTCATCCATCGCATTACCCAATACTCAACTGCCAGGAATCTGTTTACGTTAGAAGTCAGGGCAGAAGACCAGATTGGCAATGCATATAGTGCGATAGGTTGTAGGCACTGCTGGACGTATCCTCCGACTACATCGACGTTGAGTAACCCCGTTGGCTCTTGTCGAATTGCCCACATTTCTGAGAAAGTCTTCGTTTTCCTGGTTGAAAAATGGTTCTGAAAAGTGAGGCCCTCGTCCCAAGTCAAGCTGAGGTTTGTGTGAGACTTCACTTTCCTTATCTGCAGTCTGTTGTGATAGGCTCTGATATCAATTTTGATTCTGTTTTTTGTAAATGTGATTTGAGCTGATTTAGATATGTTTAGCTCCAGACCCATTTGCAGTAGATAGGCTACACGACTGTTGATCAGGGAGGCGACTCACTGATTTATCAGGTGGATTTGTTTCAGGTTCTTTTGATTTTTACATATAATTTGAGGTCATCTGCATATGACGACGGCGCCTCCATAGCCAGGTGGGAAGGAGCAGCAGTGCATAGCGCACGCTTCTTGATTAGACCGGGGTTCGAGCCCATCACCACCAAATACGGAGGATGCGGAAAGGTCAGGGAATGACCACTGCATATCCCGGAGCAATATGGCCTTAGTTGCTAATGCTCCTAAAAACTAAATAACAAACAAACAAACAGCATATGATGAGAAATCAGTGTACCTTGCAAGGAAAGATTTAATAGCTGCAGCAAACAACAAACTGGACAGGACACCTCCCTGCAGCACTACCCACATTATAACACATTCCTTTTGGAAGGATTTATGGCTGATGATGAGTTGTTTGGTGTAAGGATGAGTTTGATGGTTTTTAATAGGCTTCCTGTAATGCCCAAGTATTTTTACAGAATGTAGATGAGAGCTTATCGTAAGCAGATGAAATATCAAGGAAGATGAAATCCAGCTGAGATTTACTGTTGAGAGCAATTTGAATTTTAAATAGGGTGTCCAGTAAGTTTGTACATCTAGATCTTTTGGGATCACAGTGTGATGATGTTTAGGTCTGTGGGAGAAGCATTGGTCGATCAGCACCGATAAGATAGATTTTTCAAACACTTAATAGAGAGCAGCCCACTGAGATCAGTCTGAAGTTCTTAGGCTCCTTACGGTTTCTTCTTTTGGGTATGGCTTGTACCTTGTAGTGATTCCATATTGTAGGGATTGTTCCGGAATTTAATATCTGATTAAAGATTGATAGAAGGGGCTCCACAATGAAGGCACTGCACACTTTAACCATGAATAGAGGAAAGCCATCAGAACCAATTGTAGATTTATTGGGAAGTCTATTGATGGTATTTATAAGGTGTTGCTTTGTTAGAGGTATAGTTGAAAGGGACTGTCTGGAGTGTAAGAAGAAATTGTTCAGGTTTGGGGTTTTTGGGTCTAATGGCACCTCATTGAGAGTCAAAAAAAGGTACCCATTCCTGAAATACCTTCTCTTCCATATGGAAATCCTTGTTGCATTTGGATGCAATATGTTTGGAGTGATTTATTCTGTTGAGTACCAGCTGCCAGATTGCTTTTCATTTACCTTTAAGGAAGGTTGCTCACTCTTTCTTGTACATCTGGTAGTCAGCTGAGTAATGATACTTTTTCCATTTTCTGAATGCTTTTTGTTTACTCTTGAATGCTTCTCTGACTTCAGCAGTGAACCCTGTGTCGGATCGGTCAGATAATTTTATTTGCTTGGAGGCTCCTTGAGTGGCAATTTCAACTAGCTGGTTAGCAAGGCTAGATATAACTATGTCTATTGATTCTTGCCGTAGATCCTTCCAGTTTATACTTCTATAAAGTAACAAGACTTTTGCAATAAAATAAATATAATGAAATATTTTATACCTTACAAATTATCCCCTTCAAAATAATTGTCTTGGGCTTGCACCCACTGTTCCATACATTTCTTCCAAGCACAGAAACATTTCTGGAAGTCATTGTCATTTTTTTCTGAATAGCATTAATGGACTGAAAATGGGATCCCTTAAGTACACTTTTCAGTATAGAGAACAGAAAAAAGGGACTAGGTATAGGAAGTAGGATACATGTTCATACACAGGGATTTGTTTTTTTTTGGCCAGAAACTGGCAGACAGGACTGTATTGTGTACTAGAGCATTGTCTTAAGGGAGCTTCCAACCATCCTTCCACAATTCAGGTCTCTTCCTTTGAATTTTTTCATGCAGACCTGACAGAACTTCAGTGTAGTCTGATTTGGTGGGACATATTAAGTCATAATATAAATGATTCCTTTAATGTCGAAGAAAATAAGAAGCATGGTTCATTTTCAATTTTGACATTTCTTGCATTTTTTTGTTCTGGGGATTGTTTTGTTTTCTGTTGCATTGACTGTCTTTTAGTTTCTGGGTTGTACTGGAACAGCCAACTTTCATCACAAGTAATTACAGTACTCAGAAAGTCTGGATCTTCATCCCTTCCCCAAAAAAACATCTTCACAAACTTGGAGTCTTCTCATTCTTTTATCTTTATTCAAAATTTTTAGCCCATCTTGGCATACTTTTTTCATGCTTAAATTTTCAGTTAAAATTTATCTAACTGTTTCTTTGTCCATGTTAAGTTCTGATGCAACCATTCCAGTGCTTAAACGACAATCACTTATAATCAACATCCTTACCCTGTCCACATTTTCATCAGTTTTCATGAATAATGGATGGCCTGGTCATTCAGTCTTCCACATTCTCTCTTCCTTCTAAAAATCTTTTATGCCATTCAAACATGTGAGCTCTTGATATAGTATCTTCCTCTTAAACTTGATGTAACAACTCAACTTTCAGTTGGTCTTTTCCTTAGTTTTATTAAGAATTTGATGTTGATTAATAATTGAATTTTTTTTGTCTGTCGTTTTTCCAGCAAACTGCAAAAACACAAGGAAATGAAAACCTGTGTTGCTGCAAAGTGTGAATGAGCATGCTAGAACGTGGCTTGCCAGACAACCAGGGGAAGGTTCAAGGTCAACTGCTATGCTTTTATATCATGGGTAGTGCTTGTGCATGCAGCCTCATTATTTAATCGCTACACCTCATGTACTGTAGGTTAATAAACATGTATTGTATTTTTATATTAGTGTACAGCAATAACAGAGATATGTACATCAGTATTAAGATGTATAGTATACACAATGAATTGTTAAAAAGAGCAGTTAATCACTATTAACTGCTCCACATTTTTTAAAATTTTTTTTTCTCCCCACCACTCAGTGTGCTTTCTATATAGCAGATTCTGCTTATACAAATATTGTCTGCTGTACATTGCACTATAGTTTAGTTTTATTTTGTCTGTCCTCTTAATTGTTACTCGAGGTTTTATTAGCTAGTCACCCTATTTAGTTAGTTTGAATTTTGAAATACAGAACAATAGAAATTTTGGGAAAATAGTTTAACAGTGTTATTCCCAAGACTTATCGAATGGGTGCACTGCCCGGTGAATTTAACTGACCGTCTGGCTAAAAGTTAAGCAATTCTCACAGTACCGTACCATACGACTCTATCTCGATCAGTATTAATTCGAACATACTATGCGATCGAGGTCAATGCGACAGGAGCATATAATGTTAAATTATGCAATTAAATTTTGCTCTGGATCGCTTAAGTCACATTTATAAATAATGGAAAATTTTATAATATTGCGAAGTATTACACTTGCTACTTCCCAGCTACTACTCCCCACCCAGCTACTTCATAATGCCACCCAGCTGACAAAATTTTCTGGGGAGAACACTATTTATAAGAAATTTTTTAAATAAAACCACTGGATTAAAGAAAATACAAATTTTAATAAAAAAACTATATGAACCATTCATGCCTCTTCAAGAAAAGTGATAAGAGTTTAAAATTAGAAGTGTCCTTCTGTATGGTTTAGGACTGATCATTTGCACTTAGAAGATAAGTGGTACAGTGTCATAATTCAGTTTGTATTACAGTTACACTTGTGGCTGTTTTTGAGATAAAAACTTGACATCTTTTTGTTATTACTGCACTAAATAAAAAATGTCATTTTTGACCTGTCATTTTTCTTTATAATTATTATTTCATGATTATCACAAAAGGCACAAGTTAGTTAAATTGCAAAGTTGTATTTCATATAAATTTGTATTTCTGAAAACAAAGTAAAACATGCTGCTGTTATGTTATTGTTATTTTGGTTTTTAGGAGCATTTGCAACTAAGGCCGTATTGCTCCGGGGATATGCGGTGGTCGTTCCCTAACCTTTCCGCATCCTCCGTATTTGGTGGTCATGGGCTCAAACCCCGGTCTAATCAAGAAGCATGTGCTCCTGCCCAGCTGGCTAAAGAGGCGCCATAATTTATGCAATTTAGGTTTTATTGTTATTCTTGATGCAAAAGATTTTTTTTTTTTTTTTTTTTCTTCTTCTTCTTGTAAGTTGATTTAACAATTGTATTGCTATACCACATAATTTCTTTTTGTTGCAGCTTGGGCAGTGGCTTTTTCCCGGATGGCGACGGCTCTTTCGCCATGCGTTTGGGTTTCAACCTGGTCGAGGTCCACATTGTTCTGAGGGGAAGTGGCGACATCGTTGTCATAGAGGGTGTGGATCTACTTCCTGTCAACAGAAATCCGACAAGCCAAAAGAAGCAGCGGAAAAGTTACCAGCAGAAGAAGCAGCAGAAGCACCGCCGCCACCATTTTCACCACCACCTCCATTTCTGCCACCACACTTTCCTTTCATACGGCGAAATGCTGATTTTTTGAAAAATGTTGGAGAAACAGTTGCAGCTTTTCTAGATCCTCTGGGTGAGCTAATAACATATATGGAATTTTCATTTTATCCTATATCTGAAAAAAATTTTGTATTTTGAAGCATTTCTGAATTTCACTATGGAATGCCATTTATTGCATTCTAGCATTTAACCTTCAGAAACTTGAACTTGGTAAGAAATAGAGGAATTGGTCAAAAATTAGTGGAAGTTTTAAGAAAAATGGATGTAACTAACAGATGGAAGCAGTGGCAAGAACATGTTAGGACATTTTCTTTACCACAAAGATATTCCAAAAGACCTATCTCTGGAACCACATAACAACTAGCAATTTTGGTAGAGAAATCTGAGATACATAAAATTAAAATCCCAGTAATCCAGATCTTATCCTTCAGAGCTATTATATGCAGGAAAATATTGAAGAGAAAAATCACAGAGCAGTTTTGATTGTGAAACCTTCATAATCTTTATTGAGCTTAAAATATCAAATACTCTACATAGGACCTTTGCTGTAGCAAAAACTCCAGAATAAGCCATGTAGATTCTCCCCTCCCCTCCCACCAGTCAGTCTTGGTCTTGATGAACAGCACTTAATATTAATAGTGACAAATGATGCGAGAAAGCAATCTTATATAGTGTCAGCAAAAAAAAAAAAAAAAAATGTACAGCCCTTGACATTTGTCTAATCCTTCCTTGAATTTATTCAAACTACCCGCTTTCACAACACCATATGGAAATCTGTCCGACAGGCAATCATTCTCTGGCCAAAAGCAAATTTTTACACATCTTTCCTGCAACTATGCCTTTTCAATGCACATTATGTGTATCATCGGCAGCTAATGATGCAAGAAAGCAAGCTTATACAGCAACAGGGGGGGAAAAAAAACACTTTCCATATCACCTTCCCCTCCCCTTTAACAGTTTGTGTAGTTCTTCCTTGAAATTGTTCAAATTACCCAATCCTACAACACCATTTGTGAGCTTGTTTCAGCAATGAACTCCTCCACTGGCTGAAGGAAAACTTCCATACATCTGTCCTACAACTATCTTTCCTCAGTTTGAATTTGTCCCCTTTATGGGTGTAGTCTGAGCAAGAGGTAGCATTTCATCAGCATTGAACTTACTCAATCCATTTAATGCCTTAAACACCTCAGTCAGATCTCTTAACAGGTACCAAATTTGCAGAACCGAAACCTTTCCTAATAAGAACAGCCTTTTGCTCCTCCCACTAATCTCATTGCTCTTCTATGCACCTGTTCAAGCAGATCCACATTCCTCCTAAAATGAGGCTTCCAGACCTGCATTCAGTACTCAAGATGTGGCCTGACCATTCATTTTCTTGTACAATGGGATAATCAACTCCTTAATTCTGTTGTCAAAATTCCTGTATATCATTAACAAAACCCCATGAGCTGTGCTGGCAGCCTGTATACACTGCTCAGAGAACTTCATATCCAACTGCACAGTTACCCCAGATCTTTTTCATTCTCCACAACTCTGAGCGTGATACCACACAGTTAGTACATTAATCCAGGATTACTGCTACCCATATGAAGTACATACCTTGCATTTGTCAATATTAAACTTCACTTCTTGGCCTATCTGCCTAATTTGTCTAGGTCATGTTGTAGTAGCATACCCTGATTACTGTGATTAATCAAACTGCCAACCTTAATGTCATCATGCTGTCTGAGAAAGAGTAAGAATGCTATCAGCTTTTAGTTTACTTAATCCATTTAAAGGTATTTAATCCAATCAGGTCTCTTTGTAGGTGCCTAGTTTCCAGGTGCTGCAGTTTGCAGAACTGAAGTCTTTCTTGGCAAAAGTACCCTTTTGTTCCCCTCACTAATCCTGTTGCTCCTTTCTACTCCTTATATATATACAGTAATACCCCGAAGTTACGCGATTGGTGGGTCCGACGAAAATCGCGTAAGTCGAATTCGCGTAAGTCGGGGTACAACTTTGCATATAAATACATATAAATTTTGCTTAATTGGGACCAAGGACTAACAAAAACACTAGTTTACAAGAAAAATATTAATAAAATTGCAGTTAAATATTAATAAAATATGTATTAAAAAAACAAATGACTTACGTAAAAAAGTTATTTCGATGTCGATGGCTTCATAAAATCTAACAAATTCGTCTGACGACACAGCGCCTTCTTTTTTTCACGCAGAATTTCGTCGTAGCAAGCTAATAATTTTTTTATTCCTTGCTTTGTAGCTATAACGCGTTCTTCGTTGGAGTCTATGTTTTCTAAAATTTTTAAGCCCTTTTCAATTGAGCTAAGACCTTCTGTCAAGTTTGCAATTGTCATATGCTTTTCGCCGTTGCCTCATTTACGCCTGTAGCACGTGCAATATCACATGGTCTTTCATTTCGCTCAAAGCGTTTCACAATTTCATATTTTTTTCTCTATCGACAGAGGCGGACTGGCCATAAGCCTTACCGGGGAAACCCCGGTGCGCCGGTATGATTTTGGCCATAAACCATAGTATGAGGCCACTATAAATTTTCCCCGGGTAAGAATTTTTGATCCAGTCCGCCTCTGTTTATCGATAATTGCTTTTCTTTTTCTCTCTGAATCTGCAGTGTCTTCACCAGGACGCTTCCTTTTCACACCTTTTAATTAAGTATTTTACTCATTTTTAGGGAATAAAGCACAATTACAAAACGAGGAGCATGCTTGATACGCATAAACAAACTGCGCACATGTAGCAACTGAATAAACAACACCATAAAGGCAGAGATACACTATTAACACCTCACATTTCTAGGGGTTACTACCATAAAACAATAAAAATCCAGTTGCGTTTCTGCTAGTGAAATCTGTTATAAACTGGTAGTAAACTCGATCTAATTGCATTTGCGATTATACCCATAGCTGGAATTGTGTTGGTTTTTACGTTATTATGGTGAAATGTGTTTCCTCTTCACTGTTAAAAAACATAAAAGCAGCAAAGTTGAATTTTGTTCATCTTTCGCTCTCATTCTCCGCCGTCGCACCGTATATCGATAACATATGAAAAACGACCTTGAAGATAGTGGGCGGCAGCGTTGCCAAACGAAAAAATCAAGAACCGCGTAACTCCGAGTTCGCGTAAGTCGGGGTAGCGTAAGTCGGGGTATTACTGTATATATTTTATGATTAAAACCAGCACCCATTTATGGTGGTTCTATTCATAAAATACTTGTGCTGGTACCAGCCATTTACTTCAGAATAGTGATTCAGCTGATCTTGAAGCAGCTTTGTTGAAATACATACTAATTTTTTGGCAGTGTAATAAGATACTTAATTATAAAATAATGCATCTAAATAACACTATTTCATTATTTGAACATTAATTCTTGTCGGTACATAGAATGTATTTTTTCATAACTGGTATCTGATATCTGCTCAACTTGGTGGTAGTCATTTTCCTAATTGTAGCATACACAATGTTGGGTCAGCTGACAGGTAACCAACTTTATTTTAAATTTCTAGAAAAATTTTGGGTTTTTTGAATTTTTGCTTTGACAATACCAATATTTCATCCTTTCTTAATGGATTGCGGTACTTACCGTGTGTAACTTTTTAACAAAAAATTAAATGTAAAAAATGAAAATATTAATTATGCTGAAAATTAAAAAAAAAAAAAACTTTAAACATAAATATGAATCTATTAGATTTTTCCAGTTTAAAAGACAGTTAAGCTTGTGAAATTGTAAAAGAGTGTATGCATATATTTCTGCTTATTATGTGTACAAATACTTCTAAAAAAGAAAAGTTTTATATATATACATTAGATACTATTATATTCACTTCCATTTTTGAATATTTTTAAAAATTTGTTTCAGATTTGTAACATTGTTACCAATGTGTTGGTAAGGTACTGTGTTGCCGATAGGTGACTTGCATGCAAATAGTTACCTGGTCTGGTGGGTTGCCCGACAGGTTATGCAGTTACTCTTGAAAACGATTAAAAATCACTTCAAAGACTATTGGAGTCAAATGTTTATAAGTAAAAAAAAAAGTTTCAGATTGTTAATTGCTAATTAAAGATTAACAAAGGATCATAATTTGAGGGTCATTGCCAGGTGATCCACCACCACTGCTGGGTTAAATTCTTGAATGACATTCCAGTAATTTCCTGCACAAAAATAGTTCTGATAGTGTCACACATGTTCTGTTCTTATTCACATCATTTATCATAGAACATAATCTTCCCCTCAGCATGTGCTAATCGTGTAGATGCATTGTGCAGAATTATTTCTGAAAAAAATATGGATGTGGAAGAACAGAACAGCAGGCATTGTTAGTGAAATTAGAGAGAGGAAAGAAGTAATAACTTTAAAAAGTGCCACATTCAGTTACTACAGATTTGAAGTAATCATGGTGATTCCAAGCTATATCATACCATGGTAACCTTTCCTAATTAAAAAAGAAAAAAAAATCATCAAATCAAAAGCAACTTGCTTTTGGTGCCACTGTTAAAAGGTGACTCTGCTGGTACAGTTTTCAGAATCTGAACAACCTGAAAGCATTTGGGGTTCCTTTAGAAGATTATCTGGCACTTAACGTTGATAATGCCCATGTTATAGTAAGTCTAAAATCTAGAAGAGCAAAGTTATTAAAAGAGGGGATAAAATAAGCACGTTGTGTTACAGGCTATCTTTGTGGTGAATTAATGTTAGTTTGTGTCTTGAGAAGAGGGTTGCATGCTTTCCTCTGAAAGTGGATGAATATTTGGTGTACATTTAACTGCTGTCTTGAAAGAATTACTGAAAGGAAAGACAGACTGAATGGTATTGAATGTGTATGTAACTTAGCTATCTTTGGGTAAATGTTAAAACTAGTAGAATAGTGGTTCTGACAAGTTTATTAAAAGATGAGGTTAGAAGGGTAAGAAAAAGTCTTATGGACACTGACTGAAATCTAGTTCATGATCTCAAAGAAGTTTTGAAAGAAGACAAGTTAATAAACTTCTCAAGGAAAAGTTTATTAACTTGTTGGGATGTAAAATATTCCAAACAAGCTGATAACTATGCATATGCTTCTGGCTTGATTAAAGAACTTTGTATGATCTTTTGAGTGCTGGGCCAATGTCTTAAAATCTGAACGTAGCCCTTCAATCAGACATGTTTCACATGTTATTTACTAAGGTTCATTACTCTCTGACATGTAAATGTATTAAAATTTATTATTACTCTTCCAATTCCATTTTGAAAGTTAACCATAGCAGACCATTGAGAATCTAAAATATGAGGAGAAGGTTCTCTTCTTTTCATTCTCTTTTATTGTTGCATGTGACTATGACATTTTAACAGTTCCCAGAGCAGTGCTGAGCGCAAGAGGATATTCAGCCAGGTGATTAAAATAAAACTCAGTGTAACATGTTTGCTGCCTTTTATATTTGCAAGTGTCCTTTATTTGCACCTTAGGGTGCTGAAACATAGGCACCTACTTTTTAAGAAATGGATTTCATCTGTAAAGAAGCATCACTCCAAGTAATGCCCAGACACGATAGGAGGAAGTATATGATGAGAGCCTTGTTGATCAATTCGGCCCTGGAGAGATTGTGCAAGGCTCAAGGGGTAGAATTTTTATCAGCCTTATCTGAAATAAGGCTGAAAAAAATTCTACAGGAAATAAAAAAAATTGTTGACAGGAGAGACTTTCTACAGGGATGGGTACACTTAAATAGAAAGGGTACAAGAATATTTGCTGTTGCTTTTCGAGGCAGTGTTAGGTGGGGTCAGAAAACTGCTAGCTTGGGGGGGGATATGCAGACTAAAAGGTTAACAGTGGCCACAGGCAGAGGCAAAAGTGATTCTTGCAATGCTTCTATTAGAACAAGCAGCAGCCTGGAAAGCGAGGTAATGGAGATTTCCAGGACTGCTGGAAGTCACAGTGGAACAAGTAAATACATGGGCTGTGTTAGGGTAACTAAGAGTAGGAACAGGTGCATGTATACTTGCATGTACACCAATGCTAGGAGTATAGTAAATATATTTGATGAGATAGTGAAGACCTGAAAGGCAGATATTGTTGGGATATCAGAGACGTGGTCACACAGATATAAGCAGTGCAGAATTGGAATTTGGGGAGTACAATGTGTACAGGAAGGGAGGATGGGTTATGCTGTTAGTTAAGAAATGCATAAAATTTAAGGAAGTGCACCCAATTGATGTTGGTGGACAATGCAGTGTTGGGTCGGTTTGGTGTGAAAGAAGCACTGGCAAAGGAAAAATGAGAGTAGGTGTGTGTTGTAGGCCTAATGAATCTGATGAGTATAATGAGCAATTGTGCAGGGAAATAGTGGGCCAGTAAATCAGAATGTCTTATAATGGGAGATTTTAACTTTCCAGATATTAACTGGAACTTGTGGGTTGGTCACTCGCACACTAGCAAGACTTTTGTGGATTTATTGGATGACTGTTTTCTACAGCAACATGTTCAAGAGGCAACCAGAGGGGGTAATACTCTGGTTCTGATTATCAGCAGTGATTATTCATGCATTAAGAATCTGCAGATAAAGGATCCACTGGGTGACAGTGATCACGATGTACTGATGTGTGGAATTTCTTAAAGATGTAACTACCATCAAGGCTAAAGGGAAGGGCTTTGGCTTTCGTAAAGGTAACTACAGTGGTCTTGGAAAATTTTTAAATTCTGTACAGGGGGGATCAACTGATGATGTTACCAATGTTGAATTCTAAATGGGAAGCCTTCAGGGACTTAATTTTGGAGGCTACTGGGCTTTTCATTCCAACTAAGAAATACTGTTTAAGCCTAAATGGATGTCAGATTAATTAATGAGGCTCGTAGCAGATAAAGTACAGGTGACACAGAAGCCTATGGCAGGTATAAACTAGTCTGTAATCAAGTCACAAAGGAGGTTAGGCAGGCGAAGGCAGATTACGAGAAATCTTTGGCAAAGGATGCAAAGAAAAACGGCAAAGAGTTCTTTACTTATGTAAACTCTAGAAGGAAAGGGATGAATCAGATTGGACCACTTAACAGATGGATTAACTACTGATGATCATGCTCAGGTAGCTGATAAACTGAATGAGTACAGGCATACCTCGGTTAACGTTACCTCTGATAACGAAGCTTCGATATAACGAAGTCCGCAATTTCAAGCCCCATTTAACAAAAAAAAAAAAAATATTCCAGTTTAATCACCTGAAATCTAAACAAACTGAAGAAATTACGGAAACTTTTGGGGCTTCTCGTGGTTGGTTCGAGAAATTTAAAATACGGGCCAGGATTCATAGTGTAAAATTAACAGGAGAAGCTGCAAATAAGTTTCCAGAAAAACTAAAGGAAATAATTGAACGTGAAAATTTTCCACCAAATTTGGTGTTCAGTGTTGACGAAAGCGGTTCGTTCTGGAAACGGCTACCAACAAAAAGCTTCATTTCTATTGAAGAAAAATCAGCTGCTGGGTTCAAAGCAGCCAAAGACCGTTTAACGTTACTCTTTGGATCAAATCGTCTGGCGATTATAAATTAAAATTGTTATTAGTTTACCATTCAGAAAATCCGAGGGCGTTAAAAGGTAACATAAAAATGAATTTACCTGTAATATGGAAAGCAAATAGAAAAGCGTGGGTTACCAAGGAGTTATTTACTGGTTGGTTTGTTAACCACTTTTGTTCTGAAGTAAAACGGTATTGTCAAAAAAAAACAACTTTGAAGAAAAAGCTCTTTTGTTGTTAGACAATGCTCCGGGATATCCTACTGATCTTAACACGTTGGACACATGCATTCCTGTCAAAGTTGTGTTTCTTCCAGCAAACACAACTTCCCTGATTCAACCATTGGATCAGGGAGTGATAGCATCATTTAAAGCTTATTATCTGCGTCGAACATTAAGCAATTTAACTGAACTAGAGGATAAAGTGGAAATGACAGTTAAAACCTTTTGGAAAAACTGTACCATTAAAAAGGCAATTGAAAACATTGATAGTTTTTGGAAAGAAGTCACTAAGAAATGCTTAAATGGAGTTTGGCGCAAAATATGGCCAGAAGTTGTACTAGAAGAAGAAAATAACATCCAAGAAATTAGAAATGAAGTTATCCAGATGGCTCAATCAATAGGTTTCGAAAATGTCGATGAAGAGGATGTTAGAAATTTATTGAATGCAGAAGATGATGGTTTTTCAGTGGAAGATTAGAAAACCTTGTTAGCAACGAAGACAAAGATAATGAAGACGAAGTTAAAGAAGTTCCTGCCGAAAAAGTGTTAACAACCGAAGATTTAAAAAGGTGCTTAAATGACATTGAAAACGTTTTAAATTTTTTTAGTGAAAATGATCCTGATTTAGGAAGAAGTTTTATTGTTAAGCGATCAGTGTTAAATGCAATAACTCCGTATAGGCAATTGTTAAATGAAAGAGAAAAAAAGCATAAGCAATCAACTTTAGACTCATATTTTAAAATGTGATTTCACTTTGTATGTAAGTTGACTGTTTATTTAATAAAACTTTTCTTTGTTCGAAAAAAAAAGCGTTTCATTTTCTTTACGTAGGAACGTATCCCTATTCTGGCCATAGTATTTTTACCTCTGAAAACGAAGTTTCGCTTAACGAAGTAATTTCGTGGAACGCATCCTATTCGTTATTCGAGGTATGCCTGTATTTTGCATCTACATTCACACATGAGGAGTTATTCAATGAGGGGAGTGCCAGAAGTTTATCAAAAACTAAGTGATTTTAATAACTGAGAATAAAGTGGAGGAGGAATTGTTGAAGTTAAACATAAGGAAGGCATCTGGAGTCGACAGGATCTATCCAGTTATATTAAAGGAGGCAGGAAAAGAAGTAAGCAAACCCTTAGCCATAATTATGAGAGCTACCTTGGATTCAGGGGAGGTCCCCATGGAGTGGAGGTGTGCAAATGTATCCCCAATTCACAAAGGGGTTTCAAAAGGTGACACAAGTAACTATAGACCTGTTAGTTTAACTTGTGTTCCAGGGAAAATAATATAGTCACTGGTTAAAGAGGTGCAACAGGATCATCCACACAAGACTGCAGTAATAATTAAGACACAGCATGGGTTTGTTAAAGGGAGGTCTTGTCTGACCAATTTGACTGGATACTATGACGTGGTTACAAAGGAACTGAATGCCAAAAATAATTTTGATATCATATTCTTGGATTTCAGGAAAGCTTTTGATTCTATTGCACATGGAAGACTGTTGAACAAATTGGAGCAGTGTGGCATTGTAGTCAAATTGCTGCTATGGATAAAGGGATGGTTGAGTGGAAGAAGACAGAGTGGTAATCAATGGACACTGCTCATCATGGACTAATGTTATTAGTGGAGTCCCTCAGGGTTCAGTATTGGTCCATTGTTGTTTTCTGTATTTATAAATGATATTGATGATGGAATATCAAGCTTAAAGTCCAAGTTTGCAGACGATATGAAGGTTGGCAGGGTTGTTAAGGACACTGACAGTATGCTGCTGCAACACGATCTAGAAAAGTTGAGCAGATGGGCTTGAGAGGTGTCAAATGAAGTTTAACATTGACGAATGTAAAGTACTACATATGGAAGGCAGTAACCCCAGAGTAACGTATCAACTCTGTGGAACTACACTGAGAGTGGTAGAGGGGATGATTGTGCAGGCAGATATGAAGTTTTCTGAGCAGTGCAGACAGTCTGCAAGAGTAGCTCATGGAGTTTACCTTGTCAATAATATACAGGAATTTTTCAATCAGGAATAAGGAGGTGACTATCCCCTTGTGTAAGGCAATGGTCAGGCCACAATTAGTACAGTATGCGGGTCTGGAGGCCTCATTTTAAGAAGGATGTAGAGCTATTGGAACGAGTATAGAGAAGGGCAACACGATTAGTGAATGGTACAAAGGTTTGCTCTTATGAAGAAAGGCTTAAGTTTTGCAAATTACAGTGTCTGGAGACTAGGCACCTGCGGTGTGATCTGATTGAGGTGTATAAAGCCTTGAATGGTTTGAGCATGCTCAATGCTGGTGAGTTTCTACCTCTTGCTCAGAATAATCGCCTGAGAGGACAAATTCAAATTGAGGAAAGACGGATGTAGGATGGATGTGCGAAAGTTTGCCTTTAGCCAGCAGGTAGTTGGTTGGTGGAACAGACTTCCATCCTTTGTTGTGGAAGTTGATAGCCTAAATAAATTTAAGGCTGAGCTGGACAGGTATTTGGAACGAACGGACGGGTGAATGGGAGATTTTTTTCTTTTCTTTTCGTTTTTTTTTTTTTTTTTTTTTTTTGGATGATGCATATAATCTTGCTTTCTTACATCATATGCCTCTACTAATGCTAATTCATTGCTGGTTTAGACAGTCTAAATTTAACTTTACAAGGAAAGATATCTATACTTCATGTTCAAGACAAAGTAAGTGCAGTTATTTTAAAACTGGCTGTGAGCATTTTATGCTCACAGCCAGTTTTAAAATCACTGCATGTCAAGGTGAAGTCGCTTGAAGAACTTTCTTGCAAGCTATGAAACACTAAAATGCATTGACAACGTTTTGGTTGAGTGTTTGATCTGGGTCCCTTGCCTTATCAGATAATACAGTTAAATCTTTTTTGCCATTCTCCACTTCATATATGTGTGAGTTGGGCTGATGGCACTGGATAGCATTAAAGAAAAATCATCTTATCAATGTGGAATTGCATCCCAGCTTATCAACCTCTATCCAAATACTCCTCCACTGCTGTGAGGTCACAAGCATTTCCACTTTTTGTATTAACAACTTTTTTTTTTCTAGGTGCATGTATAAATTTAATGATTGTTATTTTATAATTAATTGGCAATGCTGATAAAACTTGTAATATTCTGTATGTTTTAGCTTGCTTCATAGTCCTTTTTCAGTTCAGTCTTTTAGATTAATCTTATTGTGGTTCAGCTGCTTACAAGTAAACTGATTTTGATATAATTGTTTTGGGGAGTACACAAATAAGTTTGGGTAATATTGCCATAAGGCATACATTTTGGTTGTAGTGGCAATCTCGAGGAGAGTTTTTGGTATGATTTGTTTCATTGAATATACAGGGGATCCTCATTATCCAAGGATAATTGGTTCCAAAAAATTCCACTTAAAATGGGGACCAATTTTTGTAATGTTTATTATTTAAATAAAACTAAATGCAACAAGGCATAAATATTTTAGGTTTAAGATTCTATATAATATTGGTGTAGATATACCATAGACAACTTTTAAAGAAAAACTATGATAGTAGTGTGAAAAGCATCATTTCATCTGTATCTCATATTGTGCTCCTCTTTCACAATGAATTGCCCATGTATTGCACTACCTCGAATAAGTAATGCTTCACTAATAGAGAAGACTATTTACTTATTCTCAGTGGGCACCACCACCACCCAGATGGCACCGTTTCAAAGCTAGTTGACTTTTCATTGGTGGGTGGGCAGGTACCCAGGTATTGCAGGTGAAGCGCTACTTATTTAAGGGAGTGCAATACATGGGATTTAGAGATGCAGAACAGTTGTGATATTTGTGCTATAAAGAGAGTGAATGTATATGGGTTGTCTGTCTAGAACAGCAAGGCTGTTATCTAAAAATTCCAAGTAACTCTTCTGTTATCTCTGTAAATGGCTTTTAGCGTTTTTTTTTTTTTTTTTTTTCGTAATGGAAATCTTGGAATGAGTAAAGAAATTTGGGTGCAGAGAAGGGCAACCAGATTGGTGAAGCGAACAAAAGGGTGCTCTTACCAAGAAAGGTTTCAGTTCTTCAAATAGCATCTGGAGACTAGGCACCTGCAAGATCTGATGGAGGTGTTTAAAGCCTTGAATGGATTGAGTAAGCTAAGTTGATGGCATTCTTCCTCTTGCTGAGACTATACTCATAAGTTAGCATAAATTCAAGTTGAGGAAGGATGGTTGTAGAATAGATTTGCAGAAGCTTGCCTTCAGCCCCAGCAGGTTGTTGATTGTTACAACAGGCTTCCATCTGTTGAAGTGGATGTGGATGGTTTCAATAAATTCAGGGAAGAACTAGACAAATTCATGGAAGGTATGGATGATGAAGTGTGTATGTGCTTTTTTTTTTTTTTTTTGGCTGATGTTTTTATATGCTTGCTTTCCTGCATTATTTGCAACTACTAATGCTAATTCCCTAACACCATTGTAGCATTTTATATTAATGGAACACACAATCTCTAAAAACTTTTTCATTCAGTCATTTTCAGTATCCCCCTTGCCACCACTACCACCAAAAAAAAAAAAAACCTTTGTCCTCATGACTAGAAGCAAATATAATTCTGACTTAAATCACAAGAATTTGATTTTAGTATAGATGTAGCGAGTACACAGTAATACCTCTATATTTGGAGTAGATATGTTCCCAAAATCTTGTTTGTATGTAGAAACTTTGTACATTACATAACTAATTACATGAAAAAAATATATATCTGTGTACCAAAACTATGTAAAAAGAATATGAAATAAATATGTATTTGTGATGAACAAAAATTTTGTAAATAACCATATATATATAATATATATGATAATGGGGATATAAGGTGTCAGAATTCATTGACAGCCAAGACTTCAATTGAGACACTTCCTTTAAAGTGTCCATTGACAATGATGTGGATTGCAATTTTTATTGTGTTGTTAAAAATGATTAATTTTTAAAGAAGGCAACCAGGATAGTTTGCATAGCCAGGGTAGTCTTGCATTTCTCATTAATAATGATGTAGCAGTTGATATCATTTATAATTAGCATTAGCAAGGGCACATGATGCAAGAAAGCAAGCTTATATAGCATCAGCCAAAAAAAAAAAACACTCCCTTCTCATTTCACCCATTCACTAGCTCCAAATGTTTGTCCAGTTCTGCTTTAAATCTGTTTAAGCTATCAACTTCTACGACAGATGGAAGTTTGTTCCAGCAATCAACCACTCGCTGGCTAAAGGCAAACTTCCACACATCTATCCTACAACTGTCTCTCCTCAATTTGAATTTATGCTCTCTCAGGCGATTATTCTGAGCAAGAGGTTTGGTTTTTAGGATATTAGCAACTAAGGCCATATTGCTCCGGGGATATGCAGTGGTCGTTCCCTGACCTTTCCGCATCCTCCGTAATTGGTGGTGACGGGCTCAAACCCCCGGTCTAATCAAGAAGCGTGTGCTATGCACTGCTGCTCCTGCCCACCTGGCTACGGAGGTGCCCTGAGCAAGAGGAAGAATCCCATCAGCACTGAGCATTCTCAAACCACTCAAAGCTTTATACACCTCAATCAGATCACACTGCAGGTTCCTAGTCTCCAGACACTGTAATTTGCAAAACTTAAGCCTTTCTTCATAAGAGCAACCCTTTGTTCCATTCGCTAATCTTGTTGCCCTTCTCTGTACTCATTCCTACAGCTCTACATCCTTCTTAAAATGAGGCCTCCAGACCTGTATGCAGTACTCAAGATGTGGCCTGACCATTGCCTTATACAAGGGGATAATCACCTCCTTATCCCTGCTAGAAACATTCCTGTATATCATTGACAAGACACCATGAGCTACTCTTGCAGACTGTCTGCACTGCTCAGAAAGCTTCATATCTGCCTGCACAATTACCCCCAGGTCCTTTTCATTCTCTACCACTGTCAGTGTAGTACCACACAGTTGATACGTTGCTCTGGAGTTACTGCTTCCCATATGCAGTACTTTATGTTTGTCGATGTTAAACTTCAGTTGCCACCTCTCAGCCCATCTGCTCAACTTTTTTAGATCCTGTTGCAGCAGCGTACTATCATTTGGGTCATTAACAACCCTGCCGACCTTCATATTGTCTGCAAACTTGGACATTAAGCCTGATATACCATCATCAATATCATTAATGAATACTGAAAACAACAATTGACCCAACACTGAACTCTGGGGGACTCAACTAATAACCACTCTCTGTCATTATGTTGAATGTTATAGCTTGATAGGATGATAAGGAATAGATTGTAATGTGGATATTAGTGGCTATTCAGGCTCTTGCTCAACTGGACTCCCTAATGTTTAGGGGTTAGTTGAGTAAAATGTGTTTGGTGGAAATGGTGAAGTTTATCAGAACCATCACACCAGATATGTCTGCATTCATATCTAGTGCAGTCAGATATGAATTTTTCTGAGCAGTGCAGATAGCTGCCAGAGCAGGTCATGGGGTATTGTCAATGATATACAGGAATTTTCCTAGTAGGAAAAATGTGGTGATTAACCCTTTTGTACAAAGGGATACACCTTGAGTACTGTCTGGAAGCCTCATTTTAGGAAGGATGTGCAATTGCTTGAGCAAGTACAGAGAAGCGCAACAAGTTGGTGAGGGGAACAAAAGGGTGGTCTTATGAAGAAAAGCTTAAGTTCTGCAAATTGCAGCATCTGGAGACTAGGCACATGTGAGGTGATCTGATTGAGGTGTGTAAGGCCTTGTATGGGTTGAGCAGGCTCAATTCTGATGGGATTCTTCCAGTTGTTCAGATTACGAACCTGAGGTGGCATAAATTCAAATTGAGGAAAGACAGTTATAGATGAGCAAAAATTTGCTTTTAGCAAGCGGGTGGTTAATTGCTGGAACAAACTTCTATCTGTTGTTGTGGAAGGTGATAGCTTAAATAAATTCAAGGAGGAACTGGACAAATGTTTAGAGGAATGGATGTGTGAAATGTTGTTGTGTTTTTTTTTTTTTTTTTGGGCTGATGCTACATAAGCTTGCTTTCTTGCATCACATGCCTCGATTACTACTACTATTTTCAAATACAATAAAATTTACAGGACTTTTTTTTTTTTTTTTTTTTTACCTTAAGAATTAGGTTGTTTTATGACAGATTTCAAAGGGGAAAAATTTATTAGCATTTTCTTTGTGTATAATTCTGACTTCATTATTTACATATAAATTATATTGCTATTTAATTATTATTATTTTATTTTATTATCATTTTTTTTTCCAGGTATTGATGTTAATATAGATATAGATCATCCTAATGGAACACGTGAGCGATGCACACCAAAGGATAATTCAAAATTTGAAAAGGAAGTAGCACATCAGAATTGTCAGTGTGATCAAGATAATGTCATTCCAGAAACATCATCAAATAATTCAACAGTTTCTGGTGCTTCAGCTGTACCCACAGGGATTATTCCCACAACCACTGAATCAGCTGCTGATGCTTTACCTTGTCCTCCAATATCTGGCCTCTTTATTCACCCCATAATTACTGATACTGCTGCTGCTACTACCACCACTGATGTTAATGCTCCTGCTGCCACGATGGCTGTTAATGCTACTACTGATGCTGTTGTAGATACTACCACCACCATTACTCCTACTACTGTAGGCATTACCTCAACTGCTGACATGCCTAGTGCACCTGTTAAAACTTTGGAGAATGCTACTGATAGTGTAGAAGCTGCTGTGTCATCACCACCAAAGGATACTGAAAAATCAGCTGATGATGCAGTGAGTATCACTAAACATTTTTAAAATCTAATGTTAGTTCCTTATTTTTAAACAAAATATGCAAATTTTAATTTTTTATGTATTTGATACAGTTCATTTATTTAGGGAAATGTTGTAATGATATTAATTCATACTACTACTATATTAAAATCAGTATCACTAATGCTCGGGGTATAACTGTTATCACTGTATCCTGAATTGTAAACAAATAGCAGATTCAATGAGAAATTATATTAGCAATTTAGGGTGATTTGTGGATAATGGTATCTGTGATGTCAGCATAATAATTCAAGCCTTGACAACCTAAAGTTAGGCACTATCACTGTAGAGACCATGGCATGCCACAGACAAATTGAACACAGAAATGCACACGATTTTCAAATTACTTCAGTGCTTGCATAGAAATGTATAATTTTCAGCATTTACCACAGGGGTTTACCAGACACGTAATGTACATATTTAAAGAAATTTAAAAATTCCCACATGGTCCTCATGCTTGATCAACAAGAAAATGAATAAAATATTGCAGTAGCAACACTTACAAAAAACAAAACTACATGTACTGTATTGCACATTTCTGTAAAATATAGATTAATTACCTAAATGTTGAAAGTGTAGTTGTGCAAAAGTTTTTAAGATAGATTTTGAGTTTTTAAATTGAATTTGAATTGTCAGAAATTCTTTTTTCTAAGAACAAATGTGTGTAAATTGGAAAGTTATTACATAACCGTAGTCCAGTGCCTTAAATTTCTCTAGACTGAAAGTCTAGAGAAATTTTCTCTAGTCATAAAGTTTGTTATGATGGATCACCTGTTGACAGAATTATGATGAACTTGCCTAAGGGTATGTTTAGAGAAAGACATCACTTTTTTGTTTATGATATGCTCTTATTTTGGAAATAGAATTTACCTGGTTAATTGAATCTGAGCATTAGGACTGTTTCATTTCCTTTGGAATTATTCTTTTTTGTAAGGAGGAGTGAAATAGATGTAGTATCTCTCTCCTGTAGATTGTTTGATTGTGTCAAGAATGAAGGCGCCTCCGTAGCCAGGTGGGAAGGAGCAGCAGTGCGTAGCATACGCTTCTTGATTAGACGCGTTCGAGCCTGTCACCACCAAATAAGGAGAATGTGGAAAGGTCAGGGAATGATCACCGCATATCCCAGAGCAATATAGGCTTAGTTGCTAATGCTCCTTAAAAAAAAAAAACCAAACCAACCAAGAATGAAATTTGGTTAAAATATATCACACTTTGTCAAAAAGTTTGCGCTAGGAGAATCATAAGGAACAACGCTGAGACAAAATTAATTCTCATTAATTTATAGATGTATCCAGTGTTTGTTTTTGGAGATTTTGGAATTTGATGATTTAAAATTTTTTTTTTTTAATATTGGTTTTGGTAGGTATTAGTATTGTTACGTATATCACTAGTGGTATTAGCCTAAAAGCGACTATAGCAATACATCAAAGTCATATTTCATTATAGTGCATTTTTTCCTTCCAGGATTTTCCAAATGGTACTGATGGATGGACATTTTTAACTAATTTCATTACTGAGGGAAATAATTACATAGAAGAACTTCAAAAGAAGAAAAGTGAGCCATCTCAGCCAAAAGAATCGCCTTCAAATAAAGCTGGCAGCCAGTCTTCTCAGGCCTTTCCTACGCAACATCCTGGTATGCATGTCTTTGTTTTTTTAAGTTTATTTAATTGACTATGCTTCTACTATTATAAGGAATGCAGAACTGGAATTTGGGGAGTACAATGTGTACAGAAAAGATACAGAATAGGAAGGGAGGAGGTATTATGCTGTTAATTAAGAAAAACATAAAATCAAAAGAAGTGCATCCAGTTGATATAGATAAACAGTGCACTGTTGAGTCAGTCTGGTGTGACATAAGCACTGTTGAAAGCAAAAATAAGAGTAGGAGTGTGTTATAGGCCTAATGACTTGAATGAGTACAATGAACAATTGTACAGAGAAATAGTGGGCTAGTAAATCAGAATGTCTTATAATGACTTAACTTCCCAGATATTGACTGGAACTTGTGGGTTGGTCACTCACACACTAGTAAGACTTTTGTGGATTTATTGGATGATTGTTTTCTGCAGCAGCATGTTCGAGAGGCAACCAGAGAGGGTAATATTCTTGATCTGGTTATCAGCAGTGATCGTTCGTGTATTAAGAATTTGCAGATAAAGGAACCACTAGATGGTGGTGATCAGTGTACTGATGTGGGATTTACTTATAAAGATATAATTACCATTAGGGGTAAAGGAAAGGGTTTTTGCTTCCATAAAGGTGAGTACAGTGATCTCAAATAGTTTTTAAATTCTGTACAGTGGGATCAACTGACTATGTTACCAACAGTAAATTCTAAGTGGGAAGCATTCAAGGAATTAATCGTAGATGCTACTAAAAGTTTCATAACCTATTAAGAAATATTGTTCAAGGTTTAGGCCTAAATAGTTATCTAATGAGACTCGTGACAGAGAAGAAAAATGCATGGGATGCATATAAATTATCAAGCGACTCAGAAGCCTATGGCAGATATAAGCTATTCTGTAATCAGGTCACAAAGGAGGTTAGGCAGGCGAAGGCAGATTACGAAAAATCTTTGGCAAAAGATGCTAAGAAAAACAACAAGGATTTCTTTACTTACATAAACGCTAAAAAGAAGGGGATGAATCTGATTGGTCCACTTGATATCGATGGTTCGACTATTGATGATCCTGCTCAGATAGCAAACAAACTGAATGAGTATTTTGCATCTACATTCACACATGAGAAGTTACTAAGGTTTGAAAATGGCAGAAGGTTATCAAATTGTAGCAGGGTGCTTAATGATTTTGTAATAACTGAGAGCAAAGTGGAGGAGAAATTGTTGAAGTTAAACATAAGAAAAGCACCTGGTGTGGATAGGATCTATCCAGTTATATTAAAGGAGGCGGCAAAGCAACTAAGCAAACCCTTAGCCATAATTATGAGAGCATCCTTGGACTCAGGGGAGGTCCCCATGGACTGGAGATGTGCAAATGTATCCGCAATTCACAAAGAGTGATCGAAGGGTGACACGAGTAATTACACACCAGTTAGTTTAACTTCTGTTCCGGGTAAAATAATGGAGTCACTGGTTAAAGATGTATTGCAGGATCATCTAGACAAGACTGCAGCAATAATTCACATACAGCATGGGTTTGTTAAGGGAAAGTCTTGTCTGACAAATTTGATAGGATATTATGATGTGGTTACAAAGGAACTGGATGCAAAAAATTTTGATATCATATATTTGGATTTCAGGAAAGCTTTTGACACTGTTGCGCATGGAAGACTATTGTACAAATTGGAGCAGAATGGTATTAAGGGTAAGTTGCTACAATGGATAAAAGGATGGTTGAATGGGAGAAGACAGAGTGTTAATCAATAGACATTGCTCTTCATGGAATAATGTTATTAGTGGAGTCCCACAGGGTTCGATTTTCGGTCCTCTGTTGTTTTGTATATTTAGCAATGATATTGATGAAGGTATATCAGGCTTAGTGTCGAAGTTTGCAGATGATACAAAGGTTGGCAGGGTTGTTAATGACAGTAATGGCAGTGTGCTACTGCAACAGGATCTAGATAATTTGGGCAGATGGGCTAAGAAGTGGCAACTGAAGTTTAACCTTGACAAATGCAAAGTACTGCATATGGGTAGAAGTAACCGCAGAGAAACATACCAACTGTGTGGTACTACACTTAAGGAGGTAGAAAATGAAAAAGACCTGGGAGTAATTGTGCAGTCAGATATGAAGTTTTCTGAGCAATGCAGACAGGCTGCCAGGGCAGGTAATGGGGTTTTGTCAATGATATATAGGAATTTTGCTAGCAGAGGAGGTGATTGTCCCTCTGCATAAGGCAATGGTCAGGCCACGCCTTGAGTACTGCATACAGGTCTGGAGGCCTCATTTTAGGAAGGATATAGATTTGCTTGAGTGTGTACAGAGAAGGGCAACAAGATTGGTGAGGGGAATGAAGGGATCCTCTTACCAAGAGAGGCTTAAGTTCTGCAAATTGCAGTGGCTGCAGACTAGGCACCTGTGCGGTGATCTGATTGAGGTGTATAAGGCCTTGAATGGGTTGAGCACACTGAATTCTGATGGGATCCTTCCACTTGTTTAGATTACAAACCTAAGGGGGCATAAATTCAAATTAAGAAAAGACAGATGTAGAATAGATGTGGAAATTTGACTTTAGCCAGCGGGTGGTTAATTGCTGGAAGAAACTTCCATCTGTCGTTGTGGAAGTTGATAAGTTAAATAAATTTAAGGAGGAACTGGACAGGCATTTGGAGGGAATGGTGTGATTTTTTTTTTTTTTTTTTTTTTTTTGGCTGATTTTTGGCTGATGCTGCATAAGCTCATACACTTGCTTTCTTGCATCACATGCTGCTACTACTACTAATAGCCATAAATTTATGAAAAGTCATGTTAATTTAATGTTTTAAACAAAGATAATATGGATTAGTATACCAATTGAAATGAGAATTCTTCCATGTGTGATAGCAGAATTTAATTTATTGATGAATGCTTGAATCAGCAGTTACCCCCATCTGCACCTTTTGGCATCTCATATTGTGTGATTATCTTCACAACTGGGTCGTCATGTCTGGAATACCAGGTACCTGCCTGTCCACTGATGATAGGCCAATAGCCTTGAAATGGTGCTGTCTGGGTGGTGGTACTCACTGAGAATAAGTATCAATAGCCTTCTCTATTAGTGAAGCGTTACTTATTCAAGGTAGTGCAATATCATGGCAACTCGTTGTGAAGGAAAAGCACAATATGAAAAACAGAGCAAATGATGTGTACTACAACAACTACTTTGTAGTTTCTTAAGAGTTGTCTAGGGTGTATCTACACTGATATTATATAGTTACAGTTAATTAAATATTATTTATACTGATTTACACCACTTTTTAAATCACAGTTAACATATGCTGTCGGACTTGTGTGCAACTTATACAACTTTGCTTTTTGTTAACTAAATCATAATCAACTGGCGACATAACAATCATGTGTTCAAGTTTTGCATTAGTAAAGCAGTAGCCTGATGTTTGTTTTGTGTAGTCTTATTTATGCATGTGTTTTTTGTTATTAGTACAGTAGTGTATTGTAAATCTTATTTTGTCCTTTATTCAGCAAAAAAAAGTTAATAACTGCATTAAGTGCAGATTTATTTTGATAAATTTCGAGTGGAAAAGTCACCATGTGTCATATGCCTGGAAGTTCTATTTATTTTAACAATTCATTGGAAATAATCACTGAAATGGAATAAAGTGCAATGTTATTTAAATACTAAACACAATCAATTTAGGAAGAGTGATGTTCATTTTCTTCTTTGGCGTAATAAGAAAATAGCTTTCATTGGGAATTTGATATTATAATTTTCAAATAAAGGTAGTAGCCAGTCTTCTCAGGCCTTTCCTATTTCCAGGTGCAGGAACTCCTTTCCTGGTTTTATATTGACTTAAGCTGCAAAGCATTACTGAATTGCTAAAATTGGTTATATTCTCAAAAAAAGGTTAGAAACCACTGGTATATAGATTGTATGGCTGACCCATTTTACTATGGGTCATCTACACACTGAAACAATAAGAGGCTGTAGAGAGGTACAACGAAGTAGACAACTTGTTACAGCCATGTTTGACTAGTTTTATGCAAGCTTATCTCCACATTAGTCATGGATGCCATTGATGCTAGAGCGGGGATGTTCATTTACAACTGTTGCATAATTCTTCTAAGAGGTCAGGAGGACTTGAAGCAGAAGTTTTCTGTTATCTGCATCTCACACAGGAATAAGATATTAATAATTTAGTAAATAAACTGAGAACCAGTGGTATATTACTAGACAGTAAACTGAAGTGAGACTGAATATTAACATAGGTGAAATTGAACAACATTAGTATTCCCCTGGAACATTTGCTTCATAAGTCTTTTAAGTGTGTCACACAAGAAACAGAAATATCAAAGGGTGTTGCAAGAATGACAACCAAATTTTTAGAACTGCTTCCCTGCAAAATGCGTAGCCAGGTCAAGTTTTGCAAGTGTGGTACCTTGAAAGTTCAAGATGCAGAAATTGACCCAGAATTTTTTTTTTTTTTTTTTTTTTTGATGAGGCAGGAATTGATAAGCAAACAGCCAAAATAAGATATTGAAGCTGAGAAAAACCACTACACCTTCTGCAAATTTAAAGGTAAATTCAAAGTTCTCTGTAATTTAAAAGTAGATATTTGGTACTTTGACTGCAAGGAGGATTGAGCAGAAACCTAACTGTTTACAGAGATAGTGAATTGTGAAGAAGTATGCATGTCAAGTACTGCAACCAGTTCTTAGGAAACTAACAAACAAAGAAAAATTCTGCTGCCAAAGTCACTCACTGCAGACACTAAGAAGTGTGTATGATGAAAGGTAAAGTGTTTGTTATGGGTGCCTCTTATTCCAGACATTACTCCTTTAGAGTTCTTTAAATATGCTGTACTGTATTACTGCAGTCATGCTATTGCTGGAGCCAACCAAGTGAAGTTGCCAGTGAGCAGTGCATCACTCTCCATCAGTATAGCAATTGCATGCCATTGACTCTATACAGTCCTCAAAAAAAAAAAAAAAACAACTTCATATAATCAGTGTTAGAATATTGGTTAAGTTGTGTTTCTGGATTCATTTCAGAATCCTTATCAGACCAAAATGAATTAAAAAAAAAAAGTGGGTGTGAAATTTTAAATTTATAAAAATGAAATAAAGGAAATTAAAGCCAATTTAAAATTGAACTATTATAATGAAATTTAATGTATTTAATTGTAAGTGAGTTTTTAAATTATTAATAGACTATTTGCAGTGTAACAAAATTCTTATAATCAAAATCAGGATAGATATAATGGTGAGATACCTACAGAGAATCTGCTTATAAGACTAACACATATGAATTGCTAATATTATTTATATGCAAATTGTAAAAATTACAACATACTTACTAGTATTATCACCATGGCTTACAAGTTTAAGAGATATTTATCAGTGTATTTGATAGCATGAAGTAGAGCTATAATGCTCAATATATCAGTATAATGCTCAATATATTATCAGTGTATTGTAGAAAACCTACTGTTATAAAGCTATGCATCATCATTGACTAGATGGGGACCCATAATTCTGTACCATCTGTAGGCACATAAGGCTTTTTGTCCCAGTAGTGGTTGCACCTCCTGTTGTACACTGAAAGAACAGAATTCATGGGATACCTGGTTCCTGGGCAATGCGACTCTGTCACCCCTCTTGCTAGTGGATGAACACCGCTTGGCAGGTATATAGGTACACTACATTCACACAGACAATAATTTTATGTCAGTGTGGATAAACGTTGTGAGTTAATTGACTTTGAAAGAGGGATGATAGTGAGTGCCTGACGCGTGGGTCACTCTATTGCGGAGGTGGTACAGAAATTGCACTATCCCCATTCGCCAGTATCAGGAGTGGATCGGGAATATGCCATTTCCAGAATAACATCTCATCGTGGGCAGAGAAAGGTGGTGGATAAACGTGGCCATCGATGTCTGTCTCGCATTGTTTCAGCCAACTGGAGAGTGACAGTGGCACAAATTACAGCTGACAACGAGGGAGGTGCCAGAAATGTCCCCACCAAGACCATCAGGCGATCATTAGCTGCAATAGATTATGGGAGTCACCAACCCACCAGAGTCCCATTGCTAACACCATGACACAGAACTCTGTCTCAACTGGGTGAAAGAACATCAGCACTGGACCTTGGATGATTGGAGATGGGTCTCTTGCTCCAATGAGTCCTGTTTCCAGTTATTTCGAGCAGATGGGAGCATGCATGTCTGATGGAAACCACACGAAGCTATGCACACATCATGTCAACAAAGAACTGTTCAGGCAGATTGATGGTCGGTAATGGTCTGAGGCGTGTTCAACTGGCACATGTTGGAACCTCTGTTACGTACAGGGCTGTAGTGGAGGGTATACGCTGTATACCCTCTGGATATTTTTTGCATATACCTTATGGATATTTATATATGTACACACCGATGAGCCAAAACATTATGACCAGTGAGTAGCTATGCAAATTGAAGCAACTGCAGGTGAACTATGGTGCGGGTCAGGACACAGTATAAAAAACACTGATACTGAGCTCTTTAATCAGTGTTACTCTTGTTCTTCAGATGGGAAAGGCAGTGGACTTAAGCGAGTTTGACAAAGGGCAAATTGTAATGGCCAGATGATTGGGTCAGAGCATATCTAAAACAGCACAGCTGGTGGGATGCTCACAGTCAGCTGTGGTTAGTAGCTACTGAAAATTTGTCATAAGTCTACCATCTGCTCTTTTAATCAATTTGCAACTTCATTTTCCACTTCTTTGTCATTGAACTATTTTAAAAGAAGTGACAATTGATGGACACTAAGTCTGAGATATGATGGGTGGTTAAAGATTTCCTGGTGAAATTGCATTAACAGTTCTCGTGTGCAAATAGCAAGTAAGGTCTTGCATTATTATGCAATAAACAAATGCTATCAGAGAGTAAACCATACTTTTTGTTTTGAAGAGCTCACCATAGTTATTGTAGTCTTGCAGTATGCGTCTTTGTTTATGGTTGCTCTTTGAAACAAATTCAATCGGTAAAAACTTTTATGTCCTAGAAAGCAGGAACCATGAGTTTTCTTGCTAAAATTGTTTGTTTGAATAACTTTGTTCGAGGAGAGGGCCAAAAACAACTTTTAATATTTTTGGATAATGTTTACACAACAGGAAGATGAACTGGAGCATTATTCAACACTAACAAGATCTTGAAATTCATATTGTCAATGAACTCAAGGAATACGTTCATATTAGTATTCTTTAATTTCATTGTGCATGCAGTTGTCTGATAAATCTTTCACTAAATGTTCCTTACATTCGGCTGTTTTTCATGGGTTTTTCATCCATTTTAAGAAGGATATAGAACTCTTGTGAATAGAAAGGCAACAATATTAGCCAAGGACATAAAAGGATATATTTACCATGAAAGACTTCAGTTCTGCAAGTTGCAGTGCTTGGAAACTAGGCACCCATGAGGAGACCTGATTGAAGTGCTGTTTTTCTTATTTTAAGGTTTTAATTGGGTTGAAGACTGATGGCATTCTTACCCTTTCACAGGCAACACATGTAAGGGAACATAAATTGAAAATGGATGGCTGTAAGACAGATGCATTAAAATTTGCTTTTCACTGGCACGATCTTACAAAATCAGGACTCCATGTTTCTTTTAAACAAGACTAATTTTACTGCCTTTCAAAACTTTACTTCTTCCACTTCGTTGTCAGAAGTTTATAAGGAGACAGTCTTTTTTTATTTATTTTATTTTTCTTTATTATTTATTTATTTTATTTAGCTTTTTATTATTATTTTAAAGAGTTTTTTTTTTTTTTTCTTGGTGTCCTGAGTTTGGGCCACTCAGAGTATGGGATTTATTGCTCACAAAATCCCACACCCATTACTTCCAGTGGGTGTGGGATTTTGCCCTTGAGGGTGGACAATGATCAACTAAAATCATTGAGGTCAACCACATTTTGCACTTAGTTGCGGCCTGCCACCTTGTGGTGTAGATGAGCACTAGGCAAGATTTCCAGGTGATCACTTTCCTGCTAGCAAAGTGGCCAGAAACAACTACACAGTGCACACAATACACAGACATCACCTACACAAACACGTCACACACATTTCTGGCCTTTTACAGAGTTCTGTATTCATCACAATTGATTGTTGGAATAAACCTATAGAGACCTTAATAAACCTTATAGTTTTAATAAATTTAAGGAAGCATTAGACAAAGTTTTTTTTTTTTTTTTTTTTTTTTTTTTTCAGCTTGCTTTTTGAATCATTTGCTACTGTTAACATTAATAAATACGAAGGTTATTGAAAAAAGCTCTTTAGTGCTGTGGAATTTTCAGGGTTCAGTTTTCTGCCACATTTTCACCCCCCTCCCACTCCATCACTATCACACATTGCTTTGCTGCCTTAAATCCTGGTACTTTTTTTGTTCATTTCTCAACGTAGCTGTTCTTGTTGGTATCCTTTTCTAAAAAAAATACCCACCTCTGACATGAAGCACAATACTTTCTATGATCATGGAAAAATTTTATTAAACCAAAATAAAAACTGGGCATTAATCAAAAAAGCAGTCCAAAAAAAGTGAATAGGTTTTCCAGGGTGTGGGGGGGAAAAAAAGCAGTGATGAGGAAATTCATTAACCCTACTTCATAGATTGTGAATTTAGTAAATAATGCAAGATTGCAGAATTGTATCAGAGTGGAATTAATTTGTCCCTGAGTAATTCCATACTAATACCCATTGTGGAATGGGTATTAGTATGGAATGATTATTAGTATTATAATGGATAAATGATGCAAGGAAGCAGGCTTTGTCTCCATTTTTAGGTCTCTTCACTAGTGATTCCTCATACTCAGCTTTCATCTGTGGTTTTGTCTCATATATACTTATAATACTCGTATAAAGCAGTATATCATGACAGCCAGTAACTATCCCATGCTTTTTCCTTTTGCTCATTTAAACCCACAACCTCTCTGGTCATCTACTTTGGTTATCTTTTGCAAAATTTCTCCACCAGAACAAATGTATTGGTAACTTCCAGGAATACTTCCTGTAATAAATTCATATCCAGCAACTTATAGTCATTTCTCCCATTAACAAATCCCAACAAATAACTCAGTCCATTGCAGTCTTTTCCTTGAAATGCAAGCCTCCCCTTTTTCCCTTGACTACAGAATTTTCCTTGGATACTACCCATTTTATGACACTGGTCACTACCCACTATTGGTTCCTGCACTGTTAAATTTTGGATCCTTGGTAAGAACCAAGACAAGGATATTAGAACCCCCTTATACTTTCTTGATGTATTGAAAGGGGTATTTCTGCCATATGGTAATTCTTTGCAGTTGGTCACAGGCAGGCTTTGTAATGTTATTTTTCTGTAATATATTGGAAACATTCTTGTAAGATATTTTCTTTTTGTATTTTGTAAGTTTTATGTTAACTAACAAATATTAAATGGGGAGTGTTTTTAAGTTATTCTAGGAGCTGCTAACCTTTTTATACCAACAAAACATTCTGCCAGTTGTAGTAGCAGATACCAAACACATTTAATAAACCTCTCAGATACATTCTCTTGCTTAGCAAAAATAAATATGAAAAATTATATTTAAACATATTTATAGAAGAGGTATTAAATTTGCATATTGTGGGCCTTATGTGAATTTTCTATACAGTTAGTTAACTGTAAATAAAATTTACATGTATCTTGTTGTAATTTCAAGTGTTTTTTTTTTTTTTTTTTTTTTTTTCTCTCCCCACAGATCCCAAAATTGAAGCAGCCTTAAAGTTGATGTGTGCAATGGGTTTCAAGAATGAAGGAGGTTGGCTAGTCCGTTTACTTGAAGCAAAGGATGGTAATATTGGAGATGTACTTGATACACTTTATCCAAATACAGCTGGACGTAACTGAATTTCTTAATGTAGTCCATTAAAATTTGCATTAAATATAATGCAAAAACTTTATTTTTAAGTATTTTAGTATATTTATCAAATTTAAAGGTATAGGCTGTATCTGAGAAAGAATTTTAGAAATTTAAAGGAATATGAATTCTGATATGTTAATATATTTGATAAATAAAGTGCAAAGAATTCTTGTATTATTTAAAAAAAATTTTAAATTGCTGTGTAACGAAAAAAAAAAATTTATGTATAAATAAAATTAAACTAGAAACATAATGTATACTGAGCAAAAAAGAATACTGTATCCATTCTATCAAAGTACAAATACATAAATTGAAGATACTTGCTTCACATTATCCTACCATGTGGGGGGAGGGGTTATATGCATAAAGAGAATGGCACTTTTAGTACCATTTCTTATTCAGTAAATATAGTGAAAACTGCTCTTGAAAATTACATTATGTGGCTGGTCATACAATGTTATATTTCTCCATGCTGCATGAGCTGGTGATTTTGACATCACCTTAGGACAGCCAAGGTGATTCACCTGGCTTTCCACTCCATACTAATGTGTGGGAGACCTTGACTGCCTGCCATTATAAATATATTTATAATGGTAGCAAAAATTAAATGTAGTGATCTCTGTTGTTACATGTGAGAAAGTGAATTTTTCCAAAGTACTAAAAGCAAATATTAGTAAAATAATAAGAGGATTTTACCTCAATATAGTGCGTAGAACACTTCCGTATGATACCCTCCAGAAATAAAAATGAAAAAATTGACAACTGACCGGTACATTAGAGTAAAATATAAATAATTAAATAATCAATTTAACACAATTCAAATCAATTTAAAACAATTAAAAATCAAATTAATGCAATTAAAAGAATCTAACGAAAATATTCAAAACGATTTTCAATTTAACACAATTTAAAACAATTAAAAATCATTTAATTAAAATGATTTAATTTTAATTAAAATTTAGTTAATTAAAAACAATTAACGGAAAAATCGAAATAACGGCTTCTGGATTCCCCCGAAGGTGCCATTATTCTGAAAGTCTACTGTATTTTAATGATGTAAGAAAACTGCACCATAAACAATTCCTTAATTGCCTCAATTGCTTTTTCCAAACTAAAATCAAGAGGAAGAAGGGTCATCTTCAGGTTTATTCCTACTTTGGACTCTTAAAAAAGAAGAGTGATATAAGCAGGAAAGCATTTAAACAGGAATACTATAGATAAAAAAATGCATGGGACTTTATTAGAATGACCATGGGGTTAGAAGAAACGTACTAAAGGCAGAAAACTTATATAACAGAAGTTTACTGTATATAAATGGCATTGAGAGTTTGTAGTTGGCTTTGGGTTTTTTTTTTGTTTTTTATATATAATATTAAAATTATTTTATATATAAAATATAACTTTGTTTTGTTTTTTTTTACTTTTTTTTACAAAATTTAATACTTTGGTTTTTTTTTTTTTTTTTTGTAGTCTTTCTACTACACAAAATATATTATTTAAATGATAAAATTTTGTGAAAGCAATAACAAAGTTGCTTTCACAATATTTTTACAACAAAATGTTACCTTAAAGTAATGCATTTCAAATATAATTTCCACTAAAAGTACAATTAAATCAGGTGAGCAAGTTTATGCTCCAAGACAACCACTTAAAAGAAGAGACAACTAATTAAAAGAAGCAATTGTAGTGTTTTTTTTTTTTTTTTTTTTAAATTAATATGCTGACTTGATATATAGTAGTATCCCAATCATCTGAAACATTTGGGACTGAGGCACATTTAATATAACCAGAAAATCAATTTTAAATGTGCTTTTAATTTTTCCCTGCTTATATAATGTAGTATGAAAGGGAGGCAGAAAAGGTTAAATTGGAGAAAATTACAGTAACTTGCATTTATTTACACATTATGTACTGTAAATGCTTACACATGCTTTAAAATAGTTGCCAACATTTTACTGCTTGTAAGGTGTTAATCTTCCCCCCCCCCACTGCAATACACTCCAATTGGTTCTTATTCAGTTCTTACTATTTGGCTTGGCCCATCTAGTGGCAATCAGAAGTATGGTTAATGCTTCACTACCTGTTGCTTTCTGTGGTATACAGTCACTGAAATGTACTTTGCTTGTTTAAAATTTGTCTGATTTGGTTTAGTAGTAGTGGCATGTGATGCAAGAAAGCAAGTGTATGAGCTTATGCAGCATCAGCCAAAAAAAAAAAAAATCACACCATTCCCTCCAAATGCCTGTCCAGTTCCTCCTTAAATTTATTCAACCTATCAACTACAACGACAGATGGAAGTTTGTTCCAGCAATTAACCACCCGCTGGCTAAAGGCAAATTTTTGCACATCTATTCTACATCTGTCCTTCCTTAATTTGAATTTATGCCCCCTTAGGTTCATAATCTGAACAAGTGGAAGGATCCCATCAGAATTCAGCGTGCTCAACCCATTCAAGGCCTTATACACCTCAATCAGATCACCGCGCAGGTGCCTAGTCCCCAGCCACTGCAATTTGCAGAACTTAAGCCTCTCTTGGTAAGAGGATCCCTTCATTCCCCTCGCCAATCTTGTCGCCCTTCTCTGTACACGCTCAAGCAAATCTACATCCTTCCTAAAATGAGGCCTCCAGACCTGTATGCAGTACTCAAGGTGTGGCCTGACCATTGCCTTATGATGAAACTGTAACATCTGTCAACATGGTGTTAACACATCTGTGTGACATCAATTGATATGAAAACAATCTACAGTTAACATGGAGTTGATGATTTGGTTGTAGATTTGTGCACTGTTGTTAAAATGTTCAGAGTATTAGTATTTGCAAAAAAAGCAAACTTATACAGCATCAACTGACCATTCCCTTTAATACTTTGTCTACTTCCTGAATTTATTCAAACTACACATTTCAACAACACCATATGGAAGTTTGTTCCAACAATCAAGTACCCACTGGGCTGAAGTCAACTTTCCACACATCTCACTTACAACCATCCTGCATTGATTTAAATTTATACCCCCTTTTAGTGTTGTCTGAGCCAAAGAAAAATTTCCATCAGCATTGAGCTGCTCAATCCATTTAAAGCCATAAACAACTGAATCAGATCTCCTCGTAGGTGTCTCATCTCCATGTGCAACAGTTTGAAGAACTGATGCCCTTCCTGGTAAGAGCAAGCTTTTGTTCCACTCACTAATCTTGTTGCTCTTCTGTGCACCAGTTTCAACATATCCATATCCTTCTAAAATGAGGCTTCCAGATTTATTCAGTACTCAAGATGTGGCATAACCATTGTCTTATACAATGGGAAAACTGCCTCCTTATCCCTGCTGCAAAATTCCTGTATATCATTGATGAAACTTGCATGCACTGCTCAGAGAACTTCATATATCACTGCACAATTATGCCCAAGTCTTTTTCATTCTCTACCTACCCTGAATGTGTAGTTGAGAATGAAACGTTCGGAGTAGTGGAGGATAAGCTGGGGTTGCTGCTACCCATATGACGTACCTTGCATTTGTGAATGTTAAACTTTCAACTGCCACTTCTCAGCCCATCTGGCTAATTTTTATAGATTGTGTTGCAGTAGCATACCCTGATTACTGTCATTAACCACCCTGCCAACCTTCATATCACGTGCAAACTTAGACTTCAAACCTGATATGCATTCATCAGTATCATTAATAAACTCAGGAAACAGTGGACTCAACTCCGTGGACCTCCACTAATAACATTTGTCCAAGAAGAGCAGTGTCCATTGATAACTATTCTCTGTCTTCTCAACAATCCCTTTATCCATAGCAGTAATTGTCCTTAATGCCACACTGCTCCAGTTAGCACAGCAGTCTTATTTGCAGCAGTATCAAACTTTTCTGCACATACTGTACTCGCTGTATTCAAATCCAAATATACCATGTCAAAATCATTTTTTGCATTCAGTTCCTTTGTTAATTGTGCCATAGTATCCAATCGGATCGAACAGACAAGATTGTCCCTCAACAAATCCATGCTGTGACTGCAAGTTATACTTCAATCAAAGGATGTCTAGATGATCTGCATTACTTCTTTAACTGTTTATTCCATTATTTTCCCTGGAACAGAAGCTAATTTAACAGGTCTAATTATTCATGTTACCTTTGTGAACTGGGAATACATTCACACATCTCCAGTTCACAGGGACTTCCCCTGAATCTAAAGATGCAATCATAATTATGGCTAAAGGCTTGGTTACCTCCTTTGCTGCCTTCCTCAATATAATTGGATAGGCTATCCTTGGTGCCTTTTTCATGGTTAGCTTTGACAATTTCTCTTCCACTTTCGTTTCTGTTATTACAAGATCATTGTTAAATGATCTTATGATAGGGGAGTGACCCTTCTTAGAATTTAAACTTCTGGTTTCCCCATCCCTAAAAAATGTCCCCTGTGTTAATATAGATGCAAATACCTGTTCAGTCTGTCAGCAACCTGAGCAGGATCATCAGCAGTTAAACCATTCACATCTAGTGGACAATGTGATTCATCCTCTTCTTTCTACTGTTAATATAAGTAAAGAAATCTTTGCTACTTTTCTTTCTATTATTTTCAAGAGACTTCTTGTAACTCTCTTAGCTTGCCTAACCTCCTTTGTGACTTGACTGCAATCTACTGTAGGCTTCTGTATCACCTGACAATTTAATTTTTCTCCTCTGCCACAAGTCTCACCAGTTCATCTGACATCCATTTAGATCTAAGCCTTGAGCAGTATTTCTTAGTTGGTATAAAAAGCCTAGGAGCTTTTCTGCAATTACTTCCCCAAGTTTGTCCATTTTTGATTTGCTGTTGGTAATATCAACAGTTGGCTCCACTGCATAGAATTTAAAAACTGGCTGAGACCATTATAATCGCCCTTATGAAAGAAAAAGCCCTTCTGTTTGCCATTGATAGTAATTACATCTTTAAGTAAATCCCACATCATTACACTATGATCACTGCCACCCAATGCATTTTTTACCTTCAGATTCCTAATGCATAAAGAGTTGCTTCTGATTGTCAACATTAAAAGTACTGCTTCTCTTTAACATGCTGGCATAGGAAACAGCCATCTAATAAATCTACAATCATCTTGCTACTGTGTGATTGACCAACCCACAAGTTCCATTCAATATCTGCATAGTTAAAATATCCATTATACAACATTCTGATTTACTGGTACACTTCATATGTCTGTACAGTTGCTTGTTATAGTCATATTCATTAGACCTATAACATACTCCTACTCTCATTTTTGTTTTCCCAGTGAATACCAAACTGATTCCACATTGCAATGGCCACCCATATCAACTGGAATACACAACCATAGTTTTGTGCCTTTTAATTAAGAGCATAAACCCCTTCCCTTCCCTTCTCTTTTCTGTACACATTGTACTCCCTGTATTCAAATTCTGCATCCCTTATGTCTGAGTGGTAATGGGTCTCTGATATACCCACAATGTTTGCTTTTGATGACTTGACCAGCACTTCAAATTCATCAAATTGTTTACTATGCTATTAGTATTAGTGTTCACACAAATAAACATGCACCTGTTTTTACTCTTAGTAACCCTAACACAGCTCATATTTGCTTATTCCATGAGGGCCCCAGTAGGCCTTGAAATCCCTGACAAGTTTTTTCCCAGGCTGCTGCATAGTTCCAACAGAAGCAATGCAAGGATCATACCTTTGTCTTTGACTTCTCTTAATCTATTAACCTGTGCATCCCCTCCCCAAATTTAACAGTTTTCCAACCTACCTAAAACTGTCTCAATAGCATCAGCAAGTATTCTTGCATCCCTTCTATTTAAGCACATTCCATCCCTAAAAAACAGTCTACTGCCATGACCATGCTGGAAAAAATTCTATCCTGTGAGCTTTGTGCACTCTCCCCAGGGATGAATTGATTGATAAGGCTCTCATGCACTCTCTTGAGTCATGTCTCAGCAGAATTGCAGACACTTGTAATTTAAATCCTAACATGTGCCTTTTTTTCAATTTATGGACTTCTCCAAATGCATGAAGAAATCCCCTATTTATGGAAAATTAACTTGATTATCCAAATTAAAATTTAAAGAAAAAGGTGTATATAAAAAAAATTAAAGTTTGATGTGTCTGAGAAAAAAAAAAAGGCTATAAAGTAAGCTTGATAGATTATCCATGTCGCTTCCATGTAACATCAATTCTGCTTAACAGAAAATATCTTTTTTATATATATATTGAAGATTTTATGTCTCACATCTGGCTATAGACCTTGTAATGATGTAAGATCTTTGGGGGCTAAACATTTGTCAATAAAAATTTCAAATCAGTGCAGTTAGAAGGGGCAGATATAGGTTGTCAGGAACTCAAGGAGAAAAATCAGATGCGTGGGCTCCTACACGCACTTTAACAAGGGGGGAGAGTCTCCAGTTAGTGCATCATACTGCATATTATACAGATGTAAACTGGACGAAATTTACTTTGTGATGAAACATTATCCAATGCAGCATGAAATTCAGGAAATACAGATTTAGAGAAAATTTCTAAATATAATCTGGTATTGTATGAGCCTTTTTATCATATAAATGAAAATGAAATCTGTGATCATTTTCAGCCATGAAATATAAAATCATCTGATAGAATTAATAAAAAAAATAAAGTCAAGCACACAATTATGAACAGTATTGAATGCACTGAATTAAGTATTTTGCCGTATTGGCTGTTTGAGAGTTTATTCGTGCAACAGCCATATTGGCTGTATTAGGTATGCTGGCCACATGCAACAGATGCAGAGATTAAATTCTAAATTCTATCTCCCCCATCCAGATTATTCCTGTAAGATCTTTTAAACCCATACTAAATTGGCTAACGAATTTCCTCTTCATGATGGCTGAAATGAAGGTATGGCAGTTTTGCCACTTTGTTGAAAGCTTATCATATCAATTGAGAAATACTGTTCAAGGTTTAGTCCTAAATGGATGTAAGGTGAACTAATGAGACTAGTAGCAGAAAATAAAAATGCACGGGATATATATAAATTAACAGCAACACACAAGACTAGTAGATATAAGCTAGTCTGTAATCAAGTCACAAAGGAGATTAGGCAAGCGAAGGCAGATTACAAGAAATCTTTGGCAAAGGATGCTAAGAAAAACAGCAAAAACTTCTTTACTTAAAAACTAGAAGGAAGGGGATGAGTCAGATTGGTCCACTTGATATCGATGGGTTGACTGATGATGATCTGCTCAGGTAGTTGACAAACTGAATGAGTACTTTGCATCAAAATTCACACATGAGGAATTCTGTAGAGAAGTAGAGGCCAGAAGTTTATTAAACTATAACAGGAAGCTAAATGATTTTGTAATAACTGAGAGCAAAATGGAGGGGGGTATTGTTGAAATTAAATATAAGAAAGGCCCCTGGGGTGGATGGGATCTATCCAGTAATATTAAAGGAAGTAAGCAAACTGTTAGCCATAATTATGACAGCATTCTTGAATTCAGGAGAGGTTCCCACAGACTGGAGATGTGCAAATGTATCCCCAGTTTAAAGGGTAATTAGAGGGTGACAAGCGTAATTAAGAATCTGTTTAATTTCTGTTCCGAGGAAAATAATGGAGTCACTGGTTAAAGAGGTAATACAGGATCACCTAGACAAGGCTGCAGTAATAGTTCAGACACAGCATGGGTTTGTTAAGAGGAAGTCTTGTCTGACCGATTTGATTGGATACTACGATGTGGTCATGATGACATAATTTTAATGTCATATACAGTGAAACTTCCCTTTAACGGACAGCCATGGGGAACGAAAATGTGTCCGTTAGAGAGAAGTGTCCGCTAACAAGAAGTCTGAGGGAGAAAAAAAAAAAAAGAAAAATCGTTAAACGTTTAATGTAAAATTAAATTAAAATAGATACAGATTTTGAACAATATTTTTTTTAAATAATATACATACAATTGTGCTATGCATATTATGCCTTTATCTTAAGAAAAATAAACACAGTAATCACTTATTTTCTTCTGCACCTTCTTCCGGCTGATAATTTTGTTTTCAACATTTGTTTGGAGTGAAGAAACCATCGAAAGTCCTTCAGTATCTTCTTCAGCGGCGAAAAACATTTTTAAACGATTGATTCGTATGAGCGCTTCTATTTTAATCGGTGGTTCGACGTTAATATGTTCTTCGACAGAATGACCTCCTTCCATTTCTTTATCCTCATGAGGAACTTCTTGAAAAATATCGATGATAATGTCGTTGATATCTATAGCACCATCTTCTGTAGTGAGGTTCGAATCTATACCTTTGTAGCCAGGGTCACTTGTAGCTGAAGTATCGTACATTATCAATAGATGTTGAAGTTCTTGTTCTTCTTGGTGCTCCACATTGCTGTTCACAACTTCAATTTTTGCGTTTGAGAAGCCAGACTTTACAAAACAGTTCACGACAGTTTGTTTTCTAATTGCGTTTACTGAAGAGGAAATCCATTGAATCGCATCTAGGATGCTGATTTTCTTTGCAAGGTCACTTGCACATGTTACATCGTTCATGTTTGCAATGAGATGTCTTAAAACACGTTTTCTGTAGTGAAGTTTAAAATTTTTTATTATCCCTTTATCCAAGGGCTGACGCTCTGCAGATGTGTTTGGTGGCAGAAAAACGATTTGAATGTTGGACAATTCAATGTGCGGGTGAGATGCAGCATTATCCACGAGAAGAATAATTTTTCTGTTTTGACGAATCATGTTTTGGTTAAAGTGACTTATCCATTCGCTCATGATATCTCGTGTCATCCACGCTTTTTTATTAGACTTCCAGTCAACATTCAAAAGATTCAACTTTATGCCCTTGAAACAACGAGGATTTTGTGGTTTTCCCATAACAAGTGGTTGTTCAAAGTCTCCCAGCATATTTGTACACAATTGTACAGTCAAGCGTTCCTTAGAAATTTTTCCGCCCTGGCACTTTTCGTTTTTTAGACTCATTGTTTTTTCAGGAAGAGCTTGAAAAAAACAACCCTGTTTCGTCACAGTTGTAAATATCCTTAGCTTCAAAATCACGACATAAATCTTCCAATTTGACGGTCCACTCTGTTACAACCCCAGTATCAACAGATCCACCTTCACCACTTACGGTTTTCCAAGAAATTTTATGCCGAGTTTTGAATTTGTCTAGCCATCCTACAGAAGCTTTGAACTCATTTACTCCCATAGATTTCGCAACCTCCAAAGCCTTTTCCCTAATAATAGGCCCATTAATGGGAATTTTTTTAGCACGTGCGCGACAAAACCACTCGTACGTAACATTGTCAAACAAGTCCAACAGTTTTCGGGAATGATTTTTGAACCTGATCATTTCCGTGTTGCCAAAATTGTTTGAGCAGTTCATTTTTTTTTCTTTAGGATGTCGCTTACCTGCGTCTTCCCGATTTTGAATTTTGCAGCGAGATTGCGAACACTATTTTTTTGCCGATCATACGCATTAATGAGTTCGACTTCATCTTTTAAAGTTAAATGTTTACGAGAAGACATTGTGCACTTCACACGACACTGAACAAAACTGAAAACTGAAAAGACGAAAGGCCGACCATATCCCCATGCACACACCGAATTCATCAGAAGTTTTACACGTGCCTTAAAATTCTTGAAAAAGGGTTTAGAACCGCGACGTAAACCTTGATAAAATTCAGAGAATCGGAAATAGAAAATAAACACACGATTGAGGCAATACGTGGAAGAAACCTTCCTAGAAAAAGGGCCGTGAGCTCGCCCGCTGCCCGTTATGGGGAGATCAAATTAAGTGCTAATCTAAACGAAACAGTGCAGATTGCCTGTCCGCGTCCGTTACAGAGAATGTCCGCTAGACAGAAGCTGAAAACACGTTAAAACCAATGGAGGTGAGTTGGGGAATTTGAAAATGTCCGTTGTAGAGAGATGTCCGTTAACGAGAGGTGTCCGTTAGAAGAAGTTTCACTGTACTTGGCTTTTAGGAAAGCTTTTGATACTCTTGCACATAAAAGACTGCTGTACAAATTTGAGAAGTTATGGCATTAAGGGCAAGTTGCTGCTATGGATAAAGCGATGGTCGAGTGGGAGAAGATTAGGAGTTGTAATCAATAGACACTGCTCTTTGTGGGCTAATGTAAGTGAAGTCCCCCAGGATTTGGAGTTGCGCCCATTGTTATTTTCTATATTTATCAATGATATTGATGAAGGTATATCAGGCTTAATGTCCAAGTTTGCAGATGATACAAAGGTTGGCGGGGTTGTTAATGACAGTATGCTACTTCAACAGGATCTAGAACAGATGGGCTGATAGGTGGAAACTGAAGTATAACATTGACAAATCCAAAGTATTGCATATGGGTAGCAGTAACCCATATGATTCTTTGTGCAGTACTACACTCAGGGTAGTGGATCAAGAAAAAATGACCTGGGGTAATTGTGTAGTCAGATATGACGTTTTCTGTGTAGTGCAAAGCTGTCAGAGCAGCTCATGGTGTCTTGGCAATAATATACAGGAATTTTGCTAGCAAGGATAAGAAGGTGATTATTTCTTTATATAAGGCAATGGTTAGGACACACCTTGAATACTTCATACAGGTCTGGAAGCCTCATTTTAGGAATCTACATCCTCATTTTTGTTTGAGGGTGTAGAGCTGCTGGAATGAGTACAGAGAAGGGCAATGGTGAAGGGAACAAAAGGGTTGCATGGTTGCGCTTACCAAGAAAGGTTTAAGTTCTGAAAATTGTAGGATCTAGAGACTAGACACCTGCAAGGTTTTCTGATCAAGGCCTTGATCAATAATGGTTTGAACAAGCTTAATGATGGAATTCTTCATATAAGAATTCCAAAAATTCTTATAAGAATATAAGAATTCTTCATATAAGAATTCCAAATATAATAATTCTGTATATAAGGCTTTGATCAATAATGGTTTGAACAAGCTTAATGCTGATGGAATTCTTCACCCTTGTTCAGATTATGCACTTAAGTGGGTCATAAATTCAAATTGAGTAAAGACAGTTGTATAACAGATGTGCAGAAATTTGCGTTTAGCCAGCAAGCAGTTTATTGCTGGAAAACTTCCACCTGCCGTGGAAGTCAATAGCTTAAATAAATTCAAGAACTGGAGCGAATGGAAAGGTTTTTTTTTTTTTTTTGCCGATGCTTTATAAGCCTGCTGTCTTGCATCATATGCCTCTACTAATGCTAATGCTAAAGATGGTGGAAATCCGTGTCATGTTCTCAGAACCATTCTGGCACGATGTGCTGTTGCATTGTCATTCATAAAGTGGTAATCACCTTCGGGATAAAGGTGTAACATTTCAGGGTACAGTAGATCTGATACAAAAATTCAGGTAATTCCTGAATGACACCCCACGTGTATCAATGCACTCAGTCTGTGCCAACAAAATACCATTATTCCACCTCCAGATGCTTGGGTTATCTTAACAAAGCAAGCAGGATCCATCGCTTCATGGGGTTCTTGCTGAATTCTGTCAACCATCAGTGCAAAACAGAGGCCATCGTGATTTTTCTGACCGCCTGACTTTCTTCCATTGCTCCACTGTCCAATCACGACGTTCTTGCACCGATGCAGGCGGATTATTCTCTGAAACAAGCGGCTTTCGAATAGGCAGGCGACTGCCGATATCCAATTTCTTCAATTTCCTGCTCATGGTACGGGTTGAAATAGGGCAGTTCGGGGTTTGGTTGAATTCAGATGTTATTTGTTGCAAACTGGATTTCGTATTTTTCCGTACAGGTTCCCTCAGCGTGCGACGGCTTCGCTCTTGAACTATTGTTTTTCTGCCACATTTACGCCTTTGAGATGTGAAAGAACTGTTTACTTTCCAGTCATTATCTTTGTGATGGATACTAGTATTAGCATTAGTAGAGGCATTTGATGCAAGAAAGCAAGCTTATGCAACATCAGCCAAAAAAAAAAACCACTTCCACTTCACCCCTCTGTTCGTTCAAAATACCTGTCCAGCTGAGCCTTAAACTTATTTAGGCTATCAACTTCCACGACAAGGGATGGAAGTCTGTTCCTCCAACCAACCACCCGCTGGCTAAAGGCAAATTTCCGCACGTCTATCCTACATCTGTCTTTCCTCAATTTGAATTTATGCCCTCTCAGGTGATTTTTCTGAGCGAGAGGAAGAATCCCATCAACATACTTTTGAGAAACCAGTTATGTCTTTTGTTCCTTGAATCGTGGATCCTGCTAAACGCGTACCCACGATAAGCCCTTTTTCAAAGTCTGATAGATCTTGCGTTTTTCCCATTCTGGCCATTTTCCCATTCAGATTACTTAAGGGGAGCATAAATTCAAATTGAGGAAAGACAGTTTTAGAATAGATGTGCAGTCTTTATACTCAATGAGGCCACACGTCACAGTTTTCTTTGCATCTATTTGCATTTCTTCTGCCTGTGAAAATCGTATTTTATTTTTTTTGTCAGTGTGTGTATTATAAGTTGAAATTTAACTGAACGGCTAAGTTTTGGAGAATGTAAAAATACAGAGTTTTATTAAGTGTTCTATACAGTTACATTACAACTTTGTAATTAATTGATAAGAAGATAACTATATTTACTTTTCATTTCAGTTAATCACAGAAAAAGAAAAAAATCAATTAAAAAACATAGAATGAGCCTGAAAATGTAAAGCACTGCGTGCATTACTTAACTTGTAATGGAAATATGTTATCGAATGTTTAGATATTACTTAATAAAAAAAAAAGTTCACTCGATATGACATTTTCACTGCATGTTTCGTTGATCCTTGGAAAGCTTTTAAGATCAATCATAGTCTCCCCTGTTCCCGACCACAGAAATCTATTCATATAAATGAAAATATATTTCGCGTATCACTCTAGAGTCTAGAACAAAAAATCGGATAGAGGCTGAATTTTAAACCAACGTTCTGTTGGTCCTTGGGAAAATTTAAGATCCAGTTACGATTTTAGCCCTTGTTCCCTCCTCCCTACAAAAATCGTCATAAATGAAAGTAAATGTAAGATTCCTACCATATTTTCAACATATATTCTGTTGGCCCCTGGGATGGTTCTAAGTTCAATTCCCATTTCATGCTACTCCCTCCCGTTTGCCTACAGAAATATTACTATACATTTGGAACAGGAGCTCTGATCCATTTCAAATTTTCAATGCTTACTTAGAATATTTTAGGAATCTTTGTAACATATTTTCATGCCGATAGGTTCACTTATTTTGCTATAAATCATGAATTATTACTATTTTCTAACGTGCCTGAAATGTAATACACTGCGCACATTACCTAACGTCCTCGTGGGTAGCACAGCGGACAGAGTTGCCGTCCTCCCCACACCGGTTGGAAAAGATCTGACTTCGAGTCCTGTCGATGACATGAGGAATTTTTATGGGCCTTTTTCACAACGTGGCTGAGTTGGTCAGTCTCAGGCGAGGGTAGCATGGTAGCAGCAAACAGATAATCGATCACGGAACAGTCAATTTTTTACAGACGGTATACATGGAGCTATATGGCGTTAGTCGCTGATGCTCCTAAAACCCTATAACAATATTAACCAACTTGTTTAATGTACCTCTCAGTTGTTTGGTTTGGATGTGAAAGATATTTTCTCTTTAAAAAAAAAATAATAAATATATATATATATATATATATATAATATATATATATAGTAAATAGGATACACACATATATATATATATATATATATAGTAAATAGGATACACACATATATATATATATATATCCTAAAATAATTTCAAAAGGCCGAAATGTACAATAACAAAATATATTTTAGAAAATGCCAATTAATTGAAAATTTAGCGGCGCCCCTCTGATGACACCAGGTCCAAATTATGTGAAATATCACTAACGAAGAGATAAACACTATCTATAACACTGGACCAACCAATTAAAAATAACTAATTTTTAATAGAAATAAATAAACATAAATTTGCTTGAGCAGCTTTTATAAGTTGTACATTATTATTACAAATAAACTTTCAGTTTAGTACCATTATATTTTAGAGTATTTCTTACTATCTATCCCAGAAGCAGCAACCAAACTGTGGTACGTATGTCATAAATCCACTTTAGGGAAAATAACCAAAAAATTTTATACGACTGATTTTAAAACTCGGAAATGAAGATTAGCGCTAAAAGACAGTAAATATGAAACGTAGGTTTCAGTGACATTGAAGCCAAGTCATAATTTCTAGCAATAAAAGTTAAATTTATACTGTACGTACTGTTTAACAAGAGAACTTAAAATTTCACTTTTATTGTCTGAATCTGACCTAGTTTCAATGTGATAGGAACTTATTTACCACGTTTTAGCGCAGGTATTATTATTATTATTATTATTATTATTATCCGTATGGTGCAAGGAAGTCTGAGGCCTATGCTGCACCAGGCAAAAAAAATTTCTGAGTCACCCCAAGAGAGAGAGAGAGAGAGAGAGAAGTAGAAGGGAATCACCAAGAAAGAGAAGAATGAAGATATCCAGCTCAGGACCCTGGGTGTGCCAAGCCTATACTCACCAGAGTCCCTGGCATTAATATGAAGAAGAGGAGTTAGTTGAGTGAACTCCTCATAACATATTCTGTGTGGATAAACATTCATTCATTAATATACATTAAACTTATTTTATAAATGTAAAATCATTCAATTTTTTTTATTACAAACGCTTAGTGTATAATTCCTTTATGTAGTTACCAAAAACAATTATTGGAATGATCAGTAATGTGTTTTATCTAATGTAGGGCGGCTCCTGAATGCTAGTTGAACTGTGGTGCACTGTGACGATATAAAGTTATAAAGGGGACAAAAAAGGAGTATAGTATCATGTGCAGCACGTGTTTTGCGACGTTGTTTAGTTGTTTCTGGCCACTTTGCTACCAAGAAGCAGCGATCACCACGAAGGCTATTTCTCGGTACACGTCCAGGCCACTATGAGGTAGGCCACAACTATATACCTATTGTCCCTAAATGTAACTGGCCTGCCAGGATGCTTCCCGCCAAGTGAGAAGTTGCATGTTAATTTGGTTCCTAATTACTTTTCATAAATAAAACCTAACTCTCATTAGGCGCAAGATGTGCGTTACCGTTCTAAAACTCTTGTAGGTGGTAGATGACTTACATCAACCGGTGAAATACCACCACTTTGCTTATTGGAGGCTTGAAGTGTTGAAACCCATGTTTAGTCTCTAGAGCAAAGTTTCCGGCACCCCCTCCCCCCCATACTTCTCCTTCAACCCATGCACGGTACTAAGTACTATAGGTTTTTATACCTTTCGTATTTGGGGTTTTCATAAAAAAAAAAAATTATAGGTGGGAGCTTACCCTGTGTGGGCAATGACGCCCAAATCGTTTCAGAGAGAAAGACATCTTGGAGGGTTCTTGTGCGGATGGACTTTGGGCATTGTTGCCTACTTCCAACGGATATACAGTACTTCATTCTCTGTATGATACTATGAATTGTATCTGTGATACTGTATGTATGGTATTGTAAATATACAGTGAAGTTGCCCGAATTTGGCAGGACCATCTGGTTTAAAAAAAAAAAAAAACTCCTATTTGGAGCGGTACACTGGCTCGTAATCTGTGCGGGTTTCGCAACAGAACAAATTAATATTTATTAGCAGAGTAAACGTAAGATGTGGGTACTATTCTGATTACTGGTAGGTGTTTGCTCTGCTCTACCTTCCTCAACTCCCAATGCCTGCTATTATTATTATTATTAGCCATAAGGTGCAAGGAAGCCTGAGGCTTATGTTGCACCAGACAAAAAAGAAAAAAAAAATCCCGTGTTACTCTGAGAGAGAGAGAGAGAGAGAGAGAGAGAGAGAGAGAGAGAGAGAGAGAGAGAGAGAGAGAGAGAGAGAGAGAGAGAGAGAGAAAGTTAAAGGGAATCACCAAGAAAGCAAGAAAGAAGAATGATGATATCCAGCTCAGGATCCTGGGTTTGCAAAGCCCATATTCACCAGTGTGAGCTCCTGGGATGACCATCACCTGGTTGCATCTCCTATGTTCAGTTGTGTGCTGCCAACAGTTTGAGCCTGGACTATATTCTGATTTAGTGATCATGTATACTTGATGGACTGCTAATGATGGTGGACTTAATTTGGTTTATCTGGACTTGCTGCTAACAGTATTTACAGTCTGCCAAGATGTACCTCATGTGGAGAGCACATCTTTGGTGAACTCTTCGCTTCTTTTGGACTTTACAGAATTAAATCAGCTAACGTGGATTCTTCTTTCTGGTGGCATCTTCATTAAGTCTGAACTTCATCAGTGTGCACTTTTTATAATTGATGGATTGATGACGTTTTAGTGAGCTGCCTATCCAATGGAGTTATAGTTCCTGAGCGTCTTTTACTGGACTGGCCTAACCGGTTCTGTGTCTTAAATATATGTATTCGATGTTTATGCATATTGTATATCGATGTTTATGAACATATCGATGTTTATGCATATTGTATAAGTTTATTATGTATCTGTCTCTAAAAACGATATTGTATGATATGGAGGGGGTGCCAGTTTTTGGCAGGGAACGCCTAGTATAATAATAAAAAAAAATTATATATATATATATGCATGCAAAACTGTTTAATTACTGTCTACGATATTGCCAGAACACCATCATGTACTGTATAGGTATAAATATTGTGAGTGTAAATGTACAACCATGTGTGTGTGTGTGTGTGTGGAACCAAATTAATGAATGAGTACATGCGAATGTGTGTACTAGTTAGTTTCTGCGCTGGGTGGGAAATGCGTCCCCATAACCCGCAAAAAAAAAAAAAAAAATTGTGTGTGTTATTCGGAGCACTGTACTGAGTGAATGTTAAGTCTGTGTAAAAGCTGAGTGAATGAGAATGTCCTATAAGTGTTTATATATACTGTATATATTATATACATGTATCTTTTACATGTATATGTATATAATAAGTATAATATTTAAATTGTAAATGTGTATGAATGCCATGGTCACCTGTGTACGTTGTGCGGTGACTAAGTGAATGAATGTAATTTAAAAAAAAATTGTGTTCCACGCACGCATTACGGAAGTTAAGTGAAACTTCTTTGGGGAACATTTATCACTTAACCGAGGATCCCGTATTGACCGTATGAATGTCGCAGGCGACGAATCTGCATGAATGCGAACCTCGAAGATATCAGACGTTCCTTTACCACATCTAGTTTCGGCAAGTGCTGTGGCATCGGATGATATTTAAAAGCATTTCACTTCGATAGAGCCAGAATCACTTTGTTCTTGAGAGAGAGCCACGACAGCTGCTACAGGCCGACATTTGACTTTGATCCTCATTTGGAAATGCTGTTTGAAGACGAGCGTGATCTCGAGCTGCTACAATCATCACATCGTTCTTGAGCCAGAGCCGATCACACACAGAACAGACTGAAGCGAAATCATTATTCAGGATTGTACGTTTAAATTGTGCGTATATGCTTCGGTGTTTCTTAAAATCCTGTTACTGTTCCTGCTGTGTATTACGCCCGCCATGTGCTGAACGGTTTGATGGAGTACTTCTGGCAGTCAATTTTGGCTTCTCCACTTTTCGTTTACGATTGGGCTTCGAGGACTCTTCATCATTTTCACTCCTTCTTCCAAATTCACTTCTAACATTTCTAGGGAGATGTAAGGCTCTGAAGATGTGGATGGACTTTCTCCGGCTTCTTTGTTCAACTCCATCACACGCTGTAATTTCTTCCGCTGTCGAAATAGCTTAGATCTCTCCTTTGTACTCAACGGAGGTGGTTTCGGTGGTCGCAATGTACGTATAAGTGCTCTACACGCCTTACAACGCTCGCTATCAGTCTTCCACATATTGAATTATAATTTTTTTTATTAAATACGATGGAGAATGACGAAAGAAATAGCATGACGCAATCAGTAGTGGTAATAATTGGGTCATGCATCGCTCCTAGTACGGAGTGATACAATGGTGAGGGGGAGGATGATTCATTTCGTGTCGCATTTTCTTGGCGATTTTTGTCAATCCACGACGCTTTGCACGTGTATGCGCACTATACGCCTTACAACGTTCACTACACTGAACCTCCATAACAAAATGCCGTTCACTATACGATATGTAGTAAGCGCCGGTCATTGTGATCACGTTTACAAACTGAATTTTAATTCTATTAATGGCGATTATAATAAGCGAAAATAGGAGGAATATTATCCACAGGCTATAAAAAATATAAAGATATAAAGCACAGATTTACACTTTATTACCTTACCAATGTAGGGTGAACTGTACTACACCCACAATGAAAGCAACGCAGAGATACCCCTGGTGCCGTTTGACACGAACACACTTTACACTTTACCAATTAACAAGATTAACCCCAGGAGTTCACATCTGGTGAGTATAGGCTTGGCATACCCAGGGTCCTGAGCTGGATATCATCATTCTTCTCTTTCTTGGTGATTTCCTTCTACTTCTGACTCTCTCTCAAAAATTTTTTTTTTTTTTTGGCTGGTGCAGCGTAAGCCTCAGGCTTCCTTGCACCATAATATGGCTAATAATAATAATAATAATAATAATAATAATAATAGCTAAACGATACGTGAAAATCGGAAGAATATTTTCCACAAAAGCAAAGAATGCAACTACACTGGGTATTTCCAGGTAGTCAATTATTAACCCAGCCTAACGTCCTTAACTTCGGTGATCGCATGAAAACCGGGGTACTTAGCCTAGTACTATTTTATTTATACAAATTTTTATATATTACAAAAGGAATTGCATTATATATACGCATCGAATTATATACACTATTTACACTGATTAATAAAATATACTTTTCCAGATATTTGTTTGCTTTAACATAATTTTTTTAAACAATATATATATTCTAACACTTTCAATTTTAGTATAATTTATGTGACATTTCCTTTTGACACATTATTAAGAGTCTACTTTTCTGATTTCAGTTGTCGCATGTTCGTAATTATAGTTCTGATATAAGCTGACACAGGTCTCTTCATCTGGTACTATTTCTTGATTAAGTGATGATCTAAAATGGAATTCACGTTTTCATATAAGGAGATTGTCTCTTTTTTTGGCCATTTATACTCTGTATATCTACAGTTCTATAGAGGGTCTTTCAGCTCGTGACAGGTGTAGCAGGTTTCTTTAGGATTGGTATAACGTGGAGCCTTCCATCTTCTATTTTTCCTAGTCCCGCTTCTGCCCATTGCTGTGATGTAATCTGTTTTCTGTATACCGAGTCTGTGATTGTTTCTTTCAGATATGTGTTCAATTTTGTCACGATGTCTGGGGCATCTTCTCTCTTATATGTGCAGTCGCATCTGTAGGTCCAGATAGCGTACATCACGTGAATGACAATGATCATTTTTATTTTTCCCAGTTTGCCGTTATTGAGCCAGACAGGATACCTTCGTCAATGGTGTGGCTTTCTGTGAATAGTGGTTTTGCTGTTTCCCAAATTTTTTTGTCAATCTATGAACGCAGGTTACTCCCATCTTTTGGTGGCACCGGTATCCTTTCTGAATATATGAAGATGAATGGAAAAAGACAAATGAGTGAGCGATCGCTGTGTCCTGTTATCTTTCAGTGTTGCCTTTCTGAAGCATTTCTTTTCTTCCCTGTGGTATGACGTGGGAATGCTGACACCGGCTTCAGCTTGTCTAGCTGGTATGGGAAGAAAAGAAAGAACAAAAAAAAAAAGTGGGGGAAAGGGAAAAAAGAGGGAAAAACAGAGAAATGAAGGAAAGAAAAGGAAAAAGAAGAAAGAAGGGGACGAAGGGGAAAAAAATAAAAAGGTTAAAAGCTATATCGCCACGGGTATTCTAGTTATATATTATTCTTATATATTTTTGCTTCTTTCTTTATATTCAATGTACAAACGCTATTCATATTTCATTAGTCGACTATTTTATTCTTTGATTCATCTCAGTTTGTGATAGCTGTAGGTCAGTAAAGGAGACACACCGTCACACTAGCTCTCCGGAATGAAATTTCCCCTTTCAGGCAAAAAAAGTTATCATAAGTTGATAACTTTTGCCTGAACGAAGACATACTATCTCACTAGCAATTTGGAATTCCTCTTTCTATCAAATTACTCTACTTTATATTTTATATTTGGACGGAATTTATTTATTTCCTTAAAATTTGTTATGATTGGTAACTTCAAATCAATATTAATGACATACTGCGTTCGTTGAATTTAAGTTTTAATTCCTGCTTGGTCAGTGACGGCAAGAATATCACATTTATTTAACTTCCGACTCCAATAACGAGCATTTATAATGTATAAGTAATCTTGTCTTAAATAAATTCTTAATTATACAATTCTATTGTCTTTTTTTCTCCCAAACTGGTTGCTCAGAATAGTTTCCTTATCCAGTGTGGCTACGAGCAACACTGTGGCGCTTGTATTATGGGTAAAATTACTAATGTATAAAAAAATTAATACAAATGTATACATTACTGAAAACATTCCAAAACTGTAAACTGTGTAACACTTAAACCTAACAAGCATCATCGTTTCATTAGGAATCGGTTCTAGGAGGGTGCATGAGACGAAATGCACCTGGACCTGTGAGGATGGGCAAAACATGAAATACAAACTGGATGGCAACTCCGCGCAGCGCATGGGTTCTGCACCCGACCGGCAAACTGATATTTTGAAAAAAATAATTAAAAAAAAAAAGCACATCAACAGCTCCACTCTAAATGGATTAGGTCACCCTAAGCCTAAACTAGGAAAGGATCTGAGTTGTAGTTATTATTTACAGCGATGGCAATTAGATTTTGAAACTGCCAGTATTGGCATACTTAAATATTGTCTATCACTTACATTCATCGCACTTGTTAACTTCCATTATTTTAAAGGTGACCCACACTAACTATGCTGAACTTTGAGGTCAAGAAAAATTAGTATATATGCTCAGATAAGAAAACAGTTTCAGTTTCCTTTTCACTTAATACACAATCAGTAAATGCTGAAACCTAAGACTAAAACTTACCCATAATCAACATGAGTTACGCTCTTCGAAATGTATAAAAGAGATTTCCGCTATTCACGAATTATATAGTATACAATACAAACTGAAAACTAAAATGCACACAATTACAAAGTGAAACTAATTAGAAAACTAAGAAAATTAAAAAAAAAATCCTACACAAATAAAATAGATGCAAAACCTTCCTTACATAAACGACAAACAGATCATACTCAACTATCACGCCACCTTCTCGTAATAATTAGAATTCAAGCATTAAAATAATTCTTGAATAATTCACATTTAATAATAATTTATTATTATTATACGTAATAATTTATTTCTTGTATAAGCAGTCTATATACTTCCGTTTCATGTATTAGTTATTAAAACACATAGGGACTACATTTATGTAAATCATATTTATTACAAAACGGCGGTCGATTTCTGTATATGAATGAAAAGTGAATACAAGGCCTAAAAGCATTTTGCAATGCAGGTAGGAGATGTAATAACAGAAGTGTTTTTCTTCATTATTTCATAGACACTGACGCTCTTTCAATCATCTCCCGTTGTCAACAGTTGCTAAATTTATTGCATCATCATCATCATCATCTATCATCGTTCCGCTGTTCCACGGGTCGACGTATAATCGTAAATTACTAAGTGATTTTGCCGACAGTAACTAATGTTGCTGATCTTGCTATGTAAGAACTCACTAACAAAAATAAGAATAAATTGAACTTATTATATATATATATATATTTTTATTTTTTTATTTTTTTTTTATTACGAGCGGTTTTGTTTTCTAACTATGGTCTGGTAGTCACATGTTCCGCATGATCTTTGTTCAGACTGTTTGATAACAATTTTGATTATGCAATTCTCGTGGCCTACACATCCGATTTCCTTCCACCAATAAGAATTTAAAACTTATATACAGAAATGCCACGAGTAATGAATATAAGTTATCTTCTCAGCAGCTCCCTCTCTGGGACAATTCAGGTGTGACGTTAAAAACCGGGTAGGGGGAAAGAAGTAAAATATTATATACTAAGTAATATACAAGAGGGGAGGGAAGTATAATATATTTCAAAATTCGTCATAGTGAAATGGGGGGATGATCAGCTGTTCAAATGGCAATTAGCCAACCGATCTACTTGGATAAAAAGAAAGTTGGAGTTCACAGGGAACATATCGATGTTGTTTAGAATCTGGTGACTTACGCTGTAACATTGATTTATGTTTTTCAAAGATAGTCTCCGTGCTATTAAATCTGATCGTACCAAAGACCAACACAGGATTTTGTTACTTTACTACACGTAAAACCTTTTTGGAAAGAGAGAGGTAAGAAATCTACCGCTTTAGACTAACGCGTAATCCGAGATTTCTTTAGATTTCTTGGTTTTCAAAAGTAACTATCACATAACAGAATTGTTTACACAATCCTAAGAACGAAAATTCAAGAAATTTCATACAAAGAAGGTTGCTGAAAAATAATTTTATCTGTAGATGAACTTACTTAAATTATTGCTTACGAAAAAATAAATAAAGAAAAAAAATGAAGATATTATTATGAATTGGGACGTATGGGTTAATATTTGTATATTTATTTATTAATCTGCGGTCATAGCTCGTTAAATTTAATTTCTAATGATTGCACAGAGAGAATTGTACCTCTTGATATACGAGAGTAAGTCAAATAGAAAAGGAGAATTATTATTACATGTATTGTTATTTTTACCGGCGTTTTATTTCTTAAGCAATCTCCGCCACGTTTTAGGGCATTTATCCCAGCTGTACACTAGATTTTTTATATCCTGCTCGTAAATGTCTTTCGATTGTTGTTGGCACTATTGTTTGACTACTTCCTTCGCTTCATCGTCCGTGTAGAATCGACGATCTGCTAGATAATTTTTTCATGCCTCATCCACAATGACTGTGTGATCTAAGAAGGCATTTCCTTCCTTTTCATAACGTTTAAGGTGCTGTAGACAGTCCCACTCACAAAGAGTTCCGTTAATAACTTGGGAACGGACTTCCATAAATACCTTCCTGTACAAAATTTTTCATGATTTTTGGTACGTAGGCAGACCCCATGATTTACATCCAGCTTCCTGGCCACATCACCTACTGTCACACCCCAGTTCATAAAGTCTAGAGACAACATTTTGTTGATGACAACTATGTGTACCTGGCCTAGGCGAGGGTCATCTTCCAAAGTTTTTCTTTCTTCTCGTACATTCTTGGGAGTGAAAGATAGTAATCCATGCACACTCTTTTTTTCATAAGGCGGTAAATTTCTGTTGGAGAGACGCCTACGCTGTAAGAAACTGAACAAAACTCACTTGGTAGTATGGGTGCACCCATTTTTTGATCATTACGAAACATAATTCATTATTATTATTATTAAACATATTATAGGTTTAATTAACTCTTAAGGAAGTTAACTAGAGTAAGTGTTTCTCTTTAGGTTGGATTGAGTTTTAATGCAATCTGTTGAATATATTTATCTAAGAAATCTAGAGTTTATCTAAGAAATATTTGCAGAAATATATGTTCGAAATGGATATTCTTGGCATTTATTTATCGTTGATGACCTGTAGTAATAAAAGGTGTCTGCGTTGTGAAATAAAACATCACGGAATCGCCATAGAAACCTAGACCACTTGACCTAGTCTTTAAAATTGTCCTTATCTGTTATTGAAATGAGTGAATAAACCTAGGAAATTTCCATACAGAAAATTCAGAAATTTTCCAAGGTGTGATCAAAAAGTTCACGGGTTGCACCAAAAAAAAAAAAAAAAAAAGAAAGATCACTTATTGACAGCTATAAAATAAAGGAGACGGAGATTCAATAGATATGTTGATCTTGGCCAAAAACTGTCGCACTTTCAGACTGGCTTGAACAAGTCCGCTCAATTGTCAAAAACAAGTTGATCGTGCTTTTTAATAACGATGGTACGGCTCATCAAGAATTTGTTCAAGTGAGTTTGCCTCACTCAGTGCCGTTTAATCATAAGCGAAATAAGCCATAGCTCAGAGTCACTCTGTCTGAGAGGCCCATCGATTTTCAACTTTAGAAATTCCTTGAAAATTTCTAATTTGGAATTTATAATTTCAGAATTTCTAAATTTCTAATGTGGGAATTTATTCAAAATTAGAGTATAAACGCTGAAACTACATACCACAGTCCAGAGCACCTTTCGAAATTCAAAAATACTGTACCAAAGAAACAATTTTGTCTTGCAGCGGCTGCGACCAGACAAAATGTGAAAATTCGTAAAATATCAATGAACGAAATGTACAGCCTACGTGTCGAGACTTTTTTAGTCTCTTCTACGGTATCTAGGAAACACTCTCAATGTAATTTGAAATAAATGCCTGGCTATCGAAATAAGAATGCATTTCTATGGAGTATACATTCTAATTTATATGCTACAACGCATGCACGGTACTAAGTACTACAGATTCTAATACCTTTCGTGTTTGGGGATTTCATAAAAAAGTACTAAATATCCACGACCTGTGAAGAGTTCTAATTCTATTATAGTTATTTGGAAAACCTCTGTGAAAGGCAAATGAAATTCGATTTGGAAGGGAGCAAATACACTACTTGTAGAATTATTATTATTATTATATTTTCTCCGTCGTGGATATGCCCTAATTGGGTTAATTACAGTACCTTAGAAGGTTATTGAATGATAAAGAAAATAATCTAATATTCTAGACCTGTTCTTCAAAATAAGAGTAGAAATGCTGAAAGCACAATTGTGATAGCACATTTTGAAGCTTCATAATGTAAAACTAGTATAGCATCACTGGTGAGGAGACTTCCCAGTGCTTTTATTTCAGACTAGCATCAGTAGGATCTAGCGTCCATAGCCCTATCTATCTTGATAATATAAATCCATACTGGGTTTCCAATCATTAATTCTAATAATGTAAATCCCTACAACGTGCCTATCAGAAAATCAGGACGATATTTCAGATACGATTGCCTCAACGAAAAGGCTCAGAACTGAAGACATGTCAGGTACAATAACTTCGCAGTCCTTGATAAATATGCTCCACTAGTGAAAAAGCTCAGGAAAAATTTAATCTTCACAAGGTCTGACATGTTCCCCAAGTTTATCAAACTTGGGAACATGTCAACCCTTGCGTTTTGCGGACGTCCTCAAAGAGACCAAAAGCAGCAGAACTCAAGAACAGCAATATCCAGCATCCCATCATTCACAGTAATATCTCATTAGACACTAAACTCATCCTAAGGCTTAATTTTAGAATATGATCTTCTTGAAGTGTCTGAAAAGGAGCTCTATTCTGAAGTAAAATCATAAGGAGTTCATGCTAGAACCCTCATCCTTACTTCCTATTCACTAACGTTCATTAATTAAATTACAGCTAAATACCAACGCTGTCCAGTAATATATCATATTTTTAAAGTGTTTCGACTGTCGAGAATATAGGCATATTGCTTATGATCTTAGAGTTCATGCACGAGATCACTTTGGTGCAACAGACCACAAATCAAAGTATATTTCGAGTGGAACCAGTTCTTCAAAATAATAAATATCCTGGTCTGATGAATCCTAGATATCAATATCACATCTGGAGGGAGGAAAAGCAGAAAAGCAGTATTGGAGGCTTTAAGTGGTGAAACCCATGTTTAGTCTCCAGAACTAAGCTCCTGAACCCCACCACCCCATCTCTTCCATCATGCAGTATAGTTGATGTTTTTGAGGTTATGATGAGTATCATGGCGAGATCCAAGCTTCCTTACATTTCGAGGGTACAGCTCTAAAACGCTGTTTGCAGGCCGGCAGATAAATAGTCCACTGGACTGAACCTATTGGTAATTTTCTAGGTGGCATCGGGATCAGCCAGTGTATAATCTCGCTGCCTAGACTCACTCTGCCAGATAGTGACTGGAAAGAGTCCGAGTAGTGTGTATTCGGGGATGGGGAGGCATTGCTGAGGTTACGTTATGTCAAGGAACTGGGTATATTCTTGCAGTGTGTACGCCATATCCAAAAATTTCGTTACTTCATACAACACGTCCTTTCCACTTTTTTTAACTTCCATCCGAAACGGTACTAATTACTGTAGGTCCTAATACCTTTCGTGTTTAGGGTTTTTATAAAAAAAAATAATTGCAAATAGTAAATCTATGCTTCGAAAGGCTGAAGGAAAAGGTCCGCTTGGGACACAAAATGAAATCACCATTCGTACTTAAAAAGTCATCCGCTCTCATCGCAGGCTATGTATTGAGTTCTTATAAACTAGTCAGAAAACTCAGTCAGCTTTTGGCATTGGAGAACACCAATGCCAAATATCTCATTAATTATCAATTGTCTAATTTAATTCAGATTTTTATGTACAGTATCTACTTAATATGTGTTTTTTAATAAAAATTATAGTACATTTACAAAGATACTCTTGTAAAAAAATTGAGATAGGTTGATCCTTTTTTTTTTTATTTTTAAATTAGTTCATAGAGCGTCGAAGGTTGCCGGCCCCTGCTATACATATTGAAGCTTCCTTCCATTGCATATAGACATTGCACGGAAGACTATACAACAATCGCAGACGATATTTTTTTTTAAGCTCCCTTCCGTTTAGAATTCCGTTTAGAGTCGGCAGAATATTCTGGTTTCTTGAATTCAGTTTGATAATTTAGTCATTCATTGTTGAATTATTTAGAATCGGAGTTTGACTATTTGGGTATTTTCAAGGATCAACGACTTGTAAAAATATGCCATATCTTTGTATATCGCACCATTTTATATAAATATTCTGAAAGAAATGAAATTCTAACTTTGTCCAAACTTTACTCAAGTATATCAACTTAACCCGATAAATTTTTTTGAGATAAATTAAGCTCATGAGCACTGTGTGTGTGTGTGTGTGTGTGTGTGTGTGTGTGTGTGTGTGTGTGTGTGTGTGTGTGTGTGTGTGTGTGTGTGTGTGTGTGTTTCTGGATGAAAAACCAGAAATTTTCAGGTGATAGAACACGTCAAATCGTCACTTGAAGAAACACTTCTGTAGAAATAATAATGCAGTTACTGTTACAAGCATATGCTTGGTGCCATTAATGGCAATATTTTTTTTTAATCCGCTAATGTTCATAAGAGTTCATATAGGAAATGGCTTGTGGTTTTCAGGACACCGTTTTACAACAATCATAACTGGACGATTCTATATGCACGCGATTCAGAACTCTTCTGTTAAACTTCGGAGGTGTGCTGGAAGATTAATAATAAAAAGTTTATATGGATGTAGGTTCGAAAACGTTATCCTGTCGAGTTAAAGCAGAACATGTATTTGTAAACTCTTCTGGCACCGACTGACTGCCTAGAAAATGAATGAAATTTATTTATTTAGAAATTATTCTAACTTACTAATGTTGATTCCTACTTTACTGAGACACCAATTAAGGTGTCTCACCACTCTCCAAAAGTAAATCCACTGGATTTTTAATTGTTGGAACATATGACAAAGGTATCAACTCAGGAACAGTAACTTCAATTTAATGCATTCTACAATAGTCGCGCTGTGTGCGGGATCAAATCGATGTGAGTATGCATCCGGGCTGAAGATGGACACTGAACGCCTGCTATGAATTTTTTTATATAAAATAATAAAAATTTAAAAAAAAGTAATAACGGAAAAATTAATGAAGATTGAATTTCAAAAAGAAGGCTATTTGGAACCCATGTCCTTAACTTTTTATTCAATATTAATCTTCCTTTGTCTTCCCAAAGAGCTTCCTGAATTTCACAATAGAATTCTGAATCATTGTACATAACAACAGACCAAACGAAGATTCTTCGTGCTGACAGAACTACAGAAATTTACTAAGGCAAACGTGGTTGTCTCAAGACTATTATAAATATAAAGAACATGTCCTTAGACGTAGTACAGCGGATATAATCATTGTCCATCCCTTCCCCTAGTAGAAAAGGCGTGAGTTTTTAATCCCATCAATGAGACGAGGAATTTTTATTGACTTTTTTCACAAAGTAGCTCACTTAGTTGCGCTCAGGTTATGGTTGATTGTTTTATTCTTACACAAATAAATGCAACATTAGGCTTATGTTTGGCACGGTACAAGCTAGATACCTTCCAAAATACCGAATGTTCAAATTAAAATCAAATCCTTTTTATTTCTTTTTTATTTTTTACGATTTGATTTTAATTTCAACGTTGGGCATGTTGGAAGTCAGGTAACAAATTTTCACCTTGACAAGTATAACCGTAATGTTGCATTTTATTTGCTACGTTTAGTTTCGTGATATAAGTAATGCTTTAATTTTTATAGTAGTCTTAAAAACCATGGATAATTCATCTATAACTTTCAAATTCTTCACTTGGAGAAGATTATGAATGAAAAAAAAAAAAATAGTCCATTTATCATTCTTACATTGTGCATAGACTAGAAGCCCTAGCTGTATTTAAAAAGAAAACCTACGAACCATAACTTGGATGTGTTAGGAAAGTCATTTTAAAGTGCAACTTCATCCATCTTAATAAGCTATTTTCGAAGCTTTTCATCCAGGTCAAAAGAACCACATCATTTCACTCGGATAAAAAGCTGACGCCTTTGAACCAATTAATGAAAATATTACAAAACATATTCTTCGTCACAATCACTTTGAGAGCGCTTTCATGTAAACATACACGCATCAAAAATGCTGTCTACCATTCAACAACTATCAAATGTGTTGTTTGCTACATAATTTCCGTTTCAGGAAATTATGTGGCAATGACGTCAATAGGGCATAAAACTTCTATGTTTACGCACTGTATTTCTTGTCGAGATAGTGATATATATTATAGGATCTGTCACGTAAAGACAGTGGCATTTTACTGTTGTTACGACTTTCAATGAGCTCTTTGTACCTAGTAGAGTTTTCTTAAATAAAATAAGTCCTTTCAGCACTATACGAAAACTGAAAAAGGTTTTAGTGTAAAAAATTAAATTGCTCCTGGCTTCAGGGTGAATTATTGCCAAATATTTGTTTTATTTTCCTTTCCCTAATTCGTTTACATTTCACTTACAGGATGCCAGTCCTCGTGGGTAACACAGTTTGTATGATCGCCGTCCTCCAACACCGGGTGGAAATACCTGAGTTCGAGTCCCGTCAATGACGGGAAGAATTTATATGGGCCTTTTTCACAACGTGGCTGAGTAAGTCGGGCGAGGGTAGCATGTATTTTTCTCCCGGAAAGTCAGGTTTTTCGTCCAGCAAAACAGAAGATCGACCTGAGAACACACGCAGTTATATATTGCCAAATTTTACATGGAGTAATATGGCTTTAGTCGCTGATGCTCCTAAAACGCTCAGGGTCCTGAGCTGGATATTATTATTATTATTATTGCTCTTATATTATTTCTCCCTGATTGGGGGATTCCACTCTGTGAGGGTACTGCTACTAAGTACACAGGGTAGTTGCAATGTCTGGTGTTACTGTCGGTCGAGGAAATCTCTGACTATCCAACAGGTGTTCAGGATTGCAACTTTCTGGAGTTCCTTGTAGGTGTTCTCTGGGAGATCTATTGCTGCTAGGCTGCTATGTAGAGTCTTTAGTACCATACCGGTCGCTGACACGATGATTTGGATGGTTGATACTTCTTGCATATGCCACGTATCCTTGATCTCATGTCTCAGGTTTGTGTACTTCCTAATATTTTCCTCATGGGTTTTCTGGACATTGCTAGTGTTCGGCACCGCTTTGTCAATCAGGTAGGTAACCTTTTCCATCTTGTCCACAAGGGTTATGTCCGGTCTGTTGTGCGGGATGGTCTTATCCGTTATTATGGCGCGGTCCCAGTACAGCTTGTGGGTTCGGATCTCTAGTACTGCCTGTGGTTCGTACTTGTAGTATGGTACACTTTCTTTGGTCAACTGGTATTTCCTCGCTAGCTTCTGATGTATTATCCTGGCTACCTGCTCGTGTGTATGAGTACTCAGTCTGGGTGATCACCTTGCACCCCGCGGTGATGTGTGGGATCGTTTCTGAGGCCAGGTGGCATCGTCGACATGTGTCATCTGACATTCCGTGCTCCTTTGCGATGTATTTTCTATAGTTTCTGGTGTTGATTACCTGGTCTTGGATGGCCAGCATGAATCCTTCAGTCTCGGGAACAGCATCCCGCTTGTGAGCCATGCATTGGAAGTAATGTTATCGATGTGATCTTGATGGAGGTCATTGTAGTGTCTACTATGGAGTGTGTCTTCTTTGCCCATCTTTCTATCTTCGTTTTTTGTGCCGTTTGGGAGGGAGGGGTTTCCTCGCTTAGGTTGAGTGGGGTATACCACTTATCTGTCTTCCTTATGGCCTGGTGGAGTGGTGCTGTGTTGTTCTCGAAGTAATCCTTCAGGTTAACTATCGCTGTTTTCTATTGTTCTGTCAGGTCTATCAGCCCCTTCCTCCCTCTTTCCGAGGTATTGTTATTCTCTCCACGACTGACTTTAGGTGGTGTTGGTGACTCTTGGTCATCATTGTAGCTCGGTGTTAGTCCACCTTGGGTTCTTGTGGGGTCCATTCCTTCGAATTCTGTTAGGGCCTTCTTCCACTCGTCTTCTATTCTGGATAGCATGACTTCATCTCTTTCCACTTCAGCTACTCTGGGTTGTATTTCTTCTTGCTCTTCCTCCTCCGGTTCCATGGTATGCTGTTCTTCTTCTTCTTATTATTATTATTATTAGCTATATGGTGCAAGGAAGCCTGAGGCTTATGCTGCACCAGCCAAATAAAAAAAAAATTCTCCGGTTACCCTGAGAGAGAGAGAGGTAAAAGAGAAGCAGCTCAGGACCCTGGGTGTGCTAAACCCGTACTCACCAGATGTGATTCTTTTCTTTTTTGGTGAGTGATTCCCTTCTACTTTTGGCTCTCTCTCTCTCTCTCTCTCTCTCTCTCTCTCTCTCTCTCTCTCTCTCTCTCTCTCTCTCTCTCTCTCTCAGGGTAACTCGGGGAATTTTTTTTTGGTTGGTGCAGCATAAGCCTCAGGTTTCCTTGCACCATGTAGCTAATAATAATAATAATAATAACGCTATAACAACAACAACAACAGGATGCCTAATACGTAATTTACTATTTTATTTTTATTTAGTTTTCGTTCCAAAATTACAACATACAAAATTACAACATACAACATACATTTGTATGTAGGGGCAGTTTGAGCATTTGTTTGTAATATATTTAATACCATCACAGATAAGATTTCAACATATATTTCTGAATTGTCCAAAATATCTGAGGTTGTACACAATCCAGTTTCGCATAAAGTCGGCTAGAATTGCTCAAACAATTCAGATTTTGCATTTCCTGTTCAACGAGAGGCTTTCAGTATAAGAGGTTTTGGGTCTTATTGCTAAATGTCCCTGATGGTCCACTATTGCGATGGCTATTACCTTGAAGTTATTACCATGTATTTTATCTCTTCTACTTCATTTTACCACGTATACAAAGCTAAACGAATTAAATCGTGCTTCAGTTTTAACAAGTGTAGATCAGGGCATCATTTCTTAAACTGGAATCTACAAACCCCAAGGGAATTGTCAAATTATAGCCTTCAGCCAAATTATCGAACATTATCAATAATTTTTGCTAATCAACAATATTTTATCTGTGTCGATATAGACTCGAATAGCATCGATAAATTACTTTTAAATTGGTAAATGCTATTTAGTTGTTGTAGTAGGGTTTTAGGAGCATCAGCGGCTCAGGCCATATTGCTCAGTGTACGTTGTCTGTAAATTGCGTGTGTTCTGAGGTGGATTTTCCGTTTTGCTGGACGAAAAACCAGAGTTTCCGGGAGAAAAAACATGCTGCCCTCGCCTGAGACCGACTAACTCAGCGACGTTGTGAAAAAGACCCATAAAAATTCCTCATCATCGACGGGGCGCGAACTGAAGTCTTTTTCACCTGATGTGCGAAAAACAGCTCTCCTACCAATCGATCCCGTTTAGGTGTGCTACCCACGAGGGAATGCTAATTAGATTTGAATTTATATTTCCATGCGTTTATTATATTTTAATATTTTCATATTAAGTTAATGTTTAAATTCGTTATCTATGAAAAAAACGTGCTGTTTTTTTCGAAGTTCGTCAAAAATGAAACCTACCATTATAGAAGTGTGCTTACAGGATAAATTAATTCGGCTAGCCAGAATTTTGAAGAACTTCTTACGCTCTATAGTTGAAGCAGGTGTTTATTATCATAGATAAATAACTTAATTACTTAGATAATCGAGTAAATTAGATTTAAGCTTAAATTACTAATGAAGTAACAGAGAAATGAAAGAAAGAGGGAAGATCACCCACCCTCCCTGCGTCACCTTCCATCTGAATTTTGAACATACTGTACAATGCAAAGGAGGTCTTTGTGGGCAGCACAATGCACAATGCACATTAGGTATGTATTACTAAGTAATTTATATGACCGTGGCATACGTATGTGTTAAGGTTATACGTTATATTATACATACATGTTTTGCACACTCGTGTACTTGGAACTTGGAACGAACGGAGGGGTGAAATGGGAGCGTGTTTTTTTTTTTTTTTTTTTTTTTTTGGCTGATGCTGCATAAGCTTGCTTTCTTGCATCATATGCCTCTACTAATGCTAATGCTAATGCTAAAAAAACTTAAGGACCAACACTATTTCTAAAGGTTACAACCACAAAATCTTTACTTAAGGTACTCTTTACTGATGAGAGTAGATTCAGTCTCAGCAGCGATTCTGGACGTCAGCTAATCTGGCGAGAGGTTGGAATACGGTATCACCACGCAAGCATCACTGAAAGGGATCGATATGGCGGTCGAAGTGTTCTCGTCTGGGGAAGTGTTATCTTGGATGGACGTACACAACTCCAGATACTGGAAAGCGGTACTGTAACCGGTGCACGCTACTGTACTGAGGTAATCCTTCCCCATGTGCGTCTGTTCCGATGTGCCATTGGCCCCTAGTTCGTTGGGGAACATTGTGGGGTTATATACTTGTAATATAACGCCACACCCCATTGCACTGGAGCTATTTATATGCTTTTGGAAAGTGAGGACATTGTTCGTATGGATTGACCTGGCCGTTCCTGTGGTCTAAATCCCATGGAACATATATGAGACATATTCATAATAATTACACAATACACCAACCGATGTTATAAATATTGTTTATTAAAATAATGTTATAAATAAACTAAGATGCATTTAGGGCTAAAGCCTCAAGCTGTGAGCAAATTTAGACTATGTATATATTAAGTGCAATAGCATCCTTAATACACAGCGATGCCGCCGTATAAATATTCTGTTTATTCAGAAACGGCTGTGTATTAAGGATGCTATTGCACTTAATATATACATATGTTATAAATAAAATAAAATAAAATAATAAAATAAAAACTGATAAAAACTGACTAAAAACTGATAAAAACTGACTGTACAATTTAAATTCTTTATTTAATTATTTATTGTAAATAATTCTTTGCAGTTTAAATTCATATTATATTGTACAGTCATTCATATTGTACAGTCAGTTTTTATCAGAATTTTATTTTATTTTATTTACAACATTATTTTAATAAACACTATTTATAACATCGGTTGGTGTATTGTGTAATTATTATGAATATGAATATTCCCAACCCCAGAGGCCTATTTAAAAAACAAAAAAAAAAAAAGAAAACAAAAAAAAAAAAACACACATATGAGACGCCTAGCGGCACGTTTCACACCCACCAGAAAATGTTCATTAGCTGAAGATGGCGCTGACAAAGGAATGGACGGTGTTACCGCAAGAACTTATCAACAACATTGTTCTAAGTATGGACAGACAGGCGGTGCAAAGCCTGCATCGACATTAGGGGTGGCCATATCTCCTACTGAGGATCACCTTTTCCCTTTGTTCCATCTTTGGCAGTGATGTATCTGTATCATGGCAGCCAGTGCTATGTTGCCATTTTTGAATAAAGTCCCTCTGTACCGTTTTGTTTTCGTTGTTGTGTCGGTGTTCTTTCCTTCATCATTTCTGTAGCTCACGCGGTTCCTTTGGTATGCTTTCCCCATATCCAGGCCACTCCTATGAGAAGCTACAGGTGAAAACCTGACTGGTCCTTAAATTTTGCGCGCCAGTGTCTATAGATTCTAGTACATCGTATGTATTCATGTCACCAATATTCATGATCATACTCGAAGATATCAAGATGCGCACAGGCATTTCTTTCGGCCACTGTTTCAAAAGTTATGAAATTTCTTGTTTTTACTCGACTGTGTTTAGGTTATGTAATATTTATTGCAGAAGTGATAATATCCATTTAACTTTTATACGTTGTATATACTTGTAATATAAGTATCACTGGAATATTACCGAAAACATCTAATCATGATGGCGTGTTTTGATTTTCTTTTAATGGTCTGCCTTATCTGATAAGCTGTCTTGGGTTGCTTTGTATTTTCGGAGATCAGAAGAAAACAAGAATGTTTATAGAAATTGCTGAAGGTCACAGCTTTACGGAAAAATGATACCATAAAGAATATGATGACTTGCATTACCATTCCAAGCCACAAAGTGTGTCTTTTCCACAATATCGCGAAATTCCAAGCTGATAAAGCTTTCTCGACATTAGGGTTGTCTTTTCAAACAGGCACTTGCGATATTTTCTTAATGGCATATATGCGTTCATGGCTTCTGTGATTTTTGCTTTAAACGTATTTCATAATTCAAGTGTATTCGCCTCCACTCTGCAATCGCCTAGTTAATAGATGGCATATGGTGCCTTAAACTGTCCCCTCTGCTGAAATCAAAATCAGTTCTTTTACCTTTAACTGCTGCAACATCTTTCTTCATCTTCCAACTTACGACTGCGTGATCACTATCTGTCAATGGAAATTGACGGGTAGTGATCATATGGAAATGTTGCTGCCATACAGCTTTGGGCTTGCGTCACTTCCACTGTAACTATGGCACCAAATGTGTGAACCTACCTTTGACTTATCCTGGTATTGGTTTGTTGTTGTAGTATTTTAGGCCCACCAGCGACTAAGACCATATTGCTCCTTGTATATAAGTAAATTGTGTATGTCAGTAAATTGTGTGTGTGTGTGTTCTATGTCGATTTTCTGTTTGATGGACGAAAACCCGACATTCCGGGAGAAAAACCATGGTACCATGAGACCAACTTTCTCAACCCACGTTTTGCAAAAGCCCATAAAAATTCCTCGCGTCATTGACAGAATTCGAATTCAGGTCCTTTCCACACGGTGTTGGGAGGACGGTGATTATACCAACTGCCCTACCCACGAGAACCATGGACCTCTGATTGAATAAATTTAATGGAGTAAAAGAAACTTTGAGTACCTACTCAATTTTTCCTTAAGCTATATTCTCATATGCATGGGCGGAGTGTGTTATGCGGTCGGTGGCGATCACCCACAGGCCAAAAGCAAATTTGGGTTATCGACTAATAGTTACCACATGATAAGTGATTCCGATGGGGCCAAAACCTGCCAATCCAACTATGCTCGTGTGTAAGGACAAATGGTACTGTCAGAATACATAATTTCATGGAAAATAAGGATGGTAGCCATAGCAGCGGATGCCTAACTGAAAACACAGTGTTAAATGCTGATGTCTTCAGATCATATAATTGTAGGACATTTTCGGAATTTAACACTTCCCATGACCCAATTTCTCAAGCAAATATTCATTGTTATCCACAATTAAAGGGAAAATAATTTTTTTAATAAAAATATCTGTAGAACCTGTAAGAAAATTTATCTATTTACATACACTCACCTTTCAGTTTTTTTTTAAACATATTTTTTCCTATATTGCTACAGGCTTGAGAAGCTTTTGCTGTATCATCAAAGTTACACGTAGCATGGAATAAACAAACCACTTGATACTGAAGATTTAAACATTCAAAGGGTACTGTAATTCCAGACAGAGGCCAAGGTTCTTCGGGGTAGACAAAACGCTTTTCAAAACAGGAAATTTCAACAGTTCCTGATAATCCGTTGGAAGATATTTATGATGCAAACGACAAGTTTGCCAAGTTCATTCATCAACTCCCAATAAATTTTCTTAGCCTGCTGTCTAATGTCCTTTGATTATTTAATTGGAAAAGTTCATATTTCATTTCTGAAACACTGATACCATTCTTACTAATCACGTTCTTAAAATAGTATAAAAATTAATAAATGCTTTACTAACGTTTCTATACAACGGATAGGATTTGTAGAATAGAGTCGAGATCATTAGAAGAAGTAGTTGTTGTTGTTATTGGGTTTTAGGAGCATTAGCGGTTTAGACTACATTGTTCCGTGTGTACTGTTTGTAAATTGCATGCGTTCTTTGGTCTGTTTTCTGGACGAAAAACCTGAGTTTCCGGAAGAAGAAACCATGTTATCCTCGCCGGAGATCGACTAACTCAGCCACGTCGTGAAAAGGCCCATGAAAATTGCTCACGTCATCGACGGGGCCGAACTTAGGTCTTTTCCACCCGGTGTGGAGAGGAAAGCGATTCTACCAACTGTGCTACCCACGAGGGCAGAACAAGTAGTATATGGACGGCTCAAATGAAAACAGAACCAAGACGAAAACGTACAAAAAAAAAAAAAACTATTATAATAGGCCACCCGAATAATTAAATTTACATGCCGTGCTGCGAGTGTTCTATGGTAGATTTATCTGTTTTGCTGGACGAAAATCCCAGTTTCCAGGGAGAAAAACCTTGCTATCTGCGCCTGAGACCGATTAACTCAGCCACGGAGTGAAAAAAGCCCATTAAAATTCTTCGCGTCATCACGCGGGTGACGATATCACTGTGCTACCCACGCAGAGACGAAAACGTACATTAAAAGTTTATTTTTTAAATGAACTCTCCATAGGTATGAAGACATGTTTGACTGAGAAGGCGAATCATTCTTAACCAGATAAACGACGCAGTAACCGTGGTACTGTAAAATGTTCCAAGAATATTCAAATGATCTTTGCGAGTGCTGAGTCTCCTTCCATTTAAAGATCCCTTTATCCATCTGTTCCATATCATCGCCCCAGTATAACCCTTCTCTTGTCATTGCCTTATTAAAAAGTACAAAGGTTCTAAAGTAAAAAGTGGAAAAGTCTGGACTATAGGGATGATGTTCCAGTACCTCCTATTTGAAGTGGTCTACGCTTTCTCTGTAGGAGGAAATATAGTGGGATATAATTATGCAAAAAGAAAATCTTCTAGCTCAAAAGGTGTAGACGTCATTGACTATGGCAATAGTGCCAATATGTACTATTAATCTTTGAGTAATAGTTGGCATACTCTTTGAAGAAAACTAAATCAATAACGATTCATGACATTTAAAGAACAACTGACCTTCACTTACGTGAAGGACAGTTGTTCTTTCAATTCGAAAAATAGTGCTAGAAGCTTTTTGGATTGCCGAACAGGAGCTTACAGTAGTGAACAGCCCAAAACTGAAAAGGATATAGCCAAAGATGTATTGCATTAACAAAGCTCTACATCTCCCCTATATGGTCTTCCACTCTTCTTGATTTGATAACTCGTAAAAAGCTATCTCAATACAGAATGCTGTATACTATGCTAGCTAAATAGAATACCTTGGCAAACCCAACACTATCTGTAGAGAAATTTTATATGCCAATTTTATATTGGTAACTATGGGAAATGATCGTAAGACAAAGAAATATTACCACCTCTTCGAAACTATTAACATCCAGAATCGACGTGCCCAATATTAATAACCTTATCACTCATGAACGCGTAAGAAGAAACCTCAGAGACAGTCCTGGAAAAGATAAATTCAATTTAAATAACATAGAAATCCGATATGCACAAGATATTTCCAGAAAATGCAGTCCACCATCAGAATGATACTTTCCTTGATTGTGAGATGTACAGCAATAACAAAATATATAACAAAAATATCCAACAGAATTTGAACCAAACACCTTCAACAAAATACGGACTAAAATCAAGTTTGAAATCGTCAGTCTGTGAACTGCGTGATTAACTTTGCCAAAGCTCTGACATATCCAAAGTCCGAATGTATTTGATTATAATATGTGATTTTTGAATAAATGTAAATAGGTAATTGATTTTATTTCATCCCTCTAGCTTGCATGATGTCCTGGGAGCGGGGAACTTATTATTACAATTACATACTTTATCTGCATGTAACATGGACTGGAAGTGGAAAGGAGGATTATTTTCATTTCATGGTCATGCGCTTAGTATAAGGTAATAAAAAAGACCCCACCCCCCTCCTGTAGTACATTACGTTTCGAAAAATGTTCGTCCTCGTGCTGATATCGAATAAGACATTGCGGACTGATGACCATCAAATAAACTAATTGGCTCCACAAGGTGACCCAGAACTCATTATTACAGTTTTTCTCATAAACGTGATGCATACGGCTGGTTTATTTCTTTTGTTAACCATAAAAATGAAAATACATTATATTATATTATTAATCCATGTTATGCAAATCGGCCTGAGATCGACTAATCACACTAACTACTTCAATAGGGACATTCTTAAAAGTCCCTATTGAAGAGGCTTTTAAGAATGTCCCCTGTCACCGACGGGATTCGAACCCAAACTTCTCCAAAAATGGCGAAACCACTATACAGTCACGAAGCAACCTGACTGGCTCTTTAACATTTGAGCTATTATGTTTCGCCCCAAAAAAAAAAAAAAAAAACCTCAGGAAACTCCCACACAATGGAACTACTTAATAATTGGCGACGTTTCTGGATTCCTTACTGAAGCCTGTCATCAGGCCTAATCAGGAAATATTTGGCAGCTGTTCCTAACGTTACAGGGTAGAATACTGTCTGTTCTTCAAGCTGTTCCTAACTTTACAGTTCTCCTACCAGTCCTCTCAGCTGTGAAGTTAGGAACAGCATGGATTTTATTGTACAGAAGTATAATAAGTCGTTTAAGTGAATTTTATTGTATAGAAGACTACCTTTAGGTTCTTGTGGGTTGCATAGTTGGTAGAGTCGCCGTCCTCCCACACCGGTTGAAAAAGACCTGAGTTCGAGTCCCGCAATTTTTATAGGCCTTTTTCACAACGTGGCTGAGTTAGTCGGTCTCAGGCGAGGGTAGAAAGCAAACAGAAAATCGACCTCAGAACAATTTATAGGCAGTATACACGGAGCAATATGGTTTAAGTTGCTGTGTCCTAAAACCCTACAACGACAATTGTTACTACCTTTAGTCTTCTATAGTAAAATCCATTTAAACAAAGCATGTAGTTTAATTTGTGTTATTCACATTTAATTAACTCAGAATACATTTTCGTGTCAGGGATTTACGCAAGTTTTTAGCAAAGCGACACCTGTCCAAATAGCTACCTTGACACTCTCAGGATCAGTTCACATTAGGAAAGCAAAACAGGAACCATTTTTCTTAATTTACTTCTCATGCTTTAATGTGCTAATAGAACGTTCGTAATAGAGAACCTGAACTGTGCGTGCAATCTTCGAAATATTTTTCTGTTCATATTTTACGGGAATTTATAACAGTTTACACTGATAAAAAGGGTAGTGACCGTATTTGTCGGCTTATAAGACACACTTTTTTTCCTTGTAACCTTAAAAAATTGCCCTGCGTCTTAGAAGCCGAAAGTGGCAATACAACACATGCGCAAAACCGAGAGTTAACGTACAGTTACCTCTCGACTTTAATGGAACTGAATGTTGGTGTTATCACTTCATGAAAAGAAACAGGTTAAGTTTACGTAAAAGAACTAGAATAAATAAATAAATATAATCTTTATTGTGTACAAAAGGATGTATACAATTTACCCTTCACGGCAGGAATGCCGGGGGCTTCACATTGGCTGGTGGACAAAGGCCTTGAGGACGAGGCCCACATCGAAGTTCGGGTTCATCCCCCAGGGCCAACAATATAATAAGTTTCAGTTAAATTATTCACAATATCTTCATAAAGATATACAGTATTTTTTGACATTATATACAATATTATACAGACATCCTTTCTAGATTTATTATCCTGCCACACTGATAAAAACGACACAGTATTTTTTGACATTATATACAATATTATACAGACATCCTTTCTAAATTTATTATCCTGCCACATTACTGTGCAGTTTGCCTGGTTGAGTTTAGGTCATCAAGGATCTCTCTCCGGTATTTGTGATCCTTGACAAATTTGTAGAGGTCGCCTTCGATTGCTTGGACTGTGATAAGCATCTGCTTGGGGAGAAAGCGGTCGCTAAGGGCTAGTCTATTATGGTTGGCTATAAGTGTTGGAGCTGACCTCAGTCCGGGTTGAGGGATTCTCCAGCTACACATTCCCATATGTTTGGCTCCGAGATTATTCCAGTGGTCATTTTGACAGTTAGGGTGAGGCGTCTTTCCATTATAAGATTTGACAGTCGGGCAAAGTAGGCGCCTCCGTAGCCAGGTGGGAAGGAGCAGAAGTGCGTAGCACACGCTTCTTGATTAGACCGGGGTTCGAGCCCGTCACCACCAAATACGGAGGATGCGGAAAGGTCAGGGAATGACCACCGCATATTCCGGAGCAATATGGCCTTAGTTGCTAATGCTCCTAAAAACCAAAACAAAAACAACAACAACAACAACAACAACATCGGGCAAAGTTCAGTGCGGTTGCCATCGCAGTTGTTCTTTGCTGGGGTGGACGATGATGTTTATGTGTGATCCAACGAAGGAGCCAGTATTCGGAGGAGTACACACGCTTGATATTCGTGGGGGCTGCAGATGCCCATATTTCTGAGGCGTATAACACGACGGAGTATACAGAGGTGTATACGTACCGCCGAGTCACATCCAGATCCTTAACGTGAAGTAGTTGTTGTTTGGTAATCCACCACATTTTGCAGAATTTTGTTATGAGCTTGTCAATGTGGGGGTTGAAGGTCAGTTTGCAATCGAAAACTACTCCCAAGTCTGTATGTGTATTTACCACTGGAATGAGAATGCCATCTAGAGAAAATTGGACTTTAGTGGGTTGGTGCTTCAACGAAAAGACAATTTGGGCTGATTTTGCAGGATTATAGCCCAGAGAATGCCTGCTGAGTACGAACAGAAAATATTAGATTTCCATAAATTTGTCCTTAATGCTAGAAAACGAAGAAACTACAACTTAGCCTAATCGGGAATATGGATGAAATTCCGTTGACTTTTGATGTGCCATCCAATAAGAGTAGTTTAACTCTTAAAATCACTGGATATTTAAGACTAGTTTAACTCTTAAAATTACTGGGCATGAAAAGACACACTAACACCGCAGTTTTAACTTGTGCTGATGGGACCAAACTTCTGCCAATGTTAACTTTTAAAAGAAAAACTTTACAGAAAGATAAACTGCCAAATGGAATTCACGTACACAACCGAAGAGATGAATGGATGAAGGATTGGTTTGTAAAAGTTTGGTCCAAGCGTCCTGGTGGACTACTGCGTAAAAATGCACTATTGGTATGGGATCAGTTTAGAGCACATAGGACTGAAAACATCAAAGAACTGGCCGAAATGATGAACACAGAATTGGTGGTATTTCCGGGTAGCTTAACTTCCCAGTTACAGCCATTAGATGTCAGCATCAATAAGCCATTCAAAAATAAAATGCAGGGGCAATGGAATAAATGGATGATAGAGGAGAACCATGATACGACGCCTACGGGAAGGATGAAACGTCCATCAATAGCACAAGCGTGGGAATAGGTGCTGAAGTCATGGCATCATATTAAGACTGAAACTGTGATCAAGTCCTTTAAAAATGTGGTAATGCAATAAAATATGATTCATAGTTCATATGCGACATTAAGGGATTCCATACTATGATTTGATCCTGATCGGCAGTACACTGAATAAATTTTGGTGAACGTCTGGTATATGTTAAAAGGGAGTGAAATGAGAGTAGAGTACAAAAGAAAAAAAGGTCTAGGTAAATAAATAAAAATAAATATTTGTTAAAAAATAAGCAATTGAAAAATGAGATGCGGGAGTGAGGTAGTTAGAGAAAGAGAGTGAGAGAGGCAATTTGAGTCTTTTGGTGTTTATTATTCTCGAATTTCTCCTGCATGAATTTGGATCGAATAATGCAGCCTTAATGAGTTTATACTTTCAAAAACACGGCGCAATATGGTCTTAGTTGCTAGACCATATTACGCCGTATGTCTGTAAATAGCGTGTGTTCTGTGGCCGTTTGCCTGTTTTCTAGAAAAAAAATAGACTTTTCGGGAGGAAAAACCGTGCTGCCCTCTCGCCTGAGACCGACTAACTCAGCCACTTTGTGATAAAGGCCCATAAAAATTCCTCACGTCATTGACCAGATTGATTATCCACTGTACTACCCGCGAGGGCCAGGGCATCATCACCGCTGAAATTCCAAGGATACCTCGCTTAGTGATTGATTATTCAGTGAAGAAATTTAAAATAGAAATGGAAAAAGGCAGATACAAAGAGAGAGAGAGAGAGAGAGAGAGAGAGAGAGAGAGAGAGACAGAGAGAGAAAATGGCAGTTAATGCTCCTGGGATTCGTGAAGAGAAAAACGCTAGGTTACTTATTTTATTTTGTTTGTAACATTAAACTGTATTTCGATTGTCTGATCCATTGCTTTCTCAGTTTTGTAAAACTTAATTTAGCATCACATATTTCAAAGACAGGCTTTCACGTGATTAGACTAGGAATAATTTTTTTTTCCTTTGCTTCGCTTCAGTATCGCTTATTCCAAGCGATAAGGGAAAGTGAAGAAAAATAGGTCAATTAATGTGAAGGCCAATGGAATAACTTCCTCTTCCCTAGGAAAGATATAGGTCATGGCTTAACAAGGATACTCAAACAACCTTTAAACACTTCTCTCTTTACTATCTAATGTATAAAAATATTCATCGATTTAGAGTCAACTAATGAAAATAAAGGGAATTGAAATGCAGTTTTTGCAAATGTGTTTTATTTGATTCTCAAGTTTTCCGAAAAATTTGACACCTACACTCCGATCTACAGCCCCGAGGGGAATATATATATATATATAGGGAACGCCTAATTTGTATTTGTAAACGTAACAGACCGGTCTATTCACTCTGCTAACATGGAGGCATACAGAGTGGTAAGGTGCTGATACAGAGTTCTGCATGCTGTGATCAAATCTGAATGATGCTAAAAATAGTTGTCATATCACTGCACTATAGCTGTGTTTACTACATTGTAGTACAGTATAGTGGTTTTGCCACTTGTCATTCCTTTGGAGAGATCTGGGTTTGAGTCCCGTCCATAAAGGCCTCTTCACTCGAGGCTGTAGTTAAACGATCTCAGGTGGAGGCAGTAGGGTTCCTGTGTGAGTTATTCCTGGTTTAACAACATGCAAATCGGTCCATGAACACATGCTTTTACAGACATAATACACAACAGCGCAACATGTTCTAAGTCGTTGATGCGCTTTAACCCAAGGATGGTTTCTATCTCACCCTTAGCATAAACTAAACAATCTCCACCCTTAAATGCTAACAATAGCGTCGATGGATTTTGTACGAGAGAGAGAGAGAGAGAGAGAGAGAGAGAGAGAGCGATCTTCAGCACATGGAAACCATTTTTAACTGCTTGATCTGCTTTTGTTTATGCAATTACTTACTTATGCAATTAAGGTGCAGATATTGACCTTTATATATGATGCTGATTCATTTCACAAACGAATACACAACCTTTCTTTATCGCCAAACCTAACATTTTTTTTATATAAAATAAGTAACAAATATAAATATACAAGCTATGTTGCAGTATCAGTGCCACCACCATAATCCATAATCCACGTACGGTATTTTACCCGAAGAAGCCTTTACAACATTAAGAACTGATCAAATTAAAAGAATTAAAATTACAAATAGTATTGTATTTATAACTAAGTTAGCAATTAGTAAGTTATTTTCAAAGTAGAATTTTTTAGTTTACAGGTGTTCTTTGAGGATATAACCTATCTTTCTATGTACCAGTATACACACTGGCCAAAAAAAAAATACGAACCTTTGTATTAAGACAGTCACAGATAGAAGAAATGCAAATATTTGCAAAGAAAACTGTGACAGGCTATGACGTGTTGCCTCGTTGAGTATAAAGACTACACAGGCTGTTTGACCGTAGTAATCTCAAGCAAGAATGGGGAAAACGCTTGATCAATCAGATTTTGTATAAGGTCTTATCGTCGTATCACGTTTAACAGGAGCCACAATTCAATTCACTAACATAACCTTACCAAGGTTTCATTGATGTTTTTTTCTTTTTACATCTTCCAAAAACAAGTCAATGTGCATATTTTTAAACAACATTTCCAACAAGTAGAATACGTTGTTCGAGCGATTAAAATTGGAAAAACTTTTGTACCACCATCAATGGGATATTTTGGAATCTTTAAAACGATAGATTTTCAGAGTGTTTTTAAGGCAGACCAAATCGCATGACCCACATCTGTTGGTATAGGGGTGTCCTAATGCTGTTGTTTCAGGTTTAGTGAGGAACCATTTAATCTTCAACCTCTACTGCCATCTAAGAAACGATTATGAGGGTTGTATTCAGGAGAAAGTGCCAATTACAGCCTGACCTCTTCATTAGTTCTATACGAAATAAGCCGACTAAGATCATAGACCTTAAAGGATCAGGTGAGGCCAACACTTATTTTAAACAACTGGGTGGATGTGCAGCTGTCTACCAAACAGTTACTCTTCGAATATGAGTGCCTAGTTGATAGATGGATGAGGCTGAATTTTCAGTCTGAGTATCTCAGACTGAAAATTCAAAAATGAAGTAGATTGCAAGGATTTGAGGTGGGTCGAGCGCAGAGAAGAGAAACGAGATTAGTGAGGGGAAACAAAAGGGTGCTCTTACCAGGAAAGGCTTTCTGCAAACTGCAACACCTGGACAGAAGGCACTTGCAAGGAGAACTGATTATAGAGAATTCAAGGACAACGAGGAGAACTCAGTGCTGATGTCATTCTTTCTCTTGCTCAGACTGCCGCATGAGAAGGCATACATTCAAATTGAGGAAGGATTGTTGCAGGATAGATGTGTGGAAATTTGCCTTCATCCAGTGGGCAGTTAATTTTTGGAACAAACTTCCATCTAGTGTTGTTGAAGTGTGCAGTTTGAATAAATCCATGAGGGACAAGGCAAACTTTTAGAGAGAGAGGGATAGACAGATGATACGGGAAATGCTATTTTTTTGGTTGATTCTGTACAAGCTTTCTTTCTTGCATCTTTTTTACTACTAATAGAAATACTAAAGGAGCGAGTTACTCTTGACAGGAATGTCAAAAATTGATGGGTGTATTATATTTCTCATGAATAAGCCGTGTGTCTGTTAACCGTATTGTATGGTCAATCTAGTCGTTTGAGAATGCACGACCTTAGTTTCTGAAAGAAAAAATGGCTTGCAATCCGTTGCATAAAATTTTCTGATAAAAGGTTTGAATATTGTTAAGACGGACACCAGGCTCCTGTGGCTGCATTGAGGTTAACTGGCAGCTAAGGGTGTTGCTCTCCTACACCGTCGACTACTAATTCCAGACAGTGACCTTGAACTGGGCTTGAAATCCTTGAATGTCCTTGTGCTTCTGCTCTAGAAACTTGCACAGCTATGAAATCTTGTAAAAAGCTGCAAATGACGTTTCTTTTTCACTTGACGTATCACCACTGCCCAGCCATCTTTCCTATCGCTCTACACGTGATATTTTGGGCGCCAGGAAAGGAGTAACATAAGTTAGGATAAGTGCAGTGTACCAAAGTGCAAAAGACTGTAGTCAGATCAAGGATAGAAATAAAGTAGTTTGATACCAATGGTCTACATTACGGATGAACAGAATCTGGTTCATTTTTAATAATAATTATTATTATTATTGATGCAATCAGTGAGAGAATAACAATGGAAAACCCCCACGATACTCAGCACCGATTTTTGCAGATAATCTACTCATTGCAACAGAAACAATATTGAACTTAAAAGATATTTGAGAAGTGGCAGGAAAGCTTGGGAAGAGGAACCCGTATTGTTAACATGTTAAGCATAATGGAATCAGAAGTAATAATAATATATAGTGTTTTCCAACAAAAATAGATCTCTGCATTATGAAAGTAAAAGTTGGATATTAATTGTTTGAAATGAATAGTTTGAAATACCTGTACGATTAGGAAAATTTAACAAGAAAATAAAAAAAAAAAAAAAAGAAACAAACGGTGAAATGTATTCATACAAAAAAATGTGCTCAGAACAAATTGATATTAAGTTTCTGATGTTTTACTTTATATATTAATATGACTTTTACCTCTATAAAATATTAGCTGTACAGTAATCTCCGAGTGCACCAGTATCACTGACGCATTGTTCACTTAATGATACATTGCTTTTTACTTTTTGTATGTTACAGAGATGTGTTAAGTGTGTGGTAAGCGCCAAAGCAACTAAGGCTATGAGGCATCAGTATATCGTGGCTGAGATAGTCGGTCGAAGGCGAGGATAGCACGGTTTTTTCTCCTGGAAACTCGTGTTTTTCCTCGCAATTCGACAGAAATTCGACCACAGAACACACGCAATTTACAGACATAATATACGGCGCAATATGGCCTAAGCTGTAGATGCGCCTAAAACCTAATAACAACAACACTGTCAGTATAGTGTCTCTATAATTGCATATATTCTTCGGTCGGTTTGCTATTTTCTGGACAAAAAACCCGAATTTCCCGGGGTGGGGGAACAATGCAATCCTGGCCTGAGACCCACTAACTCAGCCACTTGGTGAAAAAAAAGCCCTTAAAAATGGCAATGAGGAGATTTAATAGTGATTATGACCACTACCTGCGAGGGCTAATATGCTATTACGTGTAGCATAGGAAGCCCTAAAGTTATCAATCTGGGAGTGTATACTACTGTATGTTATTGATTGTTTATTTATTATAATTATTTTATTATTTTTTAAAATTAAAATTTAATTTGTTTATCGTATTTATTATTATAGTGGTATATAGTACTTGAAGGTAAATATCAGTAATTTTTTTTAGATCAACAAGAAAATTTTAAAAATTCTGATGTATTGTATATCAATACAATATATCAATAACAGAAAGGAACTTACGTCCGTTTTTTTTTTTTTTTTGTAGAAGAGCAGATCTAAGGAACTGGTTTCTCAAATTGTGAGGCTGCCATTACGAGTTGCCCCCATGTTGTTTTATTACTTAATAACACTTCTCTAAAAAGAGAAGCCAAATGTACTTATTAGTAATGTGGTTCTGCACCACCCCTGTTTCGGTGCAGAACATCGTCGAGAGGCTATAGACACGTTATCAATACAGCAACTCAGTGACGATTTAACTCTGAAGATGAGAGATACCAAAAAAGGCGTGAAAACGTTTCAAAATGCCTTCGTTAGTGAATGTTACAAGAGCTTCAAAGATTTACGCAATGTTATTGAAGATGATGCAGGTTGAGGGAGCCCTTGCATGTCAACAAATAACGAACTTGCCTCCTGCATTAAAAGCATAATTCCGGGCGACCATCAAACAAGGATTGAAGAAAATCGTTTCTCAAGTTGGAATATCATACGCCCTACCATTTATGTGATATTTTGTGCAACTTCTTTTTGTGCCCAAGTTTTTAACAGCAACTTAGATGGAAACAAGGGTTTAACTTTCAGAGTAATTGATTGAAATTTGTGATTGTGATCCAGGATTTCTTAAAACGATAGTGACAGGAGATGAAACGTGCTGTTATCTTCACTACCTACAAACTAAACTCCAGTACTCAAAATGAATGTCGCCCATGTCTTCTAGAGACATAATTCATTATCAGTTTATATCAGGAGGCCATTTACATTCTTTCAAATACTCGGTAAATGACTTCCAATATTCTCTTTGTTCACGTCTCGTTTCATGAGAGCTATGACAAATACAGTGGAGAAACTTTCACAGAAAAGCAAATAAGTTTTATTGCAATTATATAACCGATGGAATTTTCTTTTTTAAATAGTCACGGTTATTATTTTAAAAAATTCAATGTATAATTTCGATCTGTAAATATTACATTTGTTTAAATAAAAATTCAGTCCTGGTAATTTAAAATTTTCATCCAGCCATGTATTACGATTGTACGAGATGGTGGATAGAAGTTGAAATTAACCTTTTCTCTAGATAAACACCTGCAAAACATGACCATCTTAATTATACATGAAGAATTTCAATAATTCATTAGAAAACAAAGTTCATATCCTTCGGAGGACTGCTGACCTCGATTCCAAGACTTTCCAAGAGGACACTGGATGTTTTTAATAGCTGGTAAATTAATGAACAATGACGTATGATTGTAGAGAATTGTTTCTTGCAAAACCTTTGGTGAATGGTATCGATGTTCATGGTATACTCTATCTAGTTTTCATTGCACAACACTTCCGCATCATTGCAAAATAGAAAGTTGGCTATTAGTTTGCTGCAAAGCACTGGATGTTTTTAATAGCTGGTAAATTAATGAACAATGACGTATGATTGTAGAGAATTGTTTCTTGCAAAACCTTTGGTGAATGGTATCGATGTTCATGGTATACTCTATCTAGTTTTCATTGCACAACACTTCCGCATCATTGCAAAATAGAAAGTTGGCTATTAGTTTGCTGCAAAGCACTGTTGTTTATTACATGTTATTTCTCAATATTCTACAACGGAAGGAAATCATTTATTGCCATCTAGCTAATCACCACCCCCGGTCTTTTTATTTTTTATTTTTCTTATTGATATCTTTTATGACGTCATATTACATTATTTCACAATACGCTTCCACAACATAAACAAATAATTGCAGTTGAAAGTTCCAGAGGTCATTATTAAGAGCAGTGGCGTAGCTATGTGTGTACAGATTCATATACAATATTTTTCTGGGTCCCCTATTACTGAATTTTTCTGATGGAGGAGGTTATAGGGAAAACTCACTCAGATTAGAAGTTTGTTCCCAAACAATGGAATATTTCCATGTATTTATATCTTACAGCAAGTAAAAAAAATCATATTTTGACGGCCAGCTTGCTGGGCAAAGTCTTTTTAGACTATAACTTTTATCTGGGATTATAAAAGCTCCAAATAAGTTCCATCTCTTAATACTTTGCCCAAAATAATGATAAATTATTACATGTTCAATTTCTCCCTTTGCAGATTCTGGTCTGAACTCGAGAATAAATTCCACCCCTAGCAGTAGCAACGTCATAGGCTTGGCCTCGGAATTGCGATAGATTCAGTCCCTTATTCTCGATGGATTCAATTTATTTTTCAAGCTTAAGATCTGACTGAGCTGAAACTTTCTTAAAGACTTTCAGCACACTTACTTTCCCAGCTGAATATTTTTTTAAATTTCGACGTAGCAAAATAATTCATCAACTGGTCTACCAATTGATGGGAAAGAGTGTCGATTAATTCGTTTTAAATAATAGAGCTTAATATATATCAAATAAGTTAATTGAAAAACTATACTCTTTCACCGTGTGTGAAGTTTTATAATCTCTTTATTGAAATTCTGCCATTTCAGTACATATTTAATACAAGATATATTGTAAAAGTTTGGGATTCTACTGAAAACCATTTTCTTGCCAAATAATGAGCTTGCGATGGAACTAAGGTGCAGGATCAATAACGGATAAAAAGTTCCTATTTTTACACATACCTTCGTCATTCCCTACTCCAATCAATCAAAGAAAGCAACATCACGTTCATTACACGTTTAAGTTTGGTATCGAAATTATTTTCCCCTTAATAATAGATTTTTAAGAGCTTTATCTAGAGCAGAGATCGGCAACCTTATGTGCTTGTGTCATCTAAAGACACGCGGAAGATTTTTTGCTGCACGCCGGTGGTATGAGAGTCTCTAAATTTTCCACATATTATATTTCGGATATCATTGTCCAAGAGGCACACGTGAAGGTTTTTATAATTGTAATAAACAAAAATGGTATTCATAAGGATAGAAGTTACCAATCCCTGATCTAAATTCATGTTAGATTTCCGCTATTCATAATCTTTGACTGTGCATTTTCATCGCTGCGAGGTACACACCCCTTGAACAGAATAATAATTTTATTTAATAACATTGCAATTAAACAAATTATGCTATTCATTTTTAGATATAGGCAAAGTCGGGGATAATGCATTTCACAAAGTTTATAATGAAATGGTTTCTTTGTTTCCTATTAGTAAACGAATTACAAAATTTATATAAATGGTTGCAGAAGGTTAAATGTATATTGTGATGCTCTTTAATTTTGACGTTGATATATAAAATAAGAATCTATAGATGTGTATTTTCGCTGATGAAGTTATGCTTGAAGTGACCACTACTATTCTTTATTGGTCACTTCCAGTTACGAAATTAGATACTTTTTATTCCTTTTTAATATCCAGCTGTTAACTATGTCTATTGTTTCCTTACATACAGGCAACAGTAGCTCCTTGCAAACAAAAACTTGCTAAAGTTTTAGCAATACGTTCACGTAGTAAAAAATTGAAAATTCAGAATTAAAAAAAGTACAGCATAGTAAGTGGGGAATATGAATTCCATAAGAGTATTTGGAAGAGTATTTCACGTGAAATACGTGAAATACTCTTTCATTAGAGTATTTCACGTATTTCTATACGTGAAACTGTATGTATAAAAGCAAGAAAATAAATTTAATTAACATTCCGTTAATTAAAGTTACGTTCAGATAAATAACTCCCTCTAAGCACTCCTCCTTTTCCATGACAGTACCGCGGTGTTTTATTAAGCAATATGACCATTACTAGAATTGTATGATGCAATATTTTTCCTGCCTTCAAATTTCTCAACTTCGTATTTTCTAATGATTCTACTATTTTAATTTAAATATAAGTGCTTTGTTGTGACAAACTGCATGTCACTAATGTGGAAGAAAGGATTATCCAATCTCCCTATGCTGTCTTCGCCCATAAATATACCAGAATTGCTTCTTAAAACAAAAATAGATTACAGACTAGGTTCAAGAACAAACTAGATTATAGAAACAAGACTAGATTATAGACTTGGTTCAAGAAAAGACATGTAGAGCATCAGTTCTGAAAAACAAAAGTAATTTTATAAAAGCAGTAAAATATTTTATTATCAGAGTTACAAAATTATTTTTTTAGTAATACAAAAACAAAAATAAAAGAATATTCTGCAAGTGATGAATATTCGTTCGTTATTCGCAAATATTAAATAATATATAATATAATAAAATATAAACGGTTTCTATTATTTTATTCATCTTGAATGCATGTCTTTATGTGATAACCAGACTCCCCACCCCCTTATTGTTTTTGTGTACGAATATTTTCAGCTAAATTTAATTGATCTCTGTTTCTCTTAACCCACTCTTTCTCTCTTAAATCGTGCATAGCCCGATGCTATGAGCTCCTAGTAATGGTCCATAATCTTGCCTTCTACTTTTGCATTTATAAAGATGTTATCACTATTTGAAAGATCTCGAGGAATCGAACTTATAATAATAACCAGAATTATATAAATTATTTTTAATTATGAAATTATAATTGAATGAAATGAATCTCAGATAATTTACTAAAATCTTAATTAAGCTGAAATTGTAATTGATCTCAGTGATTGTTTGCATCAGCTTAATAAATAAATAAATAAATAAATAACTGTAAACTGCATTACATTGTGTGAATGAGCTATCCTCCAACAAATATTCGGACAGAAGCTGCTTTCACATTGACAACACTGATACTCACTTGAATAACGTGCCGTTTCCCCCCCCCTTTGGCCGATATGACACACTCCACCCTCTTGAACAGACTTTCCACCAACGGCACCAACGATTTCAGCTGGTACAGTCCTTCATCCGCAGGGTTCAAATCGGTCTATGTTCCGGCCATTCCAACTTTTGTAAATTCATGTCCAGGAACCATTCTCAGACAGCATGCGGTATGGGACTGAGCATTACCCTTTGTTCTTTAGTACAGACATGGGTCTATACCAAAGATCTGTCACATACCAGTGTGCATGAAATTATCCAAAATGTTAAGGTATGTGTCGGCAGTCATGGTTCCCCATACAACCGCTGAAGGTCCTAAGCCTGTACTATACCGTGCGAAACAGTGCTACACCATAACTCCTCCACCTCTGAACTTCATTGTTGGCATAATGCATTCTGGTAGAAGAAGTTCTCCACACCCACGCTGCCCGAATGATCGGAATAGAGTGTAGTGTGGATCGTCACTCTATGTAACTGATTTCGACTACTCTACAGACCAATTATGGCGCTCGATGCGCCATGCAAGGTGAGACCTCTGAGTGCGGTTGAAGATGTTTGGTTTATGCGCCGCCGCTCTCTTATGAAAACAGAGGCTCTGGAACTCCTTACGTAGTGTATTCGTAGAGACTTCACCTACCTCCCCCCTTGTGTTGGTGCCTTAAACTTTTGGCTTATGTCTTTGTCCAGTGTCGTACTGCCCTTCCAAGTACCAATCTGGTCACTTGGAGTAGGCTTCCATGGTCTCCCTATGCGTTGCTAGCTGGAGGTGGTGATCGCATTACCCACGGTCGATGCTGTAGGCTGTTAAAAATTGCACGAATTGACACGCGAGCAATGTGATAATAATACTCCTCTTGAAACCAGTCAACTCGGCTATGCTTGCACAACGAGAACAACTAAACTGTGTACTTTATAATAAATAAGAAAAAAAAAAAAAAGCCAACCAGCAGCCTTTATTAATCCACTGCAGAATGGAAGCCTCCTCAACGATTCATGTTGGAGGGAAATGGACCACAATCTGCCACGCTGGTCCAGTGCGGTTTTGCAGATCAACCTTATTTAGCAGTCAAGGGCTTGAACCCCGGTCTACTTAAAGAGCGGGTGCTACTGCATTCCCGTTCCTGACCACTCGGCTACGGAGCCCGCTGTGTGCTTTTTACATTTTCATATACCAGTTTGGATCACTTGTTTATCCAGGAAAGTCCAGCGGGCTTCAAAAACAGGGGCATCTGGATGCTTTTTAGGGAATAGTGTGTGTGTGTTGATGTATGTATGGATAAAATCCAATTGTAACCAGCTACAACAATTCACGATTGCTTTAATATTCATTTTTTTAATAAATAATTTTATTAATCCACTATATGTTGGTCAAGTTGATTTCACAACTGGAAATAATTGATTGAATTAAAACACTCATAATCCCTTATATTTGTAACATTCAGTTTTAATAAATAAGTCGAATTGTATGAAACATTAGCTTCAGGTTATAAGTATTTAAAGAAAACTCAAAATAATGTTTACTGATTCATCATCTGCTCTTTCCAACAGACAAGAATCCGTATTAAAAAAACAGCAGCACAAGTCACACCATAGAGCATTACCCCAGGGGCTGACATCTGGTGTATGGGCTTGGCAAACCCAGGGTCCTGAGTTGGATATCATCATTCTTCTCTTTGTTGCTTTCTTGGTGATTCCCTTCTACTTCTCTCTCTCTCTCTCTCTCTCTCTCAGGGTAACGTGGGAATTTTTTTTTTTTTTGGCTAGTGCAGCATAAGCCTCAGGCTTCCTTGTACCATATGGCTAATAATAATAATAATAATCTATAATGGACACTGTACATGTCTAAATTAACTTACGCGACAGTCACGTGTTCACAATTCACGTGTGCATTAACAGTCTCATGTATTTCATTGCCGGTTCGGTTGTTGCTGTTGTAGGAGCATCGGCAACTAAGGCCATATTGCTCCGTACATATTGTCTGTAAATTGCGTGTGATCCGAGGTCGATTTTCTGTTTGCTGGACGAAAAAGCCAAGTTTCCGTGGGAGAGAAAACCATGTTACCCTCGCGTGAGACCGACTAACTCAGCCACGTTGTGAAGAAGGCCTATAAAAATTGCTGACGTCATTGACAGGACTCGAACTTAGGTCTTCTTCGCCCAGTGTGGAGAGCTCAGCGATTCTACCAACTGTGCTACCCACGAAGGCTGCCGGTTCGGTAGATATAGTCTCCCGGTTTTAATTTTTTAAAATCTGGTCTCCCTTCCCTAAGGCTAATAACTAACCCTTAAGGAAAAATGCTGAGAATCTGATCCACTTATATATTACATTATTATTGCTATATTTATTATCAGCTGATGTTCTCATTTTTAATAATAATCTTATTTATGATAAAATGTTTGAAGTATTTTTATACTGCACTGTCTGGCGAAAATAAAATCATAAACATAATAATAAAATAAAAGACAAAATAATTTGAGAAATACATTGTGTACTTCATTAATACTTGTATAATAATTTAGATATGAAAAATAACGTATAAAAAATAAGTTAGCACTTTACTCGCAGGTGTAACTTTATAAAAGTACGCAACCATGAAACCCAAGAGGAGTTCATGGAACGTGCCTGCGTCCAAATTCGCTACCAATACCATCAACCCAATCCGTTCCATAGTGGAGAATCTCACGCTCAGTCCTCATCCCGAAAAGCAAATGATTGCTTTATCCATAGGTAAGATGCTTTTATTTTCCTTCTTAAATTTAAGTGATAATTAAAGTACAGAATGATTATCAAGTCCTTTCTCACTTTTAGAAATTAATAACTCGAGAACTATAGGTCGTATCGAATAATCAGTCCATGTCGGATTTTTGTAAACAAAAAAAACAAAAAAAACAATAGAGTTCGAAATTTGGCGACTAGGGGGTCGTAAAGTGGAAATAGCACAAAGGCAGATTTTTCACCAATATTTATTGACGACTAAATCTCCACGCATCTACCATTATTTCTAATGAGCAATCAATACTTTTCAATTTTGTTCTTCACAGCTGCCTTCAACTAGCTTTCGGCGGATTGGGTCCTTCAAATCTGAAAAAGTTGAAAGCAGGAATCTCTGTAAACATAATGTTTCAGAACCCCACAACCAAAAGTCTGCTTGAGATGGATAGGGCGATGATGCAGGCCGGGAATGTGGAAAAAGGCGACTGATAATTCGCAGTTCTGTGAAGATTTTTAGTAGGCGCTGTTTGCGATCATCGTCAATATGGCACAAGCACCACGCTGCATAAAAATTATGCGTCCCTGTAAACCAGGTTCATTAATCTGGGATAAATTGCTGTCATGAAACGTTAATTATGCATGTCTCAAAATGCCTACAATTATTATTGGTTCAAACAATAGGAACCAATAATAGTGTGCTCCGTAAATCTACACCATACCTTTAATTAATGGAGTGATTCCTCAATGTACACATAAGAATTTTCTTTAGCCCAAATTCAACAAAGTCTGTAACACAGACCCATCAAGGTGAAAGTGCGCGTCATCCGTTGTTAAATAATCATTTTGGATCCTGCGCAACCTTGTCAATAATACCCACTGGGGAATATCACAACGGCTTTGATAGTCTTGTGGTTCCAATCGATGCAGATATATGGTTGTATAGTGAAACAGGTGGAGGCCCGCATTTAAGGCTTTACTTACCATGCTCCAGGGAATACCAGCCACACGAGATGCATGGTGAGCACTTGAAAATCTCAATAAATTTAATCGGGTTTGTTGTTGTTGTTGTTGTACCTCATCAGTTCTTTAACTCACTTCTTATGATGCTGACGAAATGTAAGCAGCTTCCTTCGAAACGCCTAACAATATTTAATATGGTTCTTCTCGAACAAGGAGGCTTTGAGACATTTTTCTATTTGCGATAACACTGTTGTTGTTCTTGTAATACAATTTAATTAAAAGCGCTTTATATTAGGCACAATTTAAAGCGAACTTTATATTTTTTAAAACAAACTTTACTGGACTTGATTACTTGACACAGCTTCAAGCTTTTTGACGAAAGTATGACCACGACAAGCGAACACTAGAATTCTGCGATTCCAGAGTCATTCCTTCTCATAACGACGAAAAAGCCAATTTGTTTATAAATCATGTAGCCTCTTGGTGAAATTTCGAACTAACTTTTATTTTTTTAAAAGTCACACTAACATTTACAATGCAAAAAAGCGTTTTTCGATACAACCTACAATTTTCGAGTTATTAACTTTTAAACGTGAGAAAGGACTTTATAATCATCCTGTACATGGTCATAAAAGAGTAGTACTGTGATATACTGTACTAACATCACAATTTAATTAGTGAATGCTCCTGAGACCATCAAACTTAACATCATCATCACCACTGATAGTGAGATTACGTAAACAAAACCAATTAACACAGCCATCAGGGCATGCAGACCCTAATAACGAAGTGTAAAAGCATGCTGATAATGGTAATAATGGTTAAAAGAAAACATTGATAAGCACACATAAAGTCATCACTCTAAAAATATGCAACGCGATATAAACTTGCATAAATGACATAAAATGGAATGTTTATTATTATACAACAACTATATAGAGCGACCACTACACATTAAGTTTCTTTAGCATACCTGATTCCGAGTAGTGCTAGAAATCTGCTCTCGGTACTTATATTTAATCTTTGTAAATGATGTTAGTGATTTGCCTCATCACTGGGATGGTAGATATTTACTTAGAACAAAAGCAATTTATAGATACCACATACCGGAAGAATAAGTTGACCTTGGAGTGAATTCAAAATAATTTAAAGAATAAGAGTTCTTATTTCATAAAGTTGTAGTTCTCAAAGGGCGGGTCGCAATTCAGGGGTTCTCAAATAATATCCTGGAGATAGCGACGTACCACAATAAATTAAGCAAACTGAAGAACTAAACACGTTATGGCAAGTAGGGGATTGTAGATTATGGTAACGAATCGTGGGTAACTCAAAAAGGAGAAACAAAACTGACATAACGAGATCAGCCGTTAAACAGAACCAATTCAACTGAAACTTTAGTGCATTTTACACGGATAGTTAATTTGAAACATATTTCGAAGTTAACCATTAGTTAACTTCGAAGTTAACCGAAGTTACACCAGGATGTAAGCGACATCTGAAGTCACATATCAATCCACACAGTTTGTTGTGAAATCAGACCTCACCTACTTCTGTCTGCCTCGATTAAGCAAAATCAAGATATCCTTGAAAGTAATACCGTTCTGTTTCCTAGTGGAATAATAATAAAAATAATAAAGACCAAGATACAAGAAACCCGGCGAAATACAGGACGATCACCTGCCTCCCAACGATGTACAAGATCCTGACCAGCTACATAACTAAGAAGATATCAAATCACTTGGAGAGTCAGAACATCATGACAGAAAGGAAGGATGCAAGGGGCAATTAACCATTGATTCCACAGTTATAGAGCAAGCCTACAAGAAGCGACGCAACCTTTACACTGCCTACATCGATTACCGCAAGGTTTTCGACTCCTCATAGCTGGCTCATAGAGATGCTGGAGATCTACAAAATCAATCCGACAGGGAAAAACTTCCTAGAAGCAATCATTGCAAAATAGAGTACCATCATCAAAGTCGAGAATATCACAACGAGACCGATCCCCAGGAGAGGAATCATTTAGGGAGATTCCCTGAGTCCACTATGGTTCTGTCTAGCACTCAACGCGTTGTCCACCATGCTCAACAACAGCAAGTATGGATATAACCTCAAGGATGGAAAGAAAAACTTGTACACTCTCTCCCACCTGAAAAATACATGGATGACATCAAGTTCTACGCAGCAACTGAGAAGCAACTCCAGCAACTACTCCGGATCACCGAACAATTCAGCAATGATATCAGGATAATCTTTGCTGCTTCTGAAGGATACACAATCATAACTCATTAATGGTACTCGTGAGTAGCACAGTCGGTAGAATCGCAGTCTTCCCCACATCGGGTGGAAAAGCCACTTCGAGGACGTGAGTTATTTTTATGGGACTTTTTCACAACGTGGCTGAGTTTAGTCGGTCTCAGGAGAGAGCAGCATGGTTTTTCCTCCTGGTAACGCGGGTTTTTTGTCCAGCAAACAGAAAATCGATCTCAGAACACGCAATTTACAGACAATACATACAGAGCAAATATCTACAACAAAACTCATTAAGGAAATAAGATCCCTTATCAACAGGTTATGGTTAGTTTCTTCTGTGGGTGTTTAGTCTTACATAAATCACATAATGAAATTGTTATAAGTTTACACATTAAAAAGAATTGGTTTATTTCTCAAAATTAAAAAAAGAATTATTAATAAGAAATTTCTATTAAAAATATAACATATGTTAAAGGAGAGGAGAGAAAAGAAGAAATACAAGAAAGAAAAAAAGAAAATAAACGAAAAAGAAAAGAAAAGAAAGGGAAAATAATAATAATTCATCCCAATCAATGTGTTAATCACCGGCAAATGTCAGTCTAAGTCTAAGTCTAAGAACCAATCAGCAATAAGCCTCCCATAGACCACTTACACGGAACTCCAGAAAGCGGCGATTCTGAACACCTGCAGGATGGCCAGAGAGTTCTTTGACCAATAATAATAGCCGGACATTACAACCACTCCACGCATTTGGTACCATTACTATTGCGGGATGGCAAAAACCCATAAGGAGACTAAAGAAGAAAATAATAATAATCAGAAGAAGAAGCTTTTCTAAAGTTCGTTAATCTGTATCCTCCAGGGAACCGTAACACATTACAACTCTGGAGCGGCTGGCATCGTATTGACTTGCCAAATGCGATATAACAGCATTTTTCAAAAAAAGAGTAAAATAATAATAATAAAAGAAAAAGAAATAGACAACCTATGCATTTCCCTCGTCCCGTAAGTAACTGACCTTTGAATTTCCCCAAACTGTCAGCCTCTACCACCCATGGATTTACAACTCGCTGGCTAAAATAAAACTTCCTGCAATCCAATCTAAACATCTTCCCCCATAACTTGAATTTTTGACCCCTAGTTCTAGAATTTATAATTTATAATTTACTTGGTAGCGGTACATTTTAAAAACTTGTTAAAGTGTCATATCTTCTATTTTAGAAACAGTTTTTATCGATGTTGTGAACGATGGAGTTATTGAGTTGACAAATTGAGTTGGTTGTTGGAACAGCTCGGTGAATTTTTGCTATATCAGTCATCACAGTCGTAAGTGCTGTTTCCAACTAAGTGTCACTGGACAGTCCGGACGAGTTGCATTACGTTTTCCTAGGGCGTACCAGACATGCTCGATGGGATTCAGGTCAGACGATGTTGTTGTTGGATTTTAGGCACATCAGCAACTTAAGCCATATTGCACCGTATATATATAATGTCTATAAATTGCGTGTATTTTGTGGTCGATTTGCTGTTTACTGGGCTAAAAATCCGAGTTTCCAGAAGAAACAACAATGCTACGCTCGCCTGAGACCGACTCGAGGAGCAAAAATCCGCAAAGAGTGTGGGACACAGGTGAATCAACATGGAGTAGCATCCTGTGGCACACTTTTTACACCTCGTTGGGTTCATGCCACGAAATTTCAATACTGTTCTGAAGGCTAAAGGGGCGGGGCCTACTTGCTGTTAGGTAAATGTGCCTAATAAATTAGCCATACAGTATTCAGACACTGCTGTTTCGCTCTGATGATTATTCTCTATTATTCTTATTATTTTTATTTTTTTTATTGCCAAATATAATTTTCCGATCATTTTTCAATTTTTATAGTTATTATTTATTTATTTTTCTTTTAATGAAGGGGATCCAACAGTTTTCGGAAACTTGGAACCATGCGACGCAATTACCGACTCTGTGATGGAGAGTATTCGATCAAAAAGATTCAATGGTTATGCTCCAAGTGCAGGTGAGTATCATTTAGATCATAGTTCTACGTTTCTCGGTTTCTTCCAGTGGCAGCTGGCTATAAAGCGCTTTTGTGTTATGGCACTGCTTCAATAACACTAAAAAAAAAAAAAAAACTTTTTGTGTTTATTTGATATCTATAACAACAGATGCTCTAAATGAAAAAGTTACAAAACGTAGTCATATTTGTAAATCATCAAATAAAAGTAACATTCTGAAAATGGCTCTCATAGTGTAGATATACTAAATGAACCACACAACCTTCTTGTAAATTGTCAGGCACATCAGCGACTTAGACCATATTGCGTCGTATATATTGTCTGTAAATTGCGTGTATTTTCTGTGGTTGACTTGCTGTTTACTGGACAGAAAACCCGAGTTTCTGGGAGTAAAAAACATGAGACCTGAGACCAACTTATTCACGTTGTGAAAAAGGCCCAGAAAAATACCTCAATTGATCGACGGGATTTGAACTCAGGTCTTTTCCACCTGGTGTGGGAAGGATAGCGATTATACCAACTGTGCTACCGCGAGGGCAACTGACGCAACCACACAAGCAGCTTGAACTTCTTCCTTCATTCGAAGGACGGATCAATGTGCCAAGAAGAAGAACGGCTTCAATCAATGTCATTAAATTAATTAATTTTGATGACTAATTGGTTTACCAATGCCTGACTGGCAGCGTTAATTCAGTGGTTAAATATGAATTATAGAAAATTATGGGGATTTTGTTCCACGTGTTTTATCTGTGTAACTTTGATTATTAGAATGGAGACGCTCACCGGGTAGGACAGTGCTTATATGCACTGGGTGGAAAAGACGCGAGCAATTTTTATGCGCAATTTTTCACGATGCAACTGAGTAAGTTGGTTTTAGGCGACAGCAGGTTTCTTCTCCTGGAAACTTTGGTTTTCCATCCAGCAAAAGGAAAAATCGACCAGAGAACACACGAAGTTCAGACAATTTATATGGTGCAAGGAAATTTCTGTGTTCACACCAATGTATTATACAGTACTAGTCTGCTATGGATCAGAATGTACAGCAGATGTGTAGCATAACATGGAACGGCCTTGCTGGGTACAGTAGTGTACATGAACACTTGCCATAGTCTGGCTTGGGATGGTCCTAACTTAAGAAATAAAAAATATATATAAATGAATAAACTCTTCTATTCGCCCTAAGTCGGTGCTTTGTGATTTTTTCGTGATTCAGACCACTGAAATCCTTATAGCAAAATTTTCAATAATGTCGTCAGTTATTCCATCCGATTGCCACATATTCCACTTTCCCCTTTTGTGCATACTGAACACACTGTAACAGTTTTGACTACATATGCAAGGTGTTTCTATATTTATTCCTTTATAAACTATTTATCCTTTTAAAAAAATTTAACCTTTCGCTTGACTCCAACGTTCAATGGATTGAGCTCGCAGTGATACAGCAATAAACGAAGCCCCTTCTAGTCAGCAAAGCAGAAATTGTGATAGCGTAAGTATAAAACTGATAACGAATAAACCATATCCAGTAATTCCAGTTTAAGTGGATCGGAGTTCCATGTAAAATTTATGGAAGTTAACAACATTTGTATATCAGTTTCTACGATGTCAACCTCATCAGTTAAAAGATCCAATGTTATTTAGAATTCTTTGAAATGTCCTGAGGCAGAAATTATAAAGTTCTTCATATCCGTTTATTTCCTTCATTACTTTTGCTGCCTCGAGAATTTCATTCCTTCAGTAGAAATTGTGCGCTTTAAAAGTAATTTCCGAAAAAGCAAAGTCGTCGTATCTTTGAAACCGCATGCGCTTGCTTATCAGTACTTGAGAGTGGTTTTTGGCAATGCGAAATTAGCATCCCACTTTTGATTATTTCAGCTCTAATGTTTGATCTTGGGCTCCTTACTCCAAATAGAAACCACGGTTAATTTGCTCGTGCGTCTTTAAATTGTATTTATTGACTCTCCATTACCTTCGGTTTTAAGTATGGAATACCTATTAATAATTACTTGCTTTGTTTCTCGTGGTAATTTAATGCCTTTACCGAACTCTTTGAAAAAGCTTCATTATGTTAATATGTTCATATGTCCGTAAACCCTAAGTCGTTCCTAAGGACGGCTCTTCTTGCAAAATTCTTGAATAATAGACAATCGTACGTACCACATTTAAGAGGCCAATTCCATTATGTCGCTTTAAAAAGGCCGTCTATGCAAAACTTTCGTTTTCTGCTCTGACTTTCGGAAATCGTTAGAAGCACAGTTTATGCTTCCAACGAAGGTTGTACTCCGTGACAATATAGTGGATTCGTCATTTTTCACTTGTTTGGAAGGGTCTGGGTTCGAATCCCGTCGATGACTGGAGGAATTTCTAAAGGTTACTTCGATGGAGGCCATAGTTAGCCAATTCCAGTATTAGGGAAATAGAGTTTTTTAGCATAACGAAACAGGCCTAGGCGCTCTGGATTCATTGAGGAATTTATTGTAGCTTAAACACAGAGCGTACAGATAAAGTAGAAATATATGAGCTTTCGGCTATATGGTAGCCTTCGTCAGAATTAAAATACATGAATGGCAGTTGGAATAGAGATGTGCACTGCCAGGTGCGTGAGACGCGAGGTTTAATTGTTTGTTGACGTCTGTGGCTGTGACGCATGATGACGTGGCCAGCGCTTGTCCAATGACAGAACTACTGACTCTGTGATCGGGTTGACTTGGTAACCACTGTTCCTGTTTAAGGATTTATCCGAAGATTTTATATTTAATGATTCCAACCAGGTACGCTTTAGGTAATGGTGGGATCTGTCTACCACCACGACATCGCGGTGTGGGTCGATGTCGTGGTGGGTTGTCCAGACATGCTCGGCGATGGCTGAGTGTTCAACATCCGCTAAACGGATCGCTCTTTTGTGCTCCGAGAGACGTTTCTCGAGTCGACGTCCAGTCTCTCCGAAGTAGCAGCTAGTGCAGTCACGGCAAGAGATGCGGTAGACTAAACCGCTCTGCAGAAGGGTGGGGACAGGTGTTTTCACGTTGGAAATGAAAGAACGCAGTTTCCTGCCTGGGAGCTGGATGCACTTTATTCCGTGCGTTCTCAGGATTCTGCCGATCTGTTGTGACAGGTTGGGGTAGTATGGGATGAATGCCCTTGTGGATGGCTCGTCACTGTTGGTGTTGTAGCTGGTCGTCACGATGTCACGTGTCTGTAGATCACACCTGTCGAGGACGTCAATGGGGTAGCCACACCTCGTAAGGTCTACTTTGACCCTAGTGACCTCTTTGCGTCTTTCATCAGCGGAGCTGGAGTGTGTCCAGGCGCGAGTAAGCAAGGTTCGGGCCGTGGAGAGGAGGTGGCCTCGCGCGTGTGCTGACCGGAAGTTGGTAAACTGGCCAGCACACATGGGCTTACGATAAACTGTAGTCCTCAGGTATGTGCCTTCACGTCGGACAAGTGTGTCTAAGTATGGTAAAGAGTTGTTCGACTCCAGCTCAATCGTGAATTTTATGAAGGGCGATAGTGAGTTGAGGTATGATAGAAGTCGCTGACCTGAGTCTCTAGGGATTACCACGAACACATCGTCAACATAGCGACACCAAAAGGCGATGTGATCAGGTGCGTGTGCAAACGCACGTCCCTCTAACTCCTCCATCACGATGTTTGCTGTGACTGAGCTGACCGGGGAACCCATGGCAGTGCCATGTATCTGCTGGTAGACTGAGTCATTAAATATGATCGCACCCCCTGTTAAGCACAGTCTGAGGGCGGTGGAAATGTCATCGGGTGTGAGACCAGTTCTTTCGTTGAGGGTTCTATCATTGTCCAAGAGTTGTTTTGCACAAGAAATGGCAAGTTCCACAGGGATGGAGGTAAAGAGCGATATGACGTCGAACGATGCCATAACTTGATTCTGCGAGATGGATACAGTGCGAATCCTCTTTATGAATTCAACACTGTTGGAAACGGTGTGGGTGGTCTTGCCAACCAGAGGAGAAAGAAGTCTCGAGACAAATTTAGACAGCTCGTAAGTCGGTGATCCACAGCAGGATACAATTGGTCTCAGTGGTGTGTCTTCTTTGTGCACTTTCGGTAGGCCGTAAAACCGTGGGATCTGACATCCGGAAGCACGGAGGTGATTACGGGTTGACTGTGTGATCTTCCCTTGTTTCAGCCAACTGTTGATGAGGATATTCACCTCTGATTCCCATCGCTCTAAAACTCTGTTGGGGTTGATGGTCAGGGGTTTGTATACAGTAGTATCCCGTAAAAGTAGTAGCGCTTTCGCCATGTAATCAGTGTGATCCATTACAACCGTACGGCGGCCTTTGTCTGCCGGTAGAATGACGATGGACGAATCCTGTTTCAATGCCTTGAGGGCAGAGAACTGTGTACGGTTGAGGTTAGAAGGGACGGGGCGAGCACGGTGTAGAACTGCTGCAGTCTTCAAGCGGATTGTGTTGGCTACATCTTCTGGGAGGCGTGATAAGCTGGCTTCCACACCTAAGGCGATGTCGGTGATCGGCGGGTGCTTAGGAAGAACGGCAAACGTCATGCCAAGAGTCAATAAGTTTACTTGGTCCGCAGATAACTGTTTGCTGCTTAGGTTCAATACGAAGTCCGTGGAATTAGTGAGAGGGGTATTACATTGGCTGCGCAATTGACGGGATTCATTAATCAAATTACAAAACTTACGTTTCTGTCGGGTACAATAAAGATCTGATTCTCTGATGGCCTGGTGACATAAAGTGTTGACCACATCGGTGTAAACGGGATCGGGAATCAGAGTCTTAAGGTCGGCTAGTAGGGTTGCCTTGCTCGCTGAAGCACGTTGTATGTCATGATGGAGGCAGCCGATCCATATACGTAGGGTTTTGAGGCCGAAGTTCCGACAGGCACGTCTCATGCGCTCATTAGAAAACGGTTGTTTGTAGCGAAACCCTTTCGGTATAATCTCGTTAGCTTTGCACCTATGCGCAAACCTCAGGTGTTGTCTACTACGGGCTATGAAGATAAAATCTTTCTGTAGTCTCACGACCATGTCGTATGCTGGTTGGCCAAGAATAGTACGAACATAACGAAACAGGCCTAGGCGCTCTGGATTCATTGAGGAATTTATTGTAGCTTAAACACAGAGCGTACAGATAAAGTAGAAATATATGAGCTTTCGGCTATATGGTAGCCTTCGTCAGAATTAAAATACATGAATGGCAGTTGGAATAGAGATGTGCACTGCCAGGTGCGTGAGACGCGAGGTTTAATTGTTTGTTGACGTCTGTGGCTGTGACGCATGATGACGTGGCCAGCGCTTGTCCAATGACAGAACTACTGACTCTGTGATCGGGTTGACTTGGTAACCACTGTTCCTGTTTAAGGATTTATCCGAAGATTTTATATTTAATGATTCCAACCAGGTACGCTTTAGGTAATGGTGGGATCTGTCTACCACCACGACATCGCGGTGTGGGTCGATGTCGTGGTGGGTTGTCCAGACATGCTCGGCGATGGCTGAGTGTTCAACATCCGCTAAACGGATCGCTCTTTTGTGCTCCGAGAGACGTTTCTCGAGTCGACGTCCAGTCTCTCCGAAGTAGCAGCTAGTGCAGTCACGGCAAGAGATGCGGTAGACTAAACCGCTCTGCAGAAGGGTGGGGACAGGTGTTTTCACGTTGGAAATGAAAGAACGCAGTTTCCTGCCTGGGAGCTGGATGCACTTTATTCCGTGCGTTCTCAGGATTCTGCCGATCTGTTGTGACAGGTTGGGGTAGTATGGGATGAATGCCCTTGTGGATGGCTCGTCACTGTTGGTGTTGTAGCTGGTCGTCACGATGTCACGTGTCTGTAGATCACACCTGTCGAGGACGTCAATGGGGTAGCCACACCTCGTAAGGTCTACTTTGACCCTAGTGACCTCTTTGCGTCTTTCATCAGCGGAGCTGGAGTGTGTCCAGGCGCGAGTAAGCAAGGTTCGGGCCGTGGAGAGGAGGTGGCCTCGCGCGTGTGCTGACCGGAAGTTGGTAAACTGGCCAGCACACATGGGCTTACGATAAACTGTAGTCCTCAGGTATGTGCCTTCACGTCGGACAAGTGTGTCTAAGTATGGTAAAGAGTTGTTCGACTCCAGCTCAATCGTGAATTTTATGAAGGGCGATAGTGAGTTGAGGTATGATAGAAGTCGCTGACCTGAGTCTCTAGGGATTACCACGAACACATCGTCAACATAGCGACACCAAAAGGCGATGTGATCAGGTGCGTGTGCAAACGCACGTCCCTCTAACTCCTCCATCACGATGTTTGCTGTGACTGAGCTGACCGGGGAACCCATGGCCGTGCCATGTATCTGCTGGTAGACTGAGTCATTAAATATGATCGCACCCCCTGTTAAGCACAGTCTGAGGGCGGTGGAAATGTCATCGGGTGTGAGACCAGTTCTTTCGTTGAGGGTTCTATCATTGTCCAAGAGTTGTTTTGCACAAGAAATGGCAAGTTCCACAGGGATGGAGGTAAAGAGCGATATGACGTCGAACGATGCCATAACTTGATTCTGCGAGATGGATACAGTGCGAATCCTCTTTATGAATTCAACACTGTTGGAAACGGTGTGGGTGGTCTTGCCAACCAGAGGAGAAAGAAGTCTCGAGACAAATTTAGACAGCTCGTAAGTCGGTGATCCACAGCAGGATACAATTGGTCTCAGTGGTGTGTCTTCTTTGTGCACTTTCGGTAGGCCGTAAAACCGTGGGATCTGACATCCGGAAGCCTTAGGTGTGGAAGCCAGCTTATCACGCCTCCCAGAAGATGTAGCCAACACAATCCGCTTGAAGACTGCAGCAGTTCTACACCGTGCTCGCCCCGTCCCTTCTAACCTCAACCGTACACAGTTCTCTGCCCTCAAGGCATTGAAACAGGATTCGTCCATCGTCATTCTACCGGCAGACAAAGGCCGCCGTACGGTTGTAATGGATCACACTGATTACATGGCGAAAGCGCTACTACTTTTACGGGATACTACTGTATACAAACCCCTGACCATCAACCCCAACAGAGTTTTAGAGCGATGGGAATCAGAGGTGAATATCCTCATCAACAGTTGGCTGAAACAAGGGAAGATCACACAGTCAACCCGTAATCACCTCCGTGCTTCCGGATGTCAGATCCCACGGTTTTACGGCCTACCGAAAGTGCACAAAGAAGACACACCACTGAGACCAATTGTATCCTGCTGTGGATCACCGACTTACGAGCTGTCTAAATTTGTCTCGAGACTTCTTTCTCCTCTGGTTGGCAAGACCACCCACACCGTTTCCAACAGTGTTGAATTCATAAAGAGGATTCGCACTGTATCCATCTCGCAGAATCAAGTTATGGCATCGTTCGACGTCATATCGCTCTTTACCTCCATCCCTGTGGAACTTGCCATTTCTTGTGCAAAACAACTCTTGGACAATGATAGAACCCTCAACGAAAGAACTGGTCTCACACCCGATGACATTTCCACCGCCCTCAGACTGTGCTTAACAGGGGGTGCGATCATATTTAATGACTCAGTCTACCAGCAGATACATGGCACGGCCATGGGTTCCCCGGTCAGCTCAGTCACAGCAAACATCGTGATGGAGGAGTTAGAGGGACGTGCGTTTGCACACGCACCTGATCACATCGCCTTTTGGTGTCGCTATGTTGACGATGTGTTCGTGGTAATCCCTAGAGACTCAGGTCAGCGACTTCTATCATACCTCAACTCACTATCGCCCTTCATAAAATTCACGATTGAGCTGGAGTCGAACAACTCTTTACCATACTTAGACACACTTGTCCGACGTGAAGGCACATACCTGAGGACTACAGTTTATCGTAAGCCCATGTGTGCTGGCCAGTTTACCAACTTCCGGTCAGCACACGCGCGAGGCCACCTCCTCTCCACGGCCCGAACCTTGCTTACTCGCGCCTGGACACACTCCAGCTCCGCTGATGAAAGACGCAAAGAGGTCACTAGGGTCAAAGTAGACCTTACGAGGTGTGGCTACCCCATTGACGTCCTCGACAGGTGTGATCTACAGACACGTGACATCGTGACGACCAGCTACAACACCAACAGTGACGAGCCATCCACAAGGGCATTCATCCCATACTACCCCAACCTGTCACAACAGATCGGCAGAATCCTGAGAACGCACGGAATAAAGTGCATCCAGCTCCCAGGCAGGAAACTGCGTTCTTTCATTTCCAACGTGAAAACACCTGTCCCCACCCTTCTGCAGAGCGGTTTAGTCTACCGCATCTCTTGCCGTGACTGCACTAGCTGCTACTTCGGAGAGACTGGACGTCGACTCGAGAAACGTCTCTCGGAGCACAAAAGAGCGATCCGTTTAGCGGATGTTGAACACTCAGCCATCGCCGAGCATGTCTGGACAACCCACCACGACATCGACCCACACCGCGATGTCGTGGTGGTAGACAGATCCCACCATTACCTAAAGCGTACCTGGTTGGAATCATTAAATATAAAATCTTCGGATAAATCCTTAAACAGGAACAGTGGTTACCAAGTCAACCCGATCACAGAGTCAGTAGTTCTGTCATTGGACAAGCGCTGGCCACGTCATCATGCGTCACAGCCACAGACGTCAACAAACAATTAAACCTCGCGTCTCACGCACCTGGCAGTGCACATCTCTATTCCAACTGCCATTCATGTATTTTAATTCTGACGAAGGCTACCATATAGCCGAAAGCTCATATATTTCTACTTTATCTGTACGCTCTGTGTTTAAGCTACAATAAATTCCTCAATGAATCCAGAGCGCCTAGGCCTGTTTCGTTATGTTCGTACTATTCTTGGCCAACCAGCATACGACATGGTCGTGAGACTACAGAAAGATTTTATCTTCATAGCCCGTAGTAGACAACACCTGAGGTTTGCGCATAGGTGCGAAGCTAACGAGATTATACCGAAAGGGTTTCGCTACAAACAACCGTTTTCTAATGAGCGCATGAGACGTGCCTGTCGGAACTTCGGCCTCAAAACCCTACGTATATGGATCGGCTGCCTCCATCATGACATACAACGTGCTTCAGCGAGCAAGGCAACCCTACTAGCCGACCTTAAGACTCTGATTCCCGATCCCGTTTACACCGATGTGGTCAACACTTTATGTCACCAGGCCATCAGAGAATCAGATCTTTATTGTACCCGACAGAAACGTAAGTTTTGTAATTTGATTAATGAATCCCGTCAATTGCGCAGCCAATGTAATACCCCTCTCACTAATTCCACGGACTTCGTATTGAACCTAAGCAGCAAACAGTTATCTGCGGACCAAGTAAACTTATTGACTCTTGGCATGACGTTTGCCGTTCTTCCTAAGCACCCGCCGATCACCGACATCGCCTTAGGTGTGGAAGCCAGCTTATCACGCCTCCCAGAAGATGTAGCCAACACAATCCGCTTGAAGACTGCAGCAGTTCTACACCGTGCTCGCCCCGTCCCTTCTAACCTCAACCGTACACAGTTCTCTGCCCTCAAGGCATTGAAACAGGATTCGTCCATCGTCATTCTACCGGCAGACAAAGGCCGCCGTACGGTTGTAATGGATCACACTGATTACATGGCGAAAGCGCTACTACTTTTACGGGATACTACTGTATACAAACCCCTGACCATCAACCCCAACAGAGTTTTAGAGCGATGGGAATCAGAGGTGAATATCCTCATCAACAGTTGGCTGAAACAAGGGAAGATCACACAGTCAACCCGTAATCACCTCCGTGCTTCCGGATGTCAGATCCCACGGTTTTACGGCCTACCGAAAGTGCACAAAGAAGACACACCACTGAGACCAATTGTATCCTGCTGTGGATCACCGACTTACGAGCTGTCTAAATTTGTCTCGAGACTTCTTTCTCCTCTGGTTGGCAAGACCACCCACACCGTTTCCAACAGTGTTGAATTCATAAAGAGGATTCGCACTGTATCCATCTCGCAGAATCAAGTTATGGCATCGTTCGACGTCATATCGCTCTTTACCTCCATCCCTGTGGAACTTGCCATTTCTTGTGCAAAACAACTCTTGGACAATGATAGAACCCTCAACGAAAGAACTGGTCTCACACCCGATGACATTTCCACCGCCCTCAGACTGTGCTTAACAGGGGGTGCGATCATATTTAATGACTCAGTCTACCAGCAGATACATGGCACGGCCATGGGTTCCCCGGTCAGCTCAGTCACAGCAAACATCGTGATGGAGGAGTTAGAGGGACGTGCGTTTGCACACGCACCTGATCACATCGCCTTTTGGTGTCGCTATGTTGACGATGTGTTCGTGGTAATCCCTAGAGACTCAGGTCAGCGACTTCTATCATACCTCAACTCACTATCGCCCTTCATAAAATTCACGATTGAGCTGGAGTCGAACAACTCTTTACCATACTTAGACACACTTGTCCGACGTGAAGGCACATACCTGAGGACTACAGTTTATCGTAAGCCCATGTGTGCTGGCCAGTTTACCAACTTCCGGTCAGCACACGCGCGAGGCCACCTCCTCTCCACGGCCCGAACCTTGCTTACTCGCGCCTGGACACACTCCAGCTCCGCTGATGAAAGACGCAAAGAGGTCACTAGGGTCAAAGTAGACCTTACGAGGTGTGGCTACCCCATTGACGTCCTCGACAGGTGTGATCTACAGACACGTGACATCGTGACGACCAGCTACAACACCAACAGTGACGAGCCATCCACAAGGGCATTCATCCCATACTACCCCAACCTGTCACAACAGATCGGCAGAATCCTGAGAACGCACGGAATAAAGTGCATCCAGCTCCCAGGCAGGAAACTGCGTTCTTTCATTTCCAACGTGAAAACACCTGTCCCCACCCTTCTGCAGAGCGGTTTAGTCTACCGCATCTCTTGCCGTGACTGCACTAGCTGCTACTTCGGAGAGACTGGACGTCGACTCGAGAAACGTCTCTCGGAGCACAAAAGAGCGATCCGTTTAGCGGATGTTGAACACTCAGCCATCGCCGAGCATGTCTGGACAACCCACCACGACATCGACCCACACCGCGATGTCGTGGTGGTAGACAGATCCCACCATTACCTAAAGCGTACCTGGTTGGAATCATTAAATATAAAATCTTCGGATAAATCCTTAAACAGGAACAGTGGTTACCAAGTCAACCCGATCACAGAGTCAGTAGTTCTGTCATTGGACAAGCGCTGGCCACGTCATCATGCGTCACAGCCACAGACGTCAACAAACAATTAAACCTCGCGTCTCACGCACCTGGCAGTGCACATCTCTATTCCAACTGCCATTCATGTATTTTAATTCTGACGAAGGCTACCATATAGCCGAAAGCTCATATATTTCTACTTTATCTGTACGCTCTGTGTTTAAGCTACAATAAATTCCTCAATGAATCCAGAGCGCCTAGGCCTGTTTCGTTATGTTCGTACTATTCTTGGCCAACCAGCATACGACATGGTCGTGAGACTACAGAAAGATTTTATCTTCATAACCCGTAGTAGACAACACCTGAGGTTTGCGCATAGGTGCAAAGCTAACGAGATTATACCGAAAGGGTTTCGCTACAAACAACCGTTTTCTAATGAGCGCATGAGACGTGCCTGTCGGAACTTCGGCCTCAAAACCCTACGTATATGGATCGGCTGCCTCCATCATGACATACAACGTGCTTCAGCGAGCAAGGCAACCCTACTAGCCGACCTTAAGACTCTGATTCCCGATCCCGTTTACACCGATGTGGTCAACACTTTATGTCACCAGGCCATCAGAGAATCAGATCTTTATTGTACCCGACAGAAACGTAAGTTTTGTAATTTGATTAATGAATCCCGTCAATTGCGCAGCCAATGTAATACCCCTCTCACTAATTCCACGGACTTCGTATTGAACCTAAGCAGCAAACAGTTATCTGCGGACCAAGTAAACTTATTGACTCTTGGCATGACGTTTGCCGTTCTTCCTAAGCACCCGCCGATCACCGACATCGCCTTAGGTGTGGAAGCCAGCTTATCACGCCTCCCAGAAGATGTAGCCAACACAATCCGCTTGAAGACTGCAGCAGTTCTACACCGTGCTCGCCCCGTCCCTTCTAACCTCAACCGTACACAGTTCTCTGCCCTCAAGGCATTGAAACAGGATTCGTCCATCGTCATTCTACCGGCAGACAAAGGCCGCCGTACGGTTGTAATGGATCACACTGATTACATGGCGAAAGCGCTACTACTTTTACGGGATACTACTGTATACAAACCCCTGACCATCAACCCCAACAGAGTTTTAGAGCGATGGGAATCAGAGGTGAATATCCTCATCAACAGTTGGCTGAAACAAGGGAAGATCACACAGTCAACCCGTAATCACCTCCGTGCTTCCGGATGTCAGATCCCACGGTTTTACGGCCTACCGAAAGTGCACAAAGAAGACACACCACTGAGACCAATTGTATCCTGCTGTGGATCACCGACTTACGAGCTGTCTAAATTTGTCTCGAGACTTCTTTCTCCTCTGGTTGGCAAGACCACCCACACCGTTTCCAACAGTGTTGAATTCATAAAGAGGATTCGCACTGTATCCATCTCGCAGAATCAAGTTATGGCATCGTTCGACGTCATATCGCTCTTTACCTCCATCCCTGTGGAACTTGCCATTTCTTGTGCAAAACAACTCTTGGACAATGATAGAACCCTCAACGAAAGAACTGGTCTCACACCCGATGACATTTCCACCGCCCTCAGACTGTGCTTAACAGGGGGTGCGATCATATTTAATGACTCAGTCTACCAGCAGATACATGGCACGGCCATGGGTTCCCCGGTCAGCTCAGTCACAGCAAACATCGTGATGGAGGAGTTAGAGGGACGTGCGTTTGCACACGCACCTGATCACATCGCCTTTTGGTGTCGCTATGTTGACGATGTGTTCGTGGTAATCCCTAGAGACTCAGGTCAGCGACTTCTATCATACCTCAACTCACTATCGCCCTTCATAAAATTCACGATTGAGCTGGAGTCGAACAACTCTTTACCATACTTAGACACACTTGTCCGACGTGAAGGCACATACCTGAGGACTACAGTTTATCGTAAGCCCATGTGTGCTGGCCAGTTTACCAACTTCCGGTCAGCACACGCGCGAGGCCACCTCCTCTCCACGGCCCGAACCTTGCTTACTCGCGCCTGGACACACTCCAGCTCCGCTGATGAAAGACGCAAAGAGGTCACTAGGGTCAAAGTAGACCTTACGAGGTGTGGCTACCCCATTGACGTCCTCGACAGGTGTGATCTACAGACACGTGACATCGTGACGACCAGCTACAACACCAACAGTGACGAGCCATCCACAAGGGCATTCATCCCATACTACCCCAACCTGTCACAACAGATCGGCAGAATCCTGAGAACGCACGGAATAAAGTGCATCCAGCTCCCAGGCAGGAAACTGCGTTCTTTCATTTCCAACGTGAAAACACCTGTCCCCACCCTTCTGCAGAGCGGTTTAGTCTACCGCATCTCTTGCCGTGACTGCACTAGCTGCTACTTCGGAGAGACTGGACGTCGACTCGAGAAACGTCTCTCGGAGCACAAAAGAGCGATCCGTTTAGCGGATGTTGAACACTCAGCCATCGCCGAGCATGTCTGGACAACCCACCACGACATCGACCCACACCGCGATGTCGTGGTGGTAGACAGATCCCACCATTACCTAAAGCGTACCTGGTTGGAATCATTAAATATAAAATCTTCGGATAAATCCTTAAACAGGAACAGTGGTTACCAAGTCAACCCGATCACAGAGTCAGTAGTTCTGTCATTGGACAAGCGCTGGCCACGTCATCATGCGTCACAGCCACAGACGTCAACAAACAATTAAACCTCGCGTCTCACGCACCTGGCAGTGCACATCTCTATTCCAACTGCCATTCATGTATTTTAATTCTGACGAAGGCTACCATATAGCCGAAAGCTCATATATTTCTACTTTATCTGTACGCTCTGTGTTTAAGCTACAATAAATTCCTCAATGAATCCAGAGCGCCTAGGCCTGTTTCGTTATGTTCGTACTATTCTTGGCCAACCAGCATACGACATGGTCGTGAGACTACAGAAAGATTTTATCTTCATAGCCCGTAGTAGACAACACCTGAGGTTTGCGCATAGGTGCAAAGCTAACGAGATTATACCGAAAGGGTTTCGCTACAAACAACCGTTTTCTAATGAGCGCATGAGACGTGCCTGTCGGAACTTCGGCCTCAAAACCCTACGTATATGGATCGGCTGCCTCCATCATGACATACAACGTGCTTCAGCGAGCAAGGCAACCCTACTAGCCGACCTTAAGACTCTGATTCCCGATCCCGTTTACACCGATGTGGTCAACACTTTATGTCACCAGGCCATCAGAGAATCAGATCTTTATTGTACCCGACAGAAACGTAAGTTTTGTAATTTGATTAATGAATCCCGTCAATTGCGCAGCCAATGTAATACCCCTCTCACTAATTCCACGGACTTCGTATTGAACCTAAGCAGCAAACAGTTATCTGCGGACCAAGTAAACTTATTGACTCTTGGCATGACGTTTGCCGTTCTTCCTAAGCACCCGCCGATCACCGACATCGCCTTAGGTGTGGAAGCCAGCTTATCACGCCTCCCAGAAGATGTAGCCAACACAATCCGCTTGAAGACTGCAGCAGTTCTACACCGTGCTCGCCCCGTCCCTTCTAACCTCAACCGTACACAGTTCTCTGCCCTCAAGGCATTGAAACAGGATTCGTCCATCGTCATTCTACCGGCAGACAAAGGCCGCCGTACGGTTGTAATGGATCACACTGATTACATGGCGAAAGCGCTACTACTTTTACGGGATACTACTGTATACAAACCCCTGACCATCAACCCCAACAGAGTTTTAGAGCGATGGGAATCAGAGGTGAATATCCTCATCAACAGTTGGCTGAAACAAGGGAAGATCACACAGTCAACCCGTAATCACCTCCGTGCTTCCGGATGTCAGATCCCACGGTTTTATGGCCTACCGAAAGTGCACAAAGAAGACACACCACTGAGACCAATTGTATCCTGCTGTGGATCACCGACTTACGAGCTGTCTAAATTTGTCTCGAGACTTCTTTCTCCTCTGGTTGGCAAGACCACCCACACCGTTTCCAACAGTGTTGAATTCATAAAGAGGATTCGCACTGTATCCATCTCGCAGAATCAAGTTATGGCATCGTTCGACGTCATATCGCTCTTTACCTCCATCCCTGTGGAACTTGCCATTTCTTGTGCAAAACAACTCTTGGACAATGATAGAACCCTCAACGAAAGAACTGGTCTCACACCCGATGACATTTCCACCGCCCTCAGACTGTGCTTAACAGGGGGTGCGATCATATTTAATGACTCAGTCTACCAGCAGATACATGGCACGGCCATGGGTTCCCCGGTCAGCTCAGTCACAGCAAACATCGTGATGGAGGAGTTAGAGGGACGTGCGTTTGCACACGCACCTGATCACATCGCCTTTTGGTGTCGCTATGTTGACGATGTGTTCGTGGTAATCCCTAGAGACTCAGGTCAGCGACTTCTATCATACCTCAACTCACTATCGCCCTTCATAAAATTCACGATTGAGCTGGAGTCGAACAACTCTTTACCATACTTAGACACACTTGTCCGACGTGAAGGCACATACCTGAGGACTACAGTTTATCGTAAGCCCATGTGTGCTGGCCAGTTTACCAACTTCCGGTCAGCACACGCGCGAGGCCACCTCCTCTCCACGGCCCGAACCTTGCTTACTCGCGCCTGGACACACTCCAGCTCCGCTGATGAAAGACGCAAAGAGGTCACTAGGGTCAAAGTAGACCTTACGAGGTGTGGCTACCCCATTGACGTCCTCGACAGGTGTGATCTACAGACACGTGACATCGTGACGACCAGCTACAACACCAACAGTGACGAGCCATCCACAAGGGCATTCATCCCATACTACCCCAACCTGTCACAACAGATCGGCAGAATCCTGAGAACGCACGGAATAAAGTGCATCCAGCTCCCAGGCAGGAAACTGCGTTCTTTCATTTCCAACGTGAAAACACCTGTCCCCACCCTTCTGCAGAGCGGTTTAGTCTACCGCATCTCTTGCCGTGACTGCACTAGCTGCTACTTCGGAGAGACTGGACGTCGACTCGAGAAACGTCTCTCGGAGCACAAAAGAGCGATCCGTTTAGCGGATGTTGAACACTCAGCCATCGCCGAGCATGTCTGGACAACCCACCACGACATCGACCCACACCGCGATGTCGTGGTGGTAGACAGATCCCACCATTACCTAAAGCGTACCTGGTTGGAATCATTAAATATAAAATCTTCGGATAAATCCTTAAACAGGAACAGTGGTTACCAAGTCAACCCGATCACAGAGTCAGTAGTTCTGTCATTGGACAAGCGCTGGCCACGTCATCATGCGTCACAGCCACAGACGTCAACAAACAATTAAACCTCGCGTCTCACGCACCTGGCAGTGCACATCTCTATTCCAACTGCCATTCATGTATTTTAATTCTGACGAAGGCTACCATATAGCCGAAAGCTCATATATTTCTACTTTATCTGTACGCTCTGTGTTTAAGCTACAATAAATTCCTCAATGAATCCAGAGCGCCTAGGCCTGTTTCGTTATGTTCGTACTATTCTTGGCCAACCAGCATACGACATGGTCGTGAGACTACAGAAAGATTTTATCTTCATAGCCCGTAGTAGACAACACCTGAGGTTTGCGCATAGGTGCAAAGCTAACGAGATTATACCGAAAGGGTTTCGCTACAAACAACCGTTTTCTAATGAGCGCATGAGACGTGCCTGTCGGAACTTCGGCCTCAAAACCCTACGTATATGGATCGGCTGCCTCCATCATGACATACAACGTGCTTCAGCGAGCAAGGCAACCCTACTAGCCGACCTTAAGACTCTGATTCCCGATCCCGTTTACACCGATGTGGTCAACACTTTATGTCACCAGGCCATCAGAGAATCAGATCTTTATTGTACCCGACAGAAACGTAAGTTTTGTAATTTGATTAATGAATCCCGTCAATTGCGCAGCCAATGTAATACCCCTCTCACTAATTCCACGGACTTCGTATTGAACCTAAGCAGCAAACAGTTATCTGCGGACCAAGTAAACTTATTGACTCTTGGCATGACGTTTGCCGTTCTTCCTAAGCACCCGCCGATCACCGACATCGCCTTAGGTGTGGAAGCCAGCTTATCACGCCTCCCAGAAGATGTAGCCAACACAATCCGCTTGAAGACTGCAGCAGTTCTACACCGTGCTCGCCCCGTCCCTTCTAACCTCAACCGTACACAGTTCTCTGCCCTCAAGGCATTGAAACAGGATTCGTCCATCGTCATTCTACCGGCAGACAAAGGCCGCCGTACGGTTGTAATGGATCACACTGATTACATGGCGAAAGCGCTACTACTTTTACGGGATACTACTGTATACAAACCCCTGACCATCAACCCCAACAGAGTTTTAGAGCGATGGGAATCAGAGGTGAATATCCTCATCAACAGTTGGCTGAAACAAGGGAAGATCACACAGTCAACCCGTAATCACCTCCGTGCTTCCGGATGTCAGATCCCACGGTTTTACGGCCTACCGAAAGTGCACAAAGAAGACACACCACTGAGACCAATTGTATCCTGCTGTGGATCACCGACTTACGAGCTGTCTAAATTTGTCTCGAGACTTCTTTCTCCTCTGGTTGGCAAGACCACCCACACCGTTTCCAACAGTGTTGAATTCATAAAGAGGATTCGCACTGTATCCATCTCGCAGAATCAAGTTATGGCATCGTTCGACGTCATATCGCTCTTTACCTCCATCCCTGTGGAACTTGCCATTTCTTGTGCAAAACAACTCTTGGACAATGATAGAACCCTCAACGAAAGAACTGGTCTCACACCCGATGACATTTCCACCGCCCTCAGACTGTGCTTAACAGGGGGTGCGATCATATTTAATGACTCAGTCTACCAGCAGATACATGGCACGGCCATGGGTTCCCCGGTCAGCTCAGTCACAGCAAACATCGTGATGGAGGAGTTAGAGGGACGTGCGTTTGCACACGCACCTGATCACATCGCCTTTTGGTGTCGCTATGTTGACGATGTGTTCGTGGTAATCCCTAGAGACTCAGGTCAGCGACTTCTATCATACCTCAACTCACTATCGCCCTTCATAAAATTCACGATTGAGCTGGAGTCGAACAACTCTTTACCATACTTAGACACACTTGTCCGACGTGAAGGCACATACCTGAGGACTACAGTTTATCGTAAGCCCATGTGTGCTGGCCAGTTTACCAACTTCCGGTCAGCACACGCGCGAGGCCACCTCCTCTCCACGGCCCGAACCTTGCTTACTCGAGCCTGGACACACTCCAGCTCCGCTGATGAAAGACGCAAAGAGGTCACTAGGGTCAAAGTAGACCTTACGAGGTGTGGCTACCCCATTGACGTCCTCGACAGGTGTGATCTACAGACACGTGACATCGTGACGACCAGCTACAACACCAACAGTGACGAGCCATCCACAAGGGCATTCATCCCATACTACCCCAACCTGTCACAACAGATCGGCAGAATCCTGAGAACGCACGGAATAAAGTGCATCCAGCTCCCAGGCAGGAAACTGCGTTCTTTCATTTCCAACGTGAAAACACCTGTCCCCACCCTTCTGCAGAGCGGTTTAGTCTACCGCATCTCTTGCCGTGACTGCACTAGCTGCTACTTCGGAGAGACTGGACGTCGACTCGAGAAACGTCTCTCGGAGCACAAAAGAGCGATCCGTTTAGCGGATGTTGAACACTCAGCCATCGCCGAGCATGTCTGGACAACCCACCACGACATCGACCCACACCGCGATGTCGTGGTGGTAGACAGATCCCACCATTACCTAAAGCGTACCTGGTTGGAATCATTAAATATAAAATCTTCGGATAAATCCTTAAACAGGAACAGTGGTTACCAAGTCAACCCGATCACAGAGTCAGTAGTTCTGTCATTGGACAAGCGCTGGCCACGTCATCATGCGTCACAGCCACAGACGTCAACAAACAATTAAACCTCGCGTCTCACGCACCTGGCAGTGCACATCTCTATTCCAACTGCCATTCATGTATTTTAATTCTGACGAAGGCTACCATATAGCCGAAAGCTCATATATTTCTACTTTATCTGTACGCTCTGTGTTTAAGCTACAATAAATTCCTCAGAGTTTTTTAGCTCACACAACATACAAATCGGTGCGTGAACACAACACAGCATTATTATTATTATTAGCCATATGGTGCAAGGAAGCCTGAGGTTTATGCTGCACCAGCCAAAAAATAATAATAATTTTCTGAATTATCCCGAGAGAGAGAGAGAGAGAGAGAGAGAGAGAGAGAGAGAGAGAGAGAGAGAGAGAGAGAGAGAGAGAGAGAGAGAGAGTAGTAGTAGAAGAGAATCACCAAGAAAAAGAAGAATGATGATATCCAGCTCAGGACTCTGGATGTGCCAAGCCCATACTCACCAGATGTAAGCCTCTGGGGTAATATGGTCGAAGTCGCTGATGCTCCTAAAAATAAACAACAATACGGCCTTCAATGAATGACGTTTTAAGAATATATTGCGAGAGGTGTCGAGCAACACTTGTCTCTTGAGGCTTGCAATGTCACATGCATTAATTGCTTGCAATGTTGCATGAAAAGTGGCGCCATCTAAACGCACCCTCGTACTAACATACAATGCCAGGTTTAAGTATCATGGGGCTCTGGGGCATGTGAATATTAAAAAAAACTAAACATCTTTACTCCTAACAGTGATTACCATGGTTCGAGGACCTCCACAGTTCTGGAGAAACTCCGTCACTGAGTCCTCTAAAACCGGCCTTGCTAACATTAGCACGTGCTACTGTCACGGATGGGGTATACAAAAAAACATTATTCTCCCTCCCGCCACTTTGATTTGGTGTGGGCGTTATTTTGCCCTCATCTGTGTGATCTGAATCGCATTATTACTGTAATGGAGTAATATTTGATTTCAAATGAATAATAATCACAGAAATAAACGTAATAATATTATTCAATATAAGTGATACTGAAACTGAGTGTTACACATGAGATGGTTTTCTAACCAAGATGAACTTTAGCAATCATCAAAAAAGTTCGAATGGTCCTAGCATTACTTTCCACCCTTGTTTGTTAGAGTCTTAGTGCCAGTTAAGTCTCCTAACAGGATTGTTAGATCACATCGTGGACTTTTATCAATGGCGCGCCTTCGGTCTGCCATTGATAAAAATAAATAAATTCTCCAGTAACGTTCAAGTAACGACAGTAACGACACAAATAAATTCTCCAGTAATGTTCAAGTATCAGGACATCCCATCCTGCAGTCAGATCATTTCTATTATTTTTCATAGAGTGAGAATTAATTTAAATTCTGCTATATAATCATCGTTATCACTATGCACGTTTGATAGCACTCGTAATTTCACCGATAGCAGGTTATGCTGACAAGTTATAAATCAGAAACAGTCATTATGACAACTCAGATTTATTCATATTATATTCATAACTACATCTGATGCCAGCCATCGTGGGTAGGAGGGCTGGCATCGAATATAGGATGATATAAGAATCAAGTTGATTTCTCACCGCCCTTTTTATTTCCTGGAGTTCCTTTAATTTATGGTGTACGTCACGTGACACAGCATAAACAGCGATTTGATATGGCGATAAGCGGTATTTTGGGTGTAGAGATGGAAAGTGATTCTACCCAAATTTCTATACCACAATTCGGAGAGGAATCTTTGACAAAATGTGCCGGATTCCGTATAGGCTAAAGTTTTCACTGTCACCGTTTAAATTAGTGTTGCAAATCCGTCAAGATTTCCCCTCCCTCCCAGTCAACGACAGTTCTGCAATATCTTCCGAACCCATTCTGGTATAGTGGTCAGGCGCGTGGGTGCATAAGTACACGTGCCTTGAATGACCGGGGTTCAAGCCCATGACTGCTGAATACGGTGCTGTTTCTTGTATTCTGTCTATCTTGTAAACTCTTCTGACTGTTTGGTCGTCCGGGAGTATAAACAGAAAATTTATTTATTTAAAAGTTTCCAAATTGATTCATGGGGAAGAATAAGTGAATAGTTTTCACATAACATAATACACTCCAAACTGAAATCCGCAAACTGTGGTCCAGATTCATTCCTGATCTTGGAATTTTCTGGATATTGATGGTCATATCACAATCAAAAAAAGTAATGAAAAATATTGAGTTTCTACATTGCAACTTATTCTACGTAATATTGTATAAGAGTAGTCTTTTTCCGAGAGAAATATAATGTACAGTACATGTTAAAGTACAGTATATATATATAGCATATTGAGTACAGTATATATATAGCATATATATACTGTACTCAATAAAGAGTAAACGTGTTTCATAATTCGTAACTCAGTCAAATGTTTCATGTAAAATTATGAAATTCGCACGTCCATTTTCTTAAATATAACTAGAAAATACATTGCCGGATTATTTGCGTGGTTCCACTGCATACAGTAAGGATATAAAAATATCGATCACTGCAACAAGGCTATTTGGAAGAGTTTGTGTATCGAGACAGAAATCATTAGAGTTCGAATTCACCTGAAGTATTTGTACTACAAAAAGAAAGCCTTCGCCCGAACAGGGACTCGAACCCTGGACCCTTAGGTTAAAAGCCTAATGCTCTACCGACTGAGCCATCCGGGCTGACGCTGAATTTTAACTTGCTTTTAATTTATCCATGCGATTGATCATTTTTCAAGATTTTGCTACTCAAAAGTAACAAAAAAGAAAGCATGCGAAGGGTTGTGATAAAATTGAAAAATTTCTATAAAATCATGCGTGGTGGCATGGTGGAACAGCACGGTGGGCTTGGTGTTCCACCAAGCCCACCGTGCTGTGTTCCACCAAGCCCAACACCAAGCCCAACGTGCTTGGTGTTCCACCAAGCACGTTGCTGACACTATCAGCGTTTAACTTTTAAACTACTAAACTAAGAAGCATTTAAACTATTTAAACTACTCTTCGAAAACAAAGTTTTCGAAGAGTAGTTTAAATGCTTCTCTTAAAAGTTTAAATTTTTCTAGGAGAAAATTCTTAGAGTAAATATTGTACTGAATTCCATTTATTAAATAAATCTGAACCCGTGAACAAGTTGGCAGTAATCATTATAATGGAGAGGAATAAAAAAAAAAAAAAAAAAAATCCCTTCCTAAAATATATCGCTGCAAACAATGAACTATTCTCGTTTTAGATCACCCATCCTTTTAAATTTGTGAAATTCTTTATGAGGGCTTAGATAAAAGCCTCGAAAATTTCATTCCGTGAAAAAGTATGAATAAATAGAAGAACTATCTCCTGTAGCCATAAAGGGTTAATTACGAGCCTAAGTCTGCTTGCAGCAGAAAAATCTTTTCTGTTCAAATACTTGCTCCAGTATTCTCATGCTCCACACTTCTTTATGAAATTCCACGTGCCTGTTTTTAGATGGTATTTTAACTCACAATCTATATTACAGTCAGGGCCGGATTTACACATAAGCTAAACAAGCTACAGTTTAGGGCCTCACATTACAAGGGGCCTAACTCCATCTAAAAAAAAATCCCTTTTTAATGTTGTCACAGGTGAACTGTAAGAGATAATGGCCTCATACATGCCATAGCTGAGGGGCAACAACAAGTTTAAATCCGGCCCTGGCTACAGTGGGTTTTCACTGAAAGCTATTTTCCTGTTCAACTTGTACCTGACTAACAAGATAACTTTTAAATCAATACGTTTATTTCGACAAGACTTAATAAAAAACTTACAAAATTCAATAAAAAGCAATGTTACAGCGAGGTTTCCTCTATCGCTCAAAAGAGATTTTTAATGACAAGCTAAACAATGCCGATGGAATATAATTTGATCACTTTTGCATTACTTTCAGGATTTGAAGAAGCCAGAGAAGCTGTTGCGAGACACTGTTCTTGTCCAGGAGTACCCCTTGAAGCAAAGGTAAAAACAGTTTTGATACAGTATCAAAGTTTTTTATCTTATCTTACTTAATATCAGGCTATCTTTATTTTTTTGTTTTATTAAAACTACCAAATAAAATATTAAACTGTAATGCAGAAATCAATTTTTAATTATAAAAGCATGACAAAAATAACACGTGAAATAATTTTATTTTATTATTACAGTGTAATAATAAAATTACTGAAATAACCAAATATAACTAGTGTTATATTTGATTATTTCAAATTATATGTGTTAAAATAATTTTATGTGTTTATTTGAAATAGTGAATAACACGAATCAAACCATGGAAATTGCTATTATCAACCGAATTTTATTGTGTATTACATTAAGTTGATTTAATGCCATTTTCTTAAATATAGCTCGAAAAAGTATTGCCGAATGATTTGCGAAGTTCCACTGTATACAGGGATATAAAAATTAGTGTGAATACACCAATTATTTATACTACAAAACAAAACCGACACCCGAACAGGGATTCGAACCCTGGACCCTTAGGTTAAAAGCCTAATGCTCTTCCGACTGAGCCATCCGGGCTAATTTAGGGTATTAACTTAGTTTTAATTAATCGGCATTATTCATTTTTTAAAGATTTTTCTACTCAAAAAAGTAACAAAAAATAAAGCATGCAAAGGGTTGTGATAAAAGTGAAAAATTGCGTGATGCCAATTTCAAGGAAGCAGTAAAATTCAAAAGAAATTGGAAAATGACACTAGAAAGAAAGTTAGAGATTATTTTTTGTTTAAATGCCAAAATTTTCTACTTAAAAATGCAGGGCAGCCACGAAAACAGGTAACAATAATTGCGTGCAGTATCAGAAGTATTGCCATAATTAAGTTTAATCGCAGAGAGAATATTAGTATTCTTTTCTTCATTTGTTTCGATATCGCTGAGTTCGTGTACGAAGGTTGTTCAATTGAAACACATTCAAGGTGTAACAATGGTTTCTTTTTGAAAGATGACTTTTTTTACCCTTTTTTTAAAAAGAAACACCTTATTGAAACATGCACCCTATCGCATATCTATTCTATATATTCCTTTTTCCAAAAAAGTTGTCCTCGTGGGTATTACAGTCGGTATAGTCACCATCCTCCCCACATCGGTTGGAAAAAACTTGAATTCGAATTTTGTCAATGACGCGAGAAATTTTTATGGGCCTTGTTCATAACATGTCTCAGTTAGTCAGTCTTAGGGGGAGGTTAGCATTGGTTTTCTTTCCGGAAACTCGGGTTCATCGTCCACCAAACAGACAAATCGACCATGGAATATACGCAATTTACAGACATCATATTATTGCGCAATATGGCCTAAGTTGCTGACGCGCCTAAAAAAACCCTACAAAGACAACAACAGCAATCAAAAACGTTCGACTTTTAACGTAATCGTTCTTCGACAGCTGTGATGATTTCGATATCGGAATTGTAACAATTTCCTTTTGAAGACCTGAAAATATGAAAGTCATGTGGTGACAAATCCAAGCTCTGTGTAGGGTATTTAAGTTCATTCTAGCCGATCTTTTGAAGAAAAGCCTTCATCGGGTTAGCAACGGGTGGGTGTACGTTATTATGAAGCATGATGATCCATCTGTCAGTTATAGATCGTTTTTGTGTTTGAAGCTGGGGCGAAGGCGGTTCAAAGTTATATTGTTTCGGCCTATTTTTTTTTTTTTTTTCGGTATACAGATTTTATTTTCAGAAAAATAGATAATTCTAAATAAACAAGTTTCAGGCATTAAGTAATATTTTGTTTTTTTATAAATGTATTAATTTTCTATTTTTATGAACTGTATGGAAGTCTAAGGTAGACAATTTAACAAATTTTCCAAGCAAAATATACACTATACTCCAACATGTACAGGGACACTAAATGAAAAATATCCGGTCAAAACAAAGAAATTGTTAAAATCCAATATGACCCACAAGAGCTTTAGTGACATCGGTAACTCTCTGGAAGGGTTACTAATGTTACTAAAGCTTTCAGTTTTTTCTGTTTTTATAAAGAGAAAAAACTGACATCTTTTCTCTACTCCTCGCATAAGATTGCTGCTAGTTCTCTGCGTGAACTAGGATGTCTTGTTCTGGCTCTCAATTATTGTTCCAAAACATCCTCGAGGAGTTCAATTGGATTCAGGTATGAGCTGGAAATGTAATGGCAGTTTACCATACTGTTTTCCTCAAATCATTTTTGTACTGACAGCATGGAATACAATCTGGATGAAATCATTCTTTGTTCATACATCACACTCAGGTGAGTCCATCTGATTCCTTGACTATGCAGCGCGATTCATTACCCCTCATCACGTTCTATCGTTGCAGTAATATCAAATTCTTCCATTCTCTGTACCAGCATAGGCAGTGATGTGACTGCTTAACTGCCCTTTATGAGCAGCTGAGCGACCATGGTAATTCATTCTACGAAGTATTCTTTTGATGATTGTTGGTCTTACACTTATCAACTGCTTCTCGAGTAAGCTCATTAAGGGTACCTTTGCAACTTTATCTTACTGCCCGTTTCATCTGTTGGTTATATTCTTTGAGGGTAGGGGGGGAACAGTAATGGTGATCGACCTGACTCTGAATGAATGGCCCTATTACGTATTGTCTTCTTTAGAATACGGTGTTTCCACCAATTAGTTTTGGTATTTGTGTTATCTGACGAATGGACATGCGAGCTATATGACAAATCCACTAGCTCATACCTACTGTCACCCCTATTGTAAAGGGATCTAGGACCTTTTAACTCCCTGATCTGTTCCAATTTCCTGTAATTAAGTGTACATGTCTTTCAAGAGCCACGAATACTCAATGTTCATATATTATACTTTTAACGTATATATCGTATTTTTAACTGGCTTCCTCCACAATGTATTCGTACAACTCATACATATACATGGGAAATATTTAACCATTACTTCCCAAATATGTATGAGTTGTACGCATACATTTTGGAGGATAGTGTATTTTCTTTCATTCACCAAATTTCATTGACTTTTATCAACTATTCTGCAAAAATATTGTACCTTTGTCATGTATAACTTTTGTCTGTTATTGTATTTTAACACGTTGGTATTCGACCTTTTTTTGGCATACCCCTTACGATTCGACTTTTTTACATATCCCTTATAATTCAATTTTTTACGTACTCCCAAACATGCCATCACCGTTGCGAAATTAATTCCACAATATGAGAGATGCCAAATGGTGAACAAAATGATACTGTATTTAATGACTAAATGCATAAGGCATTTAGTCTTTAATTTAATTTAAACCAATATGGAATTATGCCTTGTGCATTTAGTCTTTAAATAAAATTATGAGTTGTTACAGAAATAAAGAATTTTTGATATTTTATTTCTCTTTTTAAGGATTTGCTATTCGAGTGAATGATCTTTAAGTAAAATAAGGAAATGTAAATATGCATTGACATTGTTTACTTCGTTTATCGCGGATGGGCTGACTGCTCTCTGCCCTCTTGACATCAATAATCCTGGCGACAACAGTCCAAGAAAAAAAAAAAAAAAAACAAGTAAAGAATTCGTTCGTTGTTTACCTACTTAGCTAGCTAAGTAAAAAATTAAACTTACTTCTGTTTTTATCCCTTAAACCGTTACTGGAGTGTACAGTGTACAGTCAGTATTTATCCCACGAATATACCTTCGTCAACAGAAACTCTGCAGTCTGTTATGAGAGACAAAAGAAAGGTAACACGAAAAAAAAAAAAAAATACAAATAAATAAATAAAGATCACAAAGTAATCATTATTTCTGCTCAAGAATTAGACAAAAAGTAGGAGAGGTATAAAAATATAAACTGCTGTGATTTTAGATGTTTCTAATTTAAAAATTAGGAGACCAACAACGTTTTAAATAAATGTATTATTAAGTATCATATAATAACTGCATGGGATAAAGAGATTTACGCTCACTTTACAATTATTATCGAATAATGAAAAGTTAAATATTTCAGTTTTGTTGTCTACGTAGCAATGCGCTGTTTTATTTTATCACATATTTTTTTTATAGACTATAAAATATTTAAGGGCAAAGACCTCATGCTCTCATATTGTTAAGTTATACTTTCATAACTGGGTTGTCACTATTGCAACACCAGGGTACCTGCCCACCCACCGAAGAGAAGCCAACAAGCTTTGAAACGGTTCCGTCTGGGTGGTGGTATCCGTTGAGAAAAAATAACATTGGTCTTCTCCACTGGTGAAGTGTTACTTATTCGATGTAGTACAATACCATAGCAACTCGTTGTGAAGGCATTCACAGTGTGAGATGTAATCAAAACGATGCCGATTTAATTAATTAATTTAACTACTTTGGTAGATGGCTACGTTAAAATGATGCTTTTGCACTAACCTATATGCTATTTTTTTTATTTAATAAAATAGCAATTAGGATGAATTTCTATTTTTATAAGTCTTTGCAATTTAATAAACGAATTGTGTATTGCTGGGATTAAAAGTTAAATGAAAATGTGAATAAATAGTAGTGTGACCAGCTAATGGTTTATCAGATTAAACACTTTAAGTAGGACATTTGATTGAAACGCAAAAATCTCCGAATTCACAGGGGCAGATGACTTCGTGGTGAAGTTGGCATTGTGGTTTTGCAAAACTTTCTCTTGTGTTATTTTTAACTCACATAGTGAGTGTCGATATTTGCTATTGGACTGATGCATGGATATAATTTCCTTCAGTTATTCAGGGCATAACTTTTGGCTTTTGATTTTTATTTTTTAGTTTCATTGTTTTGTTTAATTTGGTATATTTAATTGATTAAGTGCAGGCAGCTTAACCCATTTCCAACCACATATGTTCCTGAAAAGTATCCCGTTTGTCAAGACTAAGATTCCACAGAGAATAGGAGATAGGGGGAAAATTATAAACATTCCAATAAAATACATGGAAAAAAACTTTATTTATCATTTATAAAACTTAAAAAAAAAAAAAAAAAACTATGATAAGACAACAAGAAAAATGTGATGGTCAAGATATACATACATATACAAAATATGTCCCCATCCTTCCAGGTCATACCACCATTTTACATAGCGAAGCACGGTAATCTTCAAAGCGTTACGAAAGCCAGGCAAAAACACATCCGGGATATTCGCGAATGTTAGCCAAAACACGAAAATCTACAAAAGAAGCGACAGGTCCACACGCAACACTCAGGGGCGGCTCGTCCATAGGCACTGCAGCATCCCCAGCTATTTAAATCTAGATATACAGTGAACGGAGTTATATGAAATTTTGTGAAGAACAATGCAATGCAATGAATATTTTTATTAACAGGACCCGCTTATAGTATGCGCATCCTCTATTTCCAGTAATCATTTCAATAATAAACGAATAAAAACACGAATTCGTTTCTAACTTTGAAGTTTAATTAACCGTAGGCCTAGCTGTGCGCAGGCAATGACACATTTTGCATTCCAATGAATATCTGGTAGTTGGTTGACCAGCATATTGGCAATTTGCCAATATACATTTTTTTTTATAGGTGAAACGAATCAAAGTCACTGTAAAGCGCGCAGTGCAGATTTCATCGTTGACCATGATGGGTGTATAGCCACAATGTCGGTGTCTTTTTGTTATTCGCCCAAATCCCATTAAGTAAATAAATAATATCAATGTTAAGTCAATACTCAACATTCAACAGTGTAATTATGTGATTACAGCTTAATTGCGAATTGAGCATGAACTTTGTAAGTTGAAGTTATATTATGAGGTGATGTGTAAGTAAAACATTATTTCTACGACACACGATTTTGTGAAATTTGATTCGATCATGGTCTCCATGCTTCCCCATGAAGTAAATTGTGTGACAGTGAATAAACTTCAGCAACTTAGTTTTTCACAATTATCTCTCCATGAAAAAAAAATGCAATTAAAAAAAAAAGACCGCCCCGCACCAAAGATTCAAATTTCTCAGCGGGAAATAAGTAATAATAATAATAAATATATTTACAGTTTTAAAACTGAATGGTACCAAAGGAAAAGTTGGCTCTGTGGTTGTGAAGTTAAAAATGCATTGTTTTGTTTACCCTGTTTGCTGTTCGGAGGTGACTTAACGTGGACAAAAAGTGGCTTTACAAACATAAACAGAATGAAAGAAAAAACTCTAAAACATGAGAGTTCGAAGAAACATATTGATAATGTGATTTCGCTATCGCTTTTAGGAAGCGTAAATATTAAAAAATAGCTTAGTGAGGCCTACAAACTTTCGATCTGCAAACATAACAGAAAAGTTACCAAGAATCGTGAGGTATCTAAAATAATAGACTGCATTGAATTTTGTGGACAGTTTGAAATTCTTTCATGTGGACATGGTGAAAAAGACGATTCTAAAAATTCAGGCGTATTCAGAGGATTAATAAATTTCGCCTGTACATTAGATTCCAATTTAAAGAACCATTTAGAAAGTAATGCAGCATTTAAAGGCATTTCAAAAACTATTCAGAATGATATTCTTGACTGTTTGCTACAAATATGCCGGGATGAAATAAAAAGAGAAATTAAAGAAACTTCATTCGTACCTATCATGGCAGATAACACAACAGATGTTTCAGAACATGTACAAATGGTAATTGTTCTGAAATATGAACTGAATGGAGACATTTTTGAGCGTTTTGGGGGTTTTTTTCACTCCGGAAAACCAAACGGCAGACGGAATATCTAGGGCCGTTTTAAGAACTCTCGGGCCCTCCCGGCGAATTTTCAAATGTGGTCCCTATTCAGTTTAAATTTTGTTTTAATTATTTTCTGGGTCTCTCTTAGTCGCATTCCTAACCGTATGTATTAAAAGAGCTACTGGAAACTATGCTCCATCACCACGTCAAGGTAGAATAGAAACCCGTCGATAGAGTTTTTTTCTTTTTTAAATTTAAATTTTTTTATATATTTTTTAAAGCTTTAATTCGTACGAAATTTGTTAGAAGTATGAAGAAAATATCTATGAACAACTTTAAGAAAAGTTTTTTTTTTTACAAAAATTATAAAAGTGGTTTTCGCCATTTCAAACTGGCAAACTCCTGGATGACATCATTAAAATCGATGTTTTGTAAAAGATCATTCTCTATTGCCATTAAACTTAAATGATTTCAACGCGACTGGTTCATATTATTTCTATATTCATTCTTTATAAACTTTAACTTTGAAAATGAACGTTCACTGCCTGCGTTTGTCACCATCATGCTCAAAAAAAAAAAAAAAAAATACTCTTTGCAATTTCAATATTTGGAAATACAGTGCTGTACATTGAAAATGTTTTCTCGTTGCATATAAGTTTATTTAAAGAAAGCCAAAAACATTATTCGTATATCATTATGTTCCGTGTTTGCGATGCTTTCGACCGCAACTTAACATATGGGACAGGGGGTCTTTTAAAAATATATTTAAGATCAAGAAGTGAGGGCCCCCAGTAGGCTGAGGTCCTGGCGTCCGCGGGATGCGCCCATGCGTTAACGGCCCAGGGAATATCGAAGTGCATTCTAGATCAGTTAGACATAATCCTCGAAGGAAATACTCAAATACTGGTTGCTCAGACATTTTATGGCACAAGTGTGATGAAAAGCAAGAAAGGGGGAGTTCAGGCTAAAATAAAAGAAGTGTAAAAAATGCACGTTTCATTCACTGCTATACGCACCAACTGAATCTGATGATGAGAAATGCAGCAAGTAGTACCCGAGATTCAAGAATATTCTTTTCGAACCTCATGTCGATATCAACATTTTTCTCGGGATCACCACAGCTTCTCTCTGTTCTCAGAAAGCATATGGACAGCCGTGTCCGACCTTCCCCTACAAGATGGAACTTCAATATACGCACCGTGAACAGCGTTTATGAAAATTTTGAATCCTTAAAAAGTGCATGGAGGAACGACAAGCGATACCAAACGCTGATAAGACGATTTCAGCAGCAACTGGAATTTTGCACATCTTGAGTAATAAAAAATTCGAGTTATGGTCAGAACGTTTCCATTAGATAATGCCTCACTTGGAAGTTATTTATAATCAAATGCAATCTCGAGAAATGGAGGCAGTAAAAATACATGAATATATTGGAAACTTTAAGAATGCCGTTCTAAAAATCAGGAATTCAATGTACCGTGAAAATCCTTCAAAAACACTCATTATTGAAGCGAAGGAAGTATGCGACAATATGTGTTGAAATAGGTGAGAGATATTCTTTTACAAAGCAATTAATTGCTGCTAAATTGTTTAACTAGGAGAACTTTGTATTTTCGTACTAAATTGCCATTGGAAGAGGTACGGGAGACTACTGAGGAATATATCCCATGATTGAAAGAGAAAAACTTCTTACGGAATTACAAGTTTTCTATAGCAGACATGATCTACAATTATTGCAAAATAACTGACTTGCTGAAATTTATCTCAGAAAATAATGTAGCTGAAGTTCTTCATGAACTTACAAAACTCATAAAAGTTCTTTTGACCATTCCAATGACTACTTCAGAGCCCGAACGCTGCCATTCGACATTAAAAGGAATAAAAACATTTTAAAGGAACACTACGAGTATGAATCAGGAAAGGCTAAATGCTCAAGCAATGTTTTCAATAGAGAAAAGCTTGGTCAACAGTGTACCAAAATTGAATGAAAAAGTTATTAATCTATTTTCAACAAATAAAAACCGAAGAATGGATTTTGTTTTTAAATAAAAGTTCAAGTCGGTTAATGGTAAATGTCTACTTAATGTTTTGTAGTATTTTTAACTTGCGCCTTATTATTACTGTGCATGTCTACATGTTTTATAACAAAGGCAATTTAATGTAACTTTTAAGATGCAGCACCCCCAAACATCACAGTCACGAGCGGCCACTAGCAACACTGTATATATATGTATATATATTTATATTGATAGTGTTGTTAAAAAGTTAAATTAGAAAATGAGAATAGAAAAAGAACTACAAACTGGGATTGGAACTACGGAAAACACGGAAAAATATGAGAAACAATAAGGAAGTACTTATAACTGAATAACAGATGATTTCAATGTCTTTTTAAAGGGGTAAACCATCCGGGCCCTTTCCGAAATGGCCCTTAAGATTGTGCACAAAAAGTAACCAATTAAAATTTTTGTTTTGAATATTTCAGGTTGGCTCTCAGTTAATTTATTCCAAATCATCAGCACCACAGCCTCAGTAGCGCAGTAGGCAGCGCGTCAGTCTCATAATCTAAAGGTCGTGAGTTCAATCCTCAACTGGGGAAGAATTTGATTTTTCCACCTTCATTATTCCTATTGTGTGCAAATTTTATGTAAATTTTAATATAACTAAATTTTGGAGCATCGTTTGAAGCCGGGCTCAGGATTCCAGTCGCTTTCCGAAATGGACCTTCAGATTGTACACAAAGGCAACCAATTAAAATTTTTATTTTGAATATTTCTGCTTGGATCTCAGTTAGTTTATTCCAAATCGTCAACATCCACAGCCTCAGTAGCGCAGTAGGCAGCGCGTCAGTCTCATAATCTGAAGGTCGTGAGTTCAATCCTCACCTGGGGCAGAATTTGATTTTTTCCCCTTCATTATTCCTATTGTGTGCAAATTTTATGTCAATTTTAATATAACTAAATTTTGGAGTATCGGATTTAAGCTGGGCTCAGGATTCCATCTGCTTTCCGAAATGGCCCTTCAGATTATACACAAAGGTAACCAATTAAAATTTTTATTTTGAATATCTCTGCTTTGTTTTCAGTTAGTTTATTTCAAATCGTCCACAGCCTCAGTAGCGTAGTAAGCAGCACGTGAGTCTCATAATCTGAAGGTCGTGAGTTCAATCCTCACCTGGGGCAAAAAATTGATTTTTTTTTTTCCCCTTCATTATTCTGAATTAATGTAAACTTCATTGCATTGATCTGTTTTTATTAAAAATTCTAACTGCGGCAGTTTTAATAAATACTTTCTTGTTTCAGTCAATATTAAGTGAAATCAGGATTAGGCAACATAGTGACATAGTGACATAGTGTTTTTTGACAAGCGGCACCGGTGCTTTCGCACAACTCCACATTTGAATCTCTTGTGAAGTAAGACAGTACAGTACTGTCAAGGCCAGATATCATATGTTAGTGTATGTTCATGTTTGCTTAGTGCGGGTTATGTTGTTCATCTGGCCGCTTAGCCTAGGGTCTGTGGAACACCACAGACTGCTAGTTACCGTCACTGGCACTGGGAGCCGGACCAGGTATGTGGAAAGAGAACTCTGGCTGGCCGACCCTGGGGTTAGCCTGAGCTCCCCAGGGAGGGCCGAAAAAAAAAAATAAAAATAAAATAAAAAAAAAATAAATAAAAATAAATAATAAATAATATAAAATAAATAAAAAAAAAAAATAATAATAATAAAATAATAAAAATTAATAAAAAAATTAATAATAATAATAAAAAAATAAAAATAATAATAATAAAAATAAAAAAAAAATAAAAAAAAAATAATAAATAAAAATAAATAAAAATAAAAAATTAATAAATAAATAAATAAATATAAAAAATTAATAAATAAATAAATAAAAAAATATATATATATATTTTTTTTTTGAAAGAGGAGAAGGGGTGAGAGATTGAGGGGAAGAAAGAAGGTAAGCAGAAGAGGGTGGGCACCCCCAGGGGGGAGCCCACCCTACCTCAGGAAGAAGAGAAAAGGTTGTGAGGTCAAGTGACCCACAAAGTCAGATTGCCTAATAGCATGATCCTGCATTTGATAAGTCAAATGCCAGTCCCACTCCCAGAGGAGTATTTATATGAGTTCCTGCACAAGTAGGAAAATCAGATATCGTCATACACCTTGAAGAGAAGAGGTGCCAGCAAGTGAGTGGGTCCCACAATGGGCAAGGGGCCCAGTGTCAAGCAATTTAATCTTCTTCATCCAAGGGTGACTTGTAGGCAATGAGCAGTGTCCCACACTGGGACTTGAATAATCTTCTCTTAGGGGATGAGAGGAGGCACATGGATTCATGAAGCTCAAGGATTGCTTGGAGTTCTTGTGGCTATTGTAGAAAAGTCCTTTTTGCGTTCGTGGGTTTGTCAGATAGCTACCTTTGTGAACGTCGAGAGATTCCTGTTAGGTCATGACAAAGATCAATATTCTATTTGTGTTTTCTTTGATTCCATTCAGGATATGTTCTGTGAATTGAGTTTTGGGTTCATTATAAGATGGGGGTGCGTTGAACAGTTTGCTGTAGGTGAATTTGACGCATTTCAAATACAGTCTGGGCAAAAGTAGTGAAGGCTTTGTAGTTGGTTTCGTCAATTATGTAGAGGTGTTCCTGCCCACTGGGTATATTTCCAGTTTTGGTGATTAGGAGACTTCTGGGTAAATCATAAAGAGGGCAATTATACATGAGGTGAATCCAGTCTTCATTGTCACCGCATGTGCAGAGAGGAGAATCGGTGAGACCCAGGGCATGCAGCTTGGCCCGAAACGATCCATGACCAGTGAGGAAGAAGGAGACGTGAAGGCCTGGTGAGTACCACGGAGGAGGTTTTGGTGCAGTTATCATAACTTGTGGAAGAAATCTTTTAGTTGTTTCACCTTTGGTTGTTTGCTCCCAAGATCTTTGCCAATGCTGGAAGAGCTTAGAGTAAATCTGTTTCATTTCGTTTTTTGGATCGTTGGCTAGATCGAGTGTTATATCCAGAATGGTGGTGGGAATTCCTCTCTTTATGCGGTATGCAAGGCCGCGACGAATAACCTCCAGGTCCAGAGGAAGAGTGCCTGCTAAGACCTGCAGGGCAGGATTACTGACTGTGCGGCATGCTCTAGTCACAGTGAGTAGGATATTGCGTTGAATTGTATGTAGCTTTGCTTTATTACGTGCAATGATGGCACGAGGGAACCATATGGCTGCACCATAGCACACAGCTGGTAAGAAGATGGTTTTATAAAGTAGCATGAGAGTCCTCCTCTTCAAACCCCAGTCTGCTCTGCTAATTCTTACGATCATGGCAGTATAACGACGTATTTTATTGGAGAGGTAATTAAGATGAGGTAAGAATGTTAATCGGGAGTCGAAGGTTACTCCTAGATATTTTAGTTCTGTTTTGAGTTGCAATGTCTGCCCAGAGATTTTAATTTGGGGTGGTCTTCTTATGTCCAAGGATCCTTTGAGGAGGATAGTCTTCGTTTTTTCCCCAGAGATGACTAACTTGTGGTTGTTTACCCAATTTTGGAGGATCGTTAAGGAGGGGAGGCAATTTGCTCAAGCTGAGTTCTAGAATCAGCTTTGATAAGGAGGATGAGGTCATCTGCATAGGCCATGCAGTCCACAGGACACAAATCCATAAGAAGAAATTCATCTAGTATCAAGTTCCAGAAGTAGGGCCCAAGAACCGAGCCCTGTGGACACCCTCTAACAACTGGTCGGGAGGTTTTCTGAAAATTTGTTTGAACAGTGACTGAGCGGTTGAACAGGTAGTTCTGGAGACAGCGGTAGAGGTTGAGTGGAATATTGATTTGACGTAATCTCCTGACAATGCTGGGCCACCAGATGGAATCGAAGGCACCAGCAAAGTCAATGGAAATAGCCAGTAGATATTTTTCTGTGGTTGAGTTTGCTGTGTTGAGCAGATTGTTCATAGCATCTTCAGTGGAGCATCCTGGCTTAAAGCCATACTGCTTTGGAGAGTCTAAGTTGGCTGTCTGGTAGTAGGTGGATAATCTGGATTGAAGCAGCCGCTCCATTACCTTTCCCAAGACCGGGAGAAGAGCAATGGGGCGGTAAGATTTGGGTAGAGTAGGATCTTTATCTGGACCTTTTAGGATGAGTCGAAGCACTGCCTGTTTCCAAGAATCAGGGAAAATTCCTTTCGCAAGGCATTTGTTGAATAGTGCTAATAGGTGGTTTGGGAGATGTGTTGCTGCTTTCTTGATGACCTCAACCTCAATATTATCATGACCAGGGCATTTATTCATTTTTGTTCTGTCAAGTGCTTTGTTCATTTCCTCAGAGGTGAAAGGAGGTTCTATTTTATTGTTGGAGAAGGCCTGGTTGTCTTGTTTAATTTGCTTTTGTTCATCATTGAGGGGGCTCTCATCAGTCTGAAGTAGGGCATTCAGAATATTATTCATGGATTCAGCCCATGTGTGTGTTGGATTGCCATCAGGAGTCAGGGTTGCATTTAACATCTCTCCCCTGGGCAGCTTGTTCATAACAATGCGATAAACGATCCCCCAAGGATCTGCGTTACCAGTGGTTGTCACAAGGTTCTGCCAAGACACTTTCTTTTTCTGCCGAATGAGGCTTGTGAAGTCGTTAGGCATCATTTAATCTTCCTATCGTGTGCAAATTTCTGCAGCCGACCGGGCTAGCCGAGTGGGTAAAGTACCTGCCCGGCAACCCAAAGGTCGCGGGTTCGATTCCCGCCTCGGGCTTGGATCAAAGTACTGCAAAAACCTTGGGAGGTGCAATATGGCCACAGAAGCCGATGCGCCAACAACTACCAAATCAAAAAAAAATCAATCAATCAAGCAAATTTCTGCTTGGCTCTCAGTTAGTTTATTCCAAATCGTCAACATCTACAGCCTCAGTAGCGCAGTAGGCAGCGCGTCAGTCTCATAATCTGAAGGTCGTGAGTTCAATCATCACCTGTGGCAGAATTTGATTTTTCCCCCTTCATTATTCTGAATTAATGAAAACTTCATTGCAATGATCTGTTTTTATTAAAAATTCTAACTGCGACAGTTTTAATAAATACTTTCTTGTTTCAATCAATATTAAGTGAATCAGAACTATGCAACATCTAATCTCCCTGGCATACGCAAATTTTATGTAAATTTTAATATAACTAAATTTTGGAGCATCGTTTGAAGCCGGGCTCAGGATTCCAGCCGCTTTCGAAATGGCCCTCCAGATTGTGCACAAAGGTAACCAATTAAAATTTTTATTTTGACTATTTCTGCTTGGCTCTCAGTTAGTTTATTCCAAATCGTCAACAGCCACGACCTCAGTGGCGCAGTAAGCAGCGCGTCAGTCTCATAATCTGAAGGTCGTGAGTTCAATCCTCACCTGGGGCAGAATTTGATTTTTTTTCCCCTTCATTATTCCTATTGTGTTCAAATTTTATGTAAATTTTAATATAACTAAATTTTGGAGTATCGGTTTTAAGCTGGGCTCAGGATTCCAGCTGCTTTCCGAAATGGCCCTTCAGATTGTACACAAAGGTAACCAATTAAAATTTTTATTTTGAATATTTCTGCTTGGCTCTCAGTTAGTTTATTTCAAATCGTCCACAGCCTCAGTAGCGCAGTAGGCAGCGCGTCAGTCTCATAGTCTGAAGGTCGTGAGTTCAATCCTCACCTGGGGCAGAATTTAGTTTTTTCCCCTTCATTATTCCTATCGTGTGCAAATTTTATGTAAATTTTAATATAACTAAATTTTGGAGCATCGTATGAAGCCGGGCTCAGGATTCCAGCCGCTTCCCGAAATGGCCCTCCAGTTTGTGCACAAAGGTAACCAATTAAAATTTTTATTTTGACTATTTCTGCTTGGCTCTCAGTTAGTTATTCCAAATCGTCAACAGCCACAGCCTCAGTAACGCAGTAGGCAGCGCGTCAGTCTCATAATCTGAAGGTCGTGAGTTCAATCCTCACCTGGGGCAGAATTTGATTTTTTCCCCTTCATTATTCTGAATTAATGTAAACTTCATTGCGTTGATCTGTTTTTATTAAAAATTCTAACTGCGACAGTTTTAATAAATGCTTTCTTGTTTCAGTCAATATTAAGTGAAATCAGGATTAGGCAACATTTAATCTTCCTATCGTGTGCAAATTTCTGCTTGACTCTGAGTTAGTTTATTCCAAATCGTCACCATCCACAGCCTCAGTAGCGCAGTAGGCAACGCGTCAGTCTCATAATCTGAAGGTCGTGAGTTGAATCCTCACCTGGGGCAGAATTTCATTTTTCCCCCTTCAGTATTCTGAATTAATGAAAACTTCATTGCATTGATCTGTTTTTATTAAAAATTCTAACTGCGACAGTTTTAATAAATGCTTTCTTGTTTCAGTCAATATTAAGTGAAATCAGGATTAGGCAACATTTAATCTTCCTATCGTGTGCAAATTTCTGCTTGACTCTGAGTTAGTTTATTCCAAATCGTCAACATCCACAGCCTCAGTAGCGCAGTAGGGAGCGCGTCAGTCTCATCATCTGAAGGTCGTGAGTTCAATCCTCACCTGGGGCAGAATTTGATTTTTTTTCCCCTTCATTATTCTGAATTAATGTAAACTTCATTGCATTGATCTGTTTTTATTAAAAATTCTAACTGCGACAGTTTTAATAAATACTTTCTTGTTTCAGTCAATATTAAGTGAAATCAGGATTAGGCAACATTTAATCTTCCTATCGTGTGCAAATTTTATGTAAATTTTAATATAACTAAATTGTGGAGCATCGTTTGAAGCCGGGCTCAGGATTCCAGCCGCTTTCCGAAATGGCCCTCCAGATTGTGCACAAAGGTAACCAATTAAAATTTTTATTTTGACTATTTCTGCTTGGCTCTCAGTTAGTTATTGCAAATCGTCAACAGCCACAGCCTCAGTAGCGCAGTAGGCAGCGCGTCAGTCTCATAATCTGAAGGTCGTGAGTTCAATCCTCACCTGGGGCAGAGTTTGATTTTTTCCCTTTCATTATTCTGAATTAATGTGAACTTCATTGCGTTGATCTGTTTTTATTAAAAATTCTAACTGCGACAGTTTTAATAAATACTTTCTTGTTTCAGTCAATATTAAGTGAAATCAGGATTAGGCAACATTTAATCTTCCTATCGTGTGCAAATTTCTGCTTGGCTCTCAGTTAGTTTATTCCAAATCGTCAGCCTCCACAGCCTCAGTAGCGCAGTAGGCAGCGCGTCAGTCTCATAATCTGAAGGTCGTGAGTTCAATCCTCACTTGTGGCAGAATTTGATTTTTTCCCCCTTCATTATTCTGAATTAATGAAAACTTCATTGCAATGATCTGTTTTTATTAAAAATTCTGACTGCGACAGTTTTAATAAATACTTTCTTGTTTCAATCAATATTAAGTGAATCAGAACTATGGAACATCTAATCTCCCTGGCATACGCAAATTTTATGTAAATTTTAATATAACTAAATTTTGGAGCATCGTTTGAAGCCGGGTTCAGGATTCCAGCCGCTTTCGAAATGGCCCTCCAGATTGTCCACAAAGGTAACCAATTAAAATTTTTATTTAGACTATTTCTGGTTGGCTCTCAGTTAGTTTATTCCAAATCGTCAACAGCCTCAGTAGCGCAGTAGGCAGCTCGTCAGTCTCATAATCTGAAGGTCGTGAGTTCAATCCTCACCTGGGGCACAATTTGATTTTTTCCCCCTTCATTATTCCTATTGTGTGCAAATTTTATGTAAATTTTAATATAACTAAATTTTGGAGCATCGTTTGAAGCCGGGCTCGGGATTCCAGTCGCTTTCCGAAATGGACTTTCAGATTGTACACAAAGGCAACCAATTAAAATTTTTATTTTGAATATTTCTGCTTGGATCTCAGTTAGTTCATTCCAAATCATGAACAGCCACAGTAGCGCAGTAGGCAGCGCGTCAGTCTCATAATCTGAAGGTCGTGAGTTCAATCCTCACCTCGGGCAGAATTTGATTTTTTCCCCCTTCATTATTCCTATTGTGTGCAAATTTTATGTAAAATTTAATATAACTAAATTTTGGAGTATCGGTTTTAAGCTGGGCTCAGGATTCCAACTGCTTTCCGAAATGGCCCTTCAGATTGTACACAAAGGTAACCAATTAAAATTTTTATTTTGAATATTTCTGCTTGGCTCTCAGTTAGTTTATTTCAAATCGTCCACAGCCTCAGTAGGCAGCGCGTCAGTCTCATAATCTGAAGGTCGTGAGTTCAATCCTCACCTGGGGCAGAATTGATTTTTTCCCCTTCATTATTCTGAATTAATGTAAACTTCATTGCGTTGATCTGTTTTTATTAAAAATTCTAGCTGCGGCAGTTTTAATAAATACTTTCATGTTTCAGTCAATATTAAGTGAAATCAGGATTAGGCAACATTTAATCTTCCTATCGTGTGCAAATTTCTGCTTGGCTCTCAGTTAGTTTATTCCAAATCTTCAATATCCACAGCCTCAGTAGCGCAGTAGGCATCGCGTCAGTCTCATAATCTGAAGGTCGTGAGTTCAATCCTCACGTTGGGCAAAATTTGATTTTTCCCCCTTCATTATTCTGAATTAATGAAAACTTCCTTGCATTGATCTGTTTTTATTAAAAATTCTAACTGCGACAGTTTTAATAAATACTTTCTTGTTTCAATCAATATTAAGTGAATCAGACTATGGAACATCTAATCTCCCTAGCATAGGCAAATTTTATGTAAATTTTAATATAACTAAATTTTGGAGCATCGTTTGAAGCCGGGCTCATAATTCCAGTCGCTTTCCGAAATAGCCCTTCAGATTGTGCACAAAGGCAACCAATTAAAATTTTTATTTTGACTATTTCTGCTTGGCTCTCAGTTAGTTTATTTCAAATCATCAACATCCACAACCTCAATAGCGAAGTAGGCAGCGCGTCAGTCTCATAGTCTGAAGGTCATGAGTTCAATCCTTATCTGGGGCAGAATTTAGTTTTTTCCCCTTCATTATTCCTATCGTGTGCAAATTTTATGTAAATTTTAATATAACTAAATTTTGGAGCATTGTGTGAAGCCGGGCTCAGGATTCCAACCGCTTTCCGAAATGGCCCTCCAGTTTGTGCACAAAGGTAACCAATTTCTGCTTGGCTCTCAGTTAGTTTATTCCAAATCGTCAACATCCACAGCCTCAGTAGCGCAGTAGGCATCGCGTCAGTCTCATAATCTGAAAGTCGAGAGTTCAATCCTCACGTGGGGCAAAATTTGATTTTCCCCCCTTCATTATTCTGAATTAATGAAAACTTCCTTGCATTGATCTGTTTTTATTAAAAATTCTAACTGCGACAGTTTTAATAAATACTTTCTTGTTTCAATCAATATTAAGTGAATCAGAACTATGGAACATCTAATCTCCCTAGCATACGCAAATTTTATGTAAATTTTAATATAACTATATTTTGGAGCATCGTTTGAAGCCGGGCTCAGGATTCCAGCCGCTTTCCGAAATGGCCCTCCAGATTGTGCACAAAGGTAACCAATTAAAATTTTTATTTTGACTATTTCTGCTTGGCTCTCAGTTAGTTATTCCAAATCGTCAACAGCCACAGCCTCAGTAGCGCAGTAGGCAGCGCGTCAGTCTCATAATCTGAAGGTCGTGAGTTCAATCCTCACCTGGGGCAGAATTTGATTTTTTCCCCTTCATTATTCTGAATTAATGTAAACTTAATTGCGTTGATCTGTTTTTATTAAAAATTCTAACTGCGACAGTTTTAATAAATACTTTCTTGTTTCAGTCAATATTAAGTGAAATGAGGATTAGGCAACATTTAATCTTCCTATCGTGTGCAAATTTCTGCTTGGCTCTGAGTTAGCTTATTCCAAATCGGCAACATCCACAGCCTCAGTAGCGCAGTAGGCAGCGCGTCAGTCTCATAATCTGAAGGTCGTGAGTTCAATCCTCACCTGGGGCAGAATTTGATTTTTTTTCCCCTTCATTATTCTGAATTAATGTAAACTTCATTGCATTGATCTCTTTTAATTAAAAATTCTAACTGCGACAGTTTTAATAAATACTTTCTTGTTTCAGTCAATATTAAGTGAAATGAGGATTAGGCAACATTTAATCTTCCTATCGTGTGCAAATTTCTGCTTGGCTCTGAGTTAGTTTATTCCAAATCGTCAGCATCCACAGCCTCAGTAGCGCAGTAGGCAGCGCGTCAGTCTCATAATCTGAAAGTCGTGAGTTCAATCCTCACTTGTGGCAGAATTTGATTTTTTCCCCCTTCATTATTCTGAATTAATGAAAACTTCATTGCAGTGATCTGTTTTTATTAAAAATTCTAACTGCGGCAGTTTTAATAAATACTTTCTTGTTTCAATCAATATTAAGTGAATCAGAACTATGGAACATCTAATCTCCCTGGCATACGCAAATTTTATGTAAACTTTAATTTAACTAAATTTTGGAGCATCGTTTGAAGCCGGGTTCAGGATTCCAGCCGCTTTCGAAATGGCCCTCCAGATTGTCCACAAAGGTAACCAATTAAAATTTTTATTTAGACTATTTCTGGTTGGCTCTCAGTTAGTTTATTCCAAATCGTCAACAGCCTCAGTAGCGCAGTAGGCAGCTCGTCAGTCTCATAATCTGAAGGTCGTGAGTTCAATCCTCACCTGGGGCAGAATTTGATTTTTTCCCCCTTCATTATTCCTATTGTGTGCAAATTTTATGTAAAATTTAATATAACTAAATTGTGGAGCATCGGTTTTAAGCTGGGCTCAGGATTCCAGCTGCTTTCCGAAATGGCCCTTCAGATTGTACACAAAGGTAACCAATTAAAATTTTTATTTTGAATATTTCTGCTTGGCTCTCAGTTAGTTTATTTCAAATCGTCCACAGCCTCAGTAGCGCAGCAGGCAGCGCGTCAGTCTCATAATCTGAAGGTCGTGAGTTCAATCCTCACCTGGGGCAGAATTTGATTTTTTCCCCTTCATTATTCTGAATTAATGTAAACTTCATTGAGTTGATCTGTTTTTATTAAAAATTCTAACTGCGGCAGTTTTAATAAATACTTTCATGTTTCAGTCAATATTAAGTGAAATCAGGATTAGGCAACATTTAATCTTCCTATCGTGTGCAAATTTCTGCTTGGCTCTCAGTTAGTTTATTCCAAATCGTCAACATCCACAGCCTCAGTAGCGCAGTAGGCATCGCGTCAGTCTCATAATCTGAAGGTCGTGAGTTCAATCCTCACGTGGGGCAAAATTTGATTTTTCCCCTTTCATTATTCTGAATTAATGAAAACTTCCTTGCATTGATCTGTTTTTATTAAAAATTCTAACTGCGACAGTTTTAATAAATGCTTTCTTGTTTCAGTCAATATTAAGTGAAATCAGGATTAGGCAACATTTAATCTTCCTATCGTGTGCAAATTTCTGCTTGACTCTGAGTTAGTTTATTCCAAATCGTCAACATCCACAGCCTCAGTAGCGCAGTAGGGAGCGCGTCAGTCTCATCATCTGAAGGTCGTGAGTTCAATCCTCACCTGGGGCAGAATTTGATTTTTTTCCCCTTCATTATTCTGAATTAATGTAAACTTCATTGCATTCATCTGTTTTTATTAAAAATTCTAACTGCGACAGTTTTAATAAATACTTTCTTGTTTCAGTCAATATTAAGTGAAATCAGGATTAGGCAACATTTAATCTTCCTATCGTGTGCAAATTTTATGTAAATTTTAATATAACTAAATTGTGGAGCATCGTTTGAAGCCGGGCTCAGGATTCCAGCCGCTTTCCGAAATGGCCCTCCAGATTGTGCACAAAGGTAACCAATTAAAATTTTTATTTTGACTATTTCTGCTTGGCTCTCAGTTAGTTATTCCAAATCGTCAACAGCCACAGCCTCAGTAGCGCAGTAGGCAGCGCGTCAGTCTCATAATCTGAAGGTCGTGAGTTCAATCCTCACCTGGGGCAGAGTTTGATTTTTTCCCTTTCATTATTCTGAATTAATGTGAACTTCATTGCGTTGATCTGTTTTTATTAAAAATTCTAACTGCGACAGTTTTAATAAATACTTTCTTGTTTCAGTCAATATTAAGTGAAATCAGGATTAGGCAACATTTAATCTTCCTATCGTGTGCAAATTTCTGCTTGGCTCTGAGTTAGCTTATTCCAAATCTGCAACATCCACAGCCTCAGTAGCGCAGTAGGCAGCGTGTCAGTCTCATAATCTGAAGGTCGTGAGTTCAATCCTCACCTGGGGCAGAATTTGATTTTCTTTCCCCTTCATTATTCTGAATTAATGTAAACTTCATTGCATTGATCTCTTTTAATTAAAAATACTAACTGCGGCAGTTTTAATAAATACTTTCTTGTTTCAGTCAATATTAAGTGAAATCAGGATTAGGCAACATTTAATCTTCCTATCGTGTGCAAATTTCTGCTTGGCTCTCAGTTAGTTTATTCCAAATCGTCAGCCTCCACAGCCTCAGTAGCGCAGTAGGCAGCGCGTCAGTCTCATAATCTGAAGGTCGTGAGTTCAATCCTCACTTGTGGCAGAATTTGATTTTTTCCCCCTTCATTATTCTGAATTAATGAAAACTTCATTGCAATGATCTGTTTTTATTAAAAATTCTGACTGCGACAGTTTTAATAAATACTTTCTTGTTTCAATCAATATTAAGTGAATCAGTACTATGGAACATCTAATCTCCCTGGCATACGCAAATTTTATGTAAATTTTAATATAACTAAATTTTGGAGCATCGTTTGAAGCCGGGTTCAGGATTCCAGCCGCTTTCGAAATGGCCCTCCAGATTGTCCACAAAGGTAACCAATTAAAATTTTTATTTAGACTATTTCTGGTTGGCTCTCAGTTAGTTTATTCCAAATCGTCAACAGCCTCAGTAGCGCAGTAGGCAGCTCGTCAGTCTCATAATCTGAAGGTCGTGAGTTCAATCCTCACCTGGGGCACAATTTGATTTTTTCCCCCTTCATTATTCCTATTGTGTGCAAATTTTATGTAAATTTTAATATAACTAAATTTTGGAGCATCGTTTGAAGCCGGGCTCGGGATTCCAGTCGCTTTCCGAAATGGACTTTCAGATTGTACACAAAGGCAACCAATTAAAATTTTTATTTTGAATATTTCTGCTTGGATCTCAGTTAGTTCATTCCAAATCATGAACAGCCACAGTAGCGCAGTAGGCAGCGCGTCAGTCTCATAATCTGAAGGTCGTGAGTTCAATCCTCACCTGGGGCAGAATTTGATTTTTTCCCCTTCATTATTCTGAATTAATGTAAACTTCATTGCGTTGATCTGTTTTTGTTAAAAATTCTAGCTGCGGCAGTTTTAATAAATACTTTCATGTTTCAGTCAATATTAAGTGAAATCAGGATTAGGCAACATTTAATCTTCCTATCGTGTGCAAATTTCTGCTTGGCTCTTAGTTAGTTTATTCCAAATCGTCAATATCCACAGCCTCAGTAGCGCAGTAGGCATCGCGTCAGTCTCATAATCTGAAGGTCGTGAGTTCAATCCTCACGTGGGGCAAAATTTGATTTTTCCCCCTTCATTATTCTGAATTAATGAAAACTTCCTTGCATTGATCTGTTTTTATTAAAAATTCTAACTGCGACAGTTTTAATAAATACTTTCTTGTTTCAATCAATATTAAGTGAATCAGAACTATGGAACATCTAATCTCCCTAGCATACGCAAATTTTATGTAAATTTTAATATAACTAAATTTTGGAGCATCGTTTGAAGCCGGGCTCATAATTCCAGTCGCTTTCCGAAATAGCCCTTCAGATTGTGCACAAAGGCAACCAATTAAAATTTTTATTTTGACTATTTCTGCTTGGCTCTCAGTTAGTTTATTTCAAATCATCAACATCCACAACCTCAATAGCGAAGTAGGCAGCGCGTCAGTCTCATAGTCTGAAGGTCATGAGTTCAATCCTTATCTGGGGAAGAATTTAGTTTTTTCCCCTTCATTATTCCTATCGTGTGCAAATTTTATGTAAATTTTAATATAACTAAATTTTGGAGCATCGTGTGAAGCCGGGTTCAGGATTCCAACCGCTTTCCGAAATGGCCCTCCAGTTTGTGCACAAAGGTAACCAATTTCTGCTTGGCTCTCAGTTAGTTTATTCCAAATCGTCAACATCCACAGCCTCAGTAGCGCAGTAGGCATCGCGTCAGTCTCATAATCTGAAAGTCGAGAGTTCAATCCTCACGTGGGGCAAAATTTGATTTTTCCCCCTTCATTATTCTGAATTAATGAAAACTTCCTTGCATTGATCTGTTTTTATTAAAAATTCTAACTGCGACAGTTTTAATAAATACTTTCTTGTTTCAATCAATATTAAGTGAATCAGAACTATGGAACATCTAATCTCCCTAGCATACGCAAATTTTATGTAAATTTTAATATAACTATATTTTGGAGCATCGTTTGAAGCCGGGCTCAGGATTCCAGCCGCTTTCCGAAATGGCCCTCCAGATTGTGCACAAAGGTAACCAATTAAAATTTTTATTTTGACTATTTCTGCTTGGCTCTCAGTTAGTTATTCCAAATCGTCAACAGCCACAGCCTCAGTAGCGCAGTAGGCAGCGCGTCAGTCTCATAATCTGAAGGTCGTGAGTTCAATCCTCACCTGGGGCAGAATTTGATTTTTTCCCCTTCATTATTCTGAATTAATGTAAACTTAATTGCGTTGATCTGTTTTTATTAAAAATTCTAACTGCGACCGTTTTAATAAATACTTTCTTGTTTCAGTCAATATTAAGTGAAATGAGGATTAGGCAACATTTAATCTTCCTATCGTGTGCAAATTTCTGCTTGGCTCTGAGTTAGCTTATTCCAAATCGGCAACATCCACAGCCTCAGTAGCGCAGTAGGCAGCGCGTCAGTCTCATAATCTGAAGGTCGTGAGTTCAATCCTCACCTGGGGCAGAATTTGATTTTTTTTCCCCTTCATTATTCTGAATTAATGTAAACTTCATTGCATTGATCTCTTTTAATTAAAAATTCTAACTGCGACAGTTTTAATAAATACTTTCTTGTTTCAGTCAATATTAAGTGAAATGAGGATTAGGCAACATTTAATCTTCCTATCGTGTGCAAATTTCTGCTTGGCTCTGAGTTAGTTTATTCCAAATCGTCAGCATCCACAGCCTCAGTAGCGCAGTAGGCAGCGCGTCAGTCTCATAATCTGAAAGTCGTGAGTTCAATCCTCACTTGTGGCAGAATTTGATTTTTTCCCCCTTCATTATTCTGAATTAATGAAAACTTCATTGCAATGATCTGTTTTTATTAAAAATTCTAACTGCGACAGTTTTAATAAATACTTTCTTGTTTCAATCAATATTAAGTGAATCAGAACTATGGAACATCTAATCTCCCTGGCATACGCAAATTTTATGTAAACTTTAATTTAACTAAATTTTGGAGCATCGTTTGAAGCCGGGTTCAGGATTCCAGCCGCTTTCGAAATGGCCCTCCAGATTGTCCACAAAGGTAACCAATTAAAATTTTTATTTAGACTATTTCTGGTTGGCTCTCAGTTAGTTTATTCCAAATCGTCAACAGCCTCAGTAGCGCAGTAGGCAGCGCGTCAGTCTTATAATCTGAAGGTCGTGAGTTCAATCCTCACCTGGGGCAGAATTTGATTTTTTCCCCCTTCATTATTCCTATTGTGTGCAAATTTTATATAAATTTTAATATAACTAAATTTTGGAGCATCGTTTGAAGCCGGGTTCAGGATTCCAGCCGCTTTCGAAATGGCCCTCCAGATTGTCCACAAAGGTAACCAATTAAAATTTTTATTTAGACTATTTCTGGTTGGCTCTCAGTTAGTTTATTCCAAATCGTCAACAGCCTCAGTAGCGCAGTAGGCAGCTCGTCAGTCTCATAATCTGAAGGTCGTGAGTTCAATCCTCACCTGGGGCAGAATTTGATTTTTTCCCCCTTCATTATTCCTATTGTGTGCAAATTTTATGTAAAATTTAATATAACTAAATTGTGGAGTATCGGTTTTAAGCTGGGCTCAGGATTCCAGCTGCTTTCCGAAATGGCCCTTCAGATTGTACACAAAGGTAACCAATTAAAATTTTTATTTTGAATATTTCTGCTTGGCTCTCAGTTAGTTTATTTCAAATCGTCCACAGCCTCAGTAGGCAGCGCGTCAGTCTCATAATCTGAAGGTCGTGAGTTCAATCCTCACCTGGGGCAGAATTTGATTTTTTCCCCTTCATTATTCTGAATTAATGTAAACTTCATTGAGTTGATCTGTTTTTATTAAAAATTCTAACTGCGGCAGTTTTAATAAATACTTTCATGTTTCAGTCAATATTAAGTGAAATCAGGATTAGGCAACATTTAATCTTCCTATCTTGTGCAAATTTCTTCTTGGCTCTCAGTTAGTTTATTCCAAATCGACAACATCCACAGCCTCAGTAGCGCAGTAGGCATCGCGTCAGTCTCATAATCTGAAGGTCGTGAGTTCAATCCTCACGTGGGGCAAAATTTGATTTTTCCCCTTTCATTATTCTGAATTAATGAAAACTTCCTTGCATTGATCTGTTTTTATTAAAAATTCTAACTGCGACAGTTTTAATAAATGCTTTCTTGTTTCAGTCAATATTAAGTGAAATCAGGATTAGGCAACATTTAATCTTCCTATCGTGTGCAAATTTCTGCTTGACTCTGAGTTAGTTTATTCCAAATCGTCAACATCCACAGCCTCAGTAGCGCAGTAGGGAGCGCGTCAGTCTCATCATCTGAAGGTCGTGAGTTCAATCCTCACCTGGGGCAGAATTTGATTTTTTTTCCCCTTCATTATTCTGAATTAATGTAAACTTCATTGCATTCATCTGTTTTTATTAAAAATTCTAACTGCGACAGTTTTAATAAATACTTTCTTGTTTCAGTCAATTTTAAGTGAAATCAGGATTAGGCAACATTTAATCTTCCTATCGTGTGCAAATTTTATGTAAATTTTAATATAACTAAATTTTGGAGCATCGTTTGAAGCCTGGCTCGGGATTCCAGTCGCTTTCCGAAATGGACTTTCAGATTGTACACAAAGGCAACCAATTAAAATTTTTATTTTGAATATTTCTGCTTGGATCTCAGTTAGTTCATTCCAAATCATGAACAGCCACAGTAGCGCAGTAGGCAGCGCGTCAGTCTCATAATCTGAAGGTCGTGAGTTCAATCCTCACCTGGGGCAGAATTTGATTTTTTCCCCCTTCATTATTCCTATTGTGTGCAAATTTTATGTAAAATTCAATATAACTAAATTGTGGAGTATCGGTTTTAAGCTGGGCTCAGGATTCCAGCTGCTTTCCGAAATGGCCCTTCAGATTGTACACAAAGGTAACCAATTAAAAATTTTATTTTGAATATTTCTGCTTGGCTCTCAGTTAGTTTATTTCAAATCGTCCACAGCCTCAGTAGCGCAGCAGGCAGCGCGTCAGTCTCATAATCTGAAGGTCGTGAGTTCAATCCTCACCTGGGGCAGAATTTGATTTTTTCCCCTTCATTATTCTGAATTAATGTAAACTTCATTGAGTTGATCTGTTTTTATTAAAAATTCTAACTGCGGCAGTTTTAATAAATACTTTCATGTTTCAGTCAATATTAAGTGAAATCAGGATTAGGCAACATTTAATCTTCCTATCTTGTGCAAATTTCTTCTTGGCTCTCAGTTAGTTTATTCCAAATCGACAACATCCACAGCCTCAGTAGCGCAGTAGGCATCGCGTCAGTCTCATAATCTGAAGGTCGTGAGTTCAATCCTCACGTGGGGCAAAATTTGATTTTTCCCCTTTCATTATTCTGAATTAATGAAAACTTCCTTGCATTGATCTGTTTTTATTAAAAATTCTAACTGCGACAGTTTTAATAAATGCTTTCTTGTTTCAGTCAATATTAAGTGAAATCAGGATTAGGCAACATTTAATCTTCCTATCGTGTGCAAATTTCTGCTTGACTCTGAGTTAGTTTATTCCAAATCGTCAACATCCACAGCCTCAGTAGCGCAGTAGGGAGCGCGTCAGTCTCATCATCTGAAGGTCGTGAGTTCAATCCTCACCTGGGGCAGAATTTGATTTTTTTTCCCCTTCATTATTCTGAATTAATGTAAACTTCATTGCATTCATCTGTTTTTATTAAAAATTCTAACTGCGACAGTTTTAATAAATACTTTCTTGTTTCAGTCAATTTTAAGTGAAATCAGGATTAGGCAACATTTAATCTTCCTATCGTGTGCAAATTTTATGTAAATTTTAATATAACTAAATTTTGGAGCATCGTTTGAAGCCTGGCTCGGGATTCCAGTCGCTTTCCGAAATGGACTTTCAGATTGTACACAAAGGCAACCAATTAAAATTTTTATTTTGAATATTTCTGCTTGGCTCTCAGTTAGTTTATTTCAAATCGTCCACAGCCTCAGTAGGCAGCGCGTCAGTCTCATAATCTGAAGGTCGTGAGTTCAATCCTCACCTGGGGCAGAATTTGATTTTTTCCCCTTCATTATTCTGAATTAATGTAAACTTCATTGCGTTGATCTGTTTTTATTAAAAATTCTAGCTGCGGCAGTTTTAATAAATACTTTCATGTTTCAGTCAATATTAAGTGAAATCAGGATTAGGCAACATTTAATCTTCCTATCGTGTGCAAATTTCTGCTTGGCTCTCAGTTAGTTTATTCCAAATCGTCGATATCCACAGCCTCAGTAGCGCAGTAGGCATCACGTCAGTCTCATAATCTGAAGGTCGTGAGTTCAATCCTCACGTGGGGCAAAATTTGATTTTTCCCCCTTCATTATTCTGAATTAATGAATACTTCCTTGCATTGATCTGTTTTTATTAAAAATTCTAACTGCGACAGTTTTAATAAATACTTTCTTGTTTCAATCAATATTAAGTGAATCAGAACTATGGAATATCTAATCTCCCTAGCATACGCAAATTTTATGTAAATTTTAATATAACTAAATTTTGGAGCATCGTTTGAAGCTGGGCTCATAATTCCAGTCGCTTTCCGAAATAGCCCTTCAGATTGTGCACAAAGGCAACCAATTAAAATTTTTATTTTGACTATTTCTGCTTGGCTCTCAGTTAGTTTATTTCAAATCATCAACATCCACAACCTCAATAGCGAAGTAGGCAGCGCGTCAGTCTCATAGTCTGAAGGTCATGAGTTCAATCCTTATCTGGGGCAGAATTTAGTTTTTTCCCCTTCATTATTCCTATCGTGTGCAAATTTTATGTAAATTTTAATATAACTAAATTTTGGAGCATCGTGTGAAGCCGGGCTCAGGATTCCAACCGCTTTCCGAAATGGCCCTCCAGTTTGTGCACAAAGGTAACCAATTTCTGCTTGGCTCTCAGTTAGTTTATTCCAAATCGTCAACATCCACAGCCTCAGTAGCGCAGTAGGCATCGCGTCAGTCTCATAATCTGAAAGTCGAGAGTTCAATCCTCACGTGGGGCGAAATTTGATTTTTCCCCCTTCATTATTCTGAATTAATGAAAACTTCCTTGCATTGATCTGTTTTTATTAAAAATTCTAACTGCGACAGTTTTAATAAATACTTTCTTGTTTCAATCAATATTAAGTGAATCAGAACTATGGAACATCTAATCTCCCTAGCATACGCAAATTTTATGTAAATTTTAATATAACTATATTTTGGAGCATCGTTTGAAGCCGGGCTCAGGATTCCAGCCGCTTTCCGAAATGGCCCTCCAGATTGTGCACAAAGGTAACCAATTAAAATTTTTATTTTGACTATTTCTGCTTGGCTCTCAGTTAGTTATTCCAAATCGTCAACAGCCACAGCCTCAGTAGCGCAGTAGGCAGCGCGTCAGTCTCATAATCTGAAGGTCGTGAGTTCAATCCTCACCTGGGGCAGAATTTGATTTTTTCCCCTTCATTATTCTGAATTAATGTAAACTTAATTGCGTTGATCTGTTTTTATTAAAAATTCTAACTGCGACAGTTTTAATAAATACTTTCTTGTTTCAGTCAATATTAAGTGAAATGAGGATTAGGCAACATTTAATCTTCCTATCGTGTGCAAATTTCTGCTTGGCTCTGAGTTAGCTTATTTCAAATCGGCAACATCCACAGCCTCAGTAGCGCAGTAGGCAGCGCGTCAGTCTCATAATCTGAAGGTCGTGAGTTCAATCCTCACCTGGGGCAGAATTTGATTTTTTTTCCCCTTCATTATTCTGAATTAATGTAAACTTCATTGCATTGATCTCTTTTAATTAAAAATTCTAACTGCGACAGTTTTAATAAATACTTTCTTGTTTCAGTCAATATTAAGTGAAATGAGGATTAGGCAACATTTAATCTTCCTATCGTGTGCAAATTTCTGCTTGGCTCTCAGTTAGTTTATTCCAAATCGTCAGCATCCACAGCCTCAGTAGCGCAGTAGGCAGCGCGTCAGTCTCATAATCTGAAAGTCGTGAGTTCAATCCTCACTTGTGGCAGAATTTGATTTTTTCCCCCTTCATTATTCTGAATTAATGAAAACTTCATTGCAATGATCTGTTTTTATTAAAAATTCTAACTGCGACAGTTTTAATAAATACTTTCTTGTTTCAATCAATATTAAGTGAATCAGAACTATGGAACATCTAATCTCCCTGGCATACGCAAATTTTATGTAAACTTTAATTTAACTAAATTTTGGAGCATCGTTTGAAGCCGGGTTCAGGATTCCAGCCGCTTTCGAAATGGCCCTCCAGATTGTCCACAAAGGTAACCAATTAAAATTTTTATTTAGACTATTTCTGGTTGGCTCTCAGTTAGTTTATTCCAAATCGTCAACAGCCTCAGTAGCGCAGTAGGCAGCTCGTCAGTCTCATAATCTGAAGGTCGTGAGTTCAATCCTCACCTGGGGCAGAATTTGATTTTTTCCCCCTTCATTATTCCTATTGTGTGCAAATTTTATGTAAAATTCAATATAACTAAATTGTGGAGTATCGGTTTTAAGCTGGGCTCAGGATTCCAGCTGCTTTCCGAAATGGCCCTTCAGATTGTACACAAAGGTAACCAATTAAAAATTTTATTTTGAATATTTCTGCTTGGCTCTCAGTTAGTTTATTTCAAATCGTCCACAGCCTCAGTAGGCAGCGCGTCAGTCTCATAATCTGAAGGTCGTGAGTTCAATCCTCACCTGGGGCAGAATTTGATTTTTTCCCCTTCATTATTCTGAATTAATGTAAACTTCATTGAGTTGATCTGTTTTTATTAAAAATTCTAACTGCGGCAGTTTTAATAAATACTTTCATGTTTCAGTCAATATTAAGTGAAATCAGGATTAGGCAACATTTAATCTTCCTATCGTGTGCAAATTTCTGCTTGGCTCTCAGTTAGTTTATTCCAAATCGTCAACATCCACAGCCTCAGTAGCGCAGTAGGCATCGCGTCAGTCTCATAATCTGAAGGTCGTGAGTTCAATCCTCACGTGGGGCAAAATTTGATTTTCCCCCTTTCATTATTCTGAATTAATGAAAACTTCCTTGCATTGATCTGTTTTTATTAAAAATTCTAACTGCGACAGTTTTAATAAATACTTCCTTGTTTCAATCAATATTATGTGAATCAGAACTATGGAACATCTAATCTCCCTAGCATACGCAAATGTTATGTAAATTTTAATATAACTATATTTTGGAGCATCGTTTGAAGCCGGGCTCAGGATTCCAGTCGCTTTCCGAAATAGCCCTTCAGATTGTGCACAAAGGTAACCAATTAAAATTTTTATTTTGTCTATTTCTGCTTGGCTCTCAGTTAGTTTATTTCAAATCATCAACATCCACAACCTCACCTGCGAAGTAGGCTGTTGTTGTTGTTTGGTTTTTAGGAGCATTAGCAACTAAGGCCATATTGCTCCAGGATATGCGGTGGTCATTCCTTAACCTTTCCGCATCCTCCGTATTTGGTGGTGACGGGCTCGAACCCCGGTCTAATCAAGAAGCGTGTGCTACGCACTGCTGCTCCTTCCCACCTGGCTACGGAGGCGCGCGAAGTAGGCAGCGCGTCAGTCTCATAGTCTGAAGGTCGTGAGTTCAATCCTTACCTGGGGCAGAATTTAGTTTTTTCCCCCTCATTATTCCTATCGTGTGCAAATTTTATGTAAATTTTAATATAACTAAATTTTGGAGCATCCTTTGAAGCCGGGCTCAGGATTCCAACCGCTTTCCGAAATGGACCTCCAGTTTGTGCACAAAGGTAACCAATTAACCAATTTCTGCTTGGCTCTCAGTGAGTTTATTCCAAATCGTCAACAGCCACCGCCTCAGTAGCGCAGTAGGCAGCGCGTCAGTCTCATAATCTCTGAAGGTCGTGAGTTCAATCCTCACCTGGGGCAAAATTTGTGCCCTCCAGTTTGTGCACAAAGGTAACCAATTAACCAATTTCTGCTTGGCTCTCAGTTAGTTTATTCCAAATCATCAACAGCCACCGCCTCAGTAACGCAGTAGGCAGCGCATCAGTCTCATAATCTCTGAAGGTCGTGAGTTCAATCCTCATCTGGGGCAAAATTTGATTTTTTTTTTCCCCTTCATTATTCTGAATTAATGTAAACTTCATTGCGTTGATCTGTTTTTATTAAAAATTCTAACTGCAACAGTTTTAATAAATACTTTCTTGTATCAGTCAATATTAAGTGAAATCAGGATTAGGCAACATTTAATCTTCCTATCGTGTGCAAATTTTATGTAGATTTTAATATAACTAAATTTTGGAGCATCGTTTGAAGCCGGGCTCAGGATTCCAGCCGCTTTCCGAAATGGCCCTCCAGTTTGTGCACAAAGGTAACCAATTAAAATTTTTATTTTGACTATTTCTGCTTGGCTCTCAGTTAGTTTATTCGAAATCGTCAACAGCCTCAGTAGCGCAGTAGGCAGCGCGTCAGTCTCATAACTGAAGGTCGTGAGTTCAATCCTCACCTGGGGCAAAATTTGATTTTTTTTTTTCCCCTTCATTATTCTGAATTAATGTAAACTTCATTGCGTTGATCTGTTTTTATTAAAAATTCTAACTGCGACAGTTTTAATAAATACTTTCTTGTTTCAGTCAATATTAAGTAAAATCAGGATTAGGCAACATTTAATCTTCCTATCATGTGCAAATTTTATGTAAATTTTAATATAACTAAAATTTGGAGCATCGTTTGAAGCCGGGCTCAGGATTCCAGCAGCTTTCCGAAATGGCCCTTCAGATTGTGCACAAAGGTAACCAATTAAAATTTTTATTTTGTCTATTTCTGCTTGGCTCTCAGTTAGTTTATTCGAAATCGTCAACATCCACAGCCTCAGTAGCACAGTAGGCAGCGCGTCAGTCTCATAATCTGAAGGTCGTAAGTTCAATCCTCACCTGGGGCAGAATTTGATTTTTTCTACCTTCATTATTCTGAATTAATGAACACTTCATTGCATTGATCTGTTTTTATTAAAAATTCTAACTGCGACAGTTTTAATAAATACTTTCTTGTTTCAGTCAATATTAAGTGAAATCAGGATTAGGCAACATTCAATCTTCCTATCGAGTGCAAATTTTATGTAAATTTTAATTTAACTAAATTTTGGAGTATCGGTTTTAAGCTGGGCTCAGGATTCCAGCTGCTTTTCGAAATGGCCCTTCAGATTGTGCACAAAGGTAAACAATTAAAATTTTTATTTTGACTATTTCTGCTTGGCTCTCAGTTAGTTTATTTCAAATCGTCAACATCCACAGCCTCAGTATCGTAGTAGGCAGCGCGTCAGTCTTATAATCTGAAGGCCGTGAGTTTAATCTTCACCGTCGAGCAGAATTTGAGTTTTTTCCCCCTTCATTATTCTGAATTAATGCAAACTTAATTGCATTGATCTGGTTTTATTAAAAATCCTAACTGTGGAGGTTTAATAAATTATATGTTGTTTCAATCAATATTAACTGAAACCAGGACTAGGCAATGTTTGATAACCCTAGCGTTCCCAAATTTTACGTAAATTGTAATATAACTAAAATTTGGAGTACCTGTTGAAGCCGGTGCTCAGAATTGTAGCTCGTTTGTAAAATGGGCCCTGAAGATTATCGACTTTGGTTATCAGGGGCTAACACCTAGTGAGTATTGTCTTTACATACCCAGGATCCTGAGTTGGATATCATCATTCTTCTCTTTCTTGGTGCATCTCTTCTACTTCCGACACCTTTTCTTTCTGTCTCTCTCTTTCTCTCGTAGTAACTCAGTAATTATTATTATTATTTTTTAAATATTTTTGGCCGGTGCTTCCGAAGCCTTAGGCTTCCTTGGACTATATATTTTTTATTATTATTATTATTTTAGGGTTACCCGTAATTGTGTCTGTAAATTGCGTATGTTCTATGGTTGATTTGCCTGTTTTGCTGGACGAAAAAACCCCAGTTACTGGGGAGAAAAACCTTGCTATCTACGCCTGAGCCAACTAACTCAGCCACGGAGTGAAAAAAGCCCATTAAAGTTCCTCGCGTCATCGACGGGATTCGAACCCAGGCCTTTTCCACCGGGTGTGGGGAGGACGGTGACGATACCACTGTGCTACCGCGCAGACTGCTTGCAGCATATGGCTAATAATAATAATAATAAGGAAGGATTCATGCTCCTCATCTAAGAACAGGTATTCAACACCAGAAATTATAGAAAATACATCGCCAAGGAGCCCGGAATGTCCGATGTCACAGGTCGACGATGCCACCTGGACTTAGAAACGATCCAGCACATCATGGCGGGATGCACAGTGATCACCCTGACTTAGTACACTCGTAGGCACGACCAGGTGGCCAGGACAATACATCAAAAACTAGCAAGGAAATACCAGATTATCAAAGAAAGTGTACCGTATTACAAGTGCGAACCCCAAGCAGTTCTAGAGACCCCAACCCACAAGCTGTACTGGGACCGCACTATTAATAACGGGTAAGATAATTCCGCATAATAGGAAATTACTATTGTCGGGAGGAAGCAAAAGGCTACATATCTGACTGACAAAGTGGTACCCAACACTGGCAACTTAAAGAAAACCCACGAGGAAAAAATTCAGCAAGTACACGAAAGTACACCAAGATAGGAAATCGAAGAGATGTGGCATATGCAAGGAGTAACAACCATCCCGATCATCGTGTCAACCACCAATATGGTGCCAAAGACTACATTATTATTATTATTATTATTACTAGCCATATAGTGCAAGGAAGTCTGAGGCTTATGCTGCACCAGCTAAAAAAAAATTTCCGAGTTACGCTGAGAGAGAGAGAGAGAGAGAGAGAGAGAGAGAGAGAGAGAGAGAGAGAGAGAGAGAGAGAGAGAGAGAGAGAGAGAGAAGGGAATCACCAAGAAAGAGAAGAATGATGATATCCAGCTCAGGACCCCGGGTGTGCCAAGCCCATACTCACCAGATGTGAACCCCTGGGGTTATTCAAACTGTAAACCAGAAACAACTTCATAGGATGTTTCTGGTTTACTGCATATGCAACTTTTGTGAACTCATCGCTATCCTTCGTGAGCCACTGGTCTAGCACTGCATTCCCGAAGAGAGGTCCCAAGACTGATCCCTGAGGGCATCCTATTGAAACGGTAGTCGTGTATGATAAATGCTTTGCACATACTCTAATTTGTCGGTCCTTAAAATAAGATTTAAGAACTTTGAACAAGTAGTCATCACACTTTGCCATTTGCAGTGACCTGAGAGCACACTCTCCCACCAGAGGGAATCGAAAGCGCCCTCAAAATCAATAAAAATAGCAAGAACATATTTGCTGTTTGCCTCCTGAATGTAAGTCAGCAAGGTTGAGATTGCATCCTCAGTGGATCGTCCTTTTTTGAATCCGAACTGACAATCAGAGGAGAGTTTATGTTCTGTAAATAATTTTAAAATCCTTGGGGCAATCATCCTTTCAAATAATTTGTCAAGATTGGCTAATAAAGAGATTGACCTATATGCTCTGGGGTTTGTTTTTGGCTTTCCCGGTTTATGCAAGATTTTTAGGAGCGCAAGCTTCCATTCAAGAGGGAAAAGACCCTCTAGCAAGCATTTATTAAATAAGTTTAATAAAGTCTCAGTGAAGAATTCATAAAATTTTTGAATTACTTGATTCTCAATGAGGTCAATGCCAGGACATTTTTTATGGTTCAATTTAGCTAATGCAGCTCCTAGCATGTTAAAAATGGCAATTTCAGTTGTCCCCTTATATTTCCGATTAATGCGTCTAATTTTCGCTAGGTCAGGGCTGTCCATATACGGCAAGTCTTCTGGAAAGAGGCTACTCACTATCGCTTCAACTGTAGCTTCTCAGTTCGAAGTTTCTTGATTTGATTCTCTCTAATTATCGTATTGTAAATTTCACCACACAAAAATTTATTTCTTGAAAGCTTATAGATTATACTCCAAGGTCATCATTTCCTGTTTCCTTCACCAGACGTTGCCAACAGTTTTTCCTGCTATCAGCAATTGCTTTATGGTACCTCTTCCTCAAGTCTCTGTAATCATTTTTCAAAGCTTGAGTGTCTGCGTCCGATAAATGCCTATTCCTTTGTCAGACTAACCAACCAGATAAAGTACCTAGGGATAATTATAGATAGCAATCTCTCATTTAAATCCCATCTAAATTACCTCAGTAAGAAAATACGCAAATATACAGGACTCATACTAAGAATAACGCGAAAAGACTGGGGACTAAACAAGAGGACCCTCTCCTTATATTATAAAGCCTTATTTATACCAGCAATTATCTACGGCTCACCTGTATGGATGACGAAGACCAACACAGCAACAAATAGGAAAATATTAGAAACAATACAAAGGAACATACTAGTAACCATCACTAGGGCAAGCAATACAACTAGTACGGCAGCGCTTCAGGTCATTGCTGGTGCACTGCCCCTTGACTTAGAGGTAGTACGAACTGGATTAATATTATTACAAAAAGGCAATACCAATCACAACTAACGGCTTAACCCTCAATGTTACCAATGATTGGAAGCAGGAGCAAAAAAGAATTGATGCACACGTAACTCACATTTGGCAGACAAGGTGGAATGAAACCACCAAAAGAGCAATAACACACAAATTTCTTCCCCTAGTAACAAAAATGTACCCAAAAGCACCAGCATGGATATACCCGGGCCTCAACACTATCTACTTATTAACAGGCCACAGCCCGTTCAGAGATAAACTAAACACAATGGGCATAATAGAAGACAGGAATTGTCCATGTGGAGAACCAGAGACTTGGAGTCACGTCGTGCATGACTGCGACAACTATGAAGATATAAGAGCAAGTCTTATTGTAAGAATTCAGTATAACCCAATCCACCAAGAAGTCCCCACTATTGGACACTCAGGAAGAGTACACAGCACTAACTAACTTCGCAATACAATTATTCACAAGAAGGAAAACAATTATCGCAATGCAACCTGATCCTCGGGAGGATAATAACACCCAATAGATATATCACAAAGCAAATGTCATGGACGAAGTAAAAATAAAGGAAAGACACAGAAGAGTCAAAGCAAGAGCAAACGAATAAAATCTCAGCATAAAGAAATATACACGCCATTTGAAACTCAAGAGACCTGGGCTACTCCTCCTGGGAAAGACCAAAGCAAGAATCCTGCGGCCAGCCATCTCTGACTTGATACAAACGCGCCACAACGAAGTTACTGAAAATGATGAAAACTGGAATGACATCAGAACTAGAGCGCAATCTGGCTATCAAATCTCGCACCTGCGACATTTCTTTGAAACCCTAATCCCTGGTGGGGGAGAGACATACGCTCCCTTCCCCCTTGCCAACCCTATTTATTTCCCTCTGGTGAGGCTGGGCATGCCCCACTGAAAAACGAGGGATCACCTTCCCTATCGACCCCTCTGCTTCCTATTTCATCCCCCAGCCTTTTGCCTCCCCACCCAAATCTGTCATCTCACACAGCGATTAGCCCTACATCGAAATTCTAAGCTACACCAAAATTCTTGCCCGACCCAATTAGGCTTTATCAAAACCTTCAGCGTAAAACTCCAAACAGTGCTCCTAAAGCAAAAACCCAATTTGCAATAAAACATCCTCGCGACTATTTATTTTTCTAATTTTTATTTTATTTATTTTAGTCCTAGCTACTGAAATTCCAGGAAAGTAGGTGGCAGGGTCTGTCAGAGTACTGATTCAATCATTGATAACACCCCCCCCCCCGTGGCTGGTATTGGTAACGTCGGGCCCCTAGTGGGGCCCGGCGGCTAACAGGACGGACGAATAATGGGCACAACATACTACATAGTACATATTTCACACACTTTTAAATCTCTGGCTTGACCGATACAGAGAACGTACGCGGAGATGGGAGAAATGCCACAGGAACCGTTAGAGCCCCCACATACCAAATACCAAAAAATACCAAATATACTATTACTAACAGTGAAGGTGAAAGCACAGGATTTGACTGTCAGAGATCGTCCGGACTTCGCCGAAATTGGCCCACTTGACTTGAGTGTCGCCCGAATATCAGTTCATCAGCGTTTTAGACTCCCAGGTAGCAAGTACAGCTTGTCTGGCATATCTGAGAGAATGAATGTGACAATCTCAAGGACCAAATACGGCGTGATACGGAGTTTCTCTCCTGTTCCCTTTCGTCTGCTTCCCTACTAAAAATGTAAAAAATGAATTTTAAAATTCAGAATTTAAAATAAATAGTGATTTTGTATAAAAGATATATGGCTGGCGGTTCAGTAAAGAAAGCTTACGTATCATAGCAACAATGCTACTTTTATATATAAAAAAAAAATGCTTTCCTCTCTTGATAACTGTTTAGTGAGCAATTTAAATATTGTTTCAATGAAAAAAAAAAAAAAAAGTACAGTATCCTATTTTACTTCTGACGTTTCTAACTTGATAGGCCTAAAGAAACAGTATAAAATGAGAACAACCATTGCAACCGAAAGGTTTAATTGTGAAGGTCATAGCGTCTAAGAAAGATGAGGATGCTCATATGACCAGGAGGTTGCATAGCTCAGCTCCTTGTAGAGGTCACGGAATATTCCACTATCTTAGAGATTAAAACTTGTGCCTACAGGGCAAAGAAATTCTTATGGAATCAGGGCAATCGCTTCGACGTGATAAGATCGTGACATGATCTTATCACTGTTTATAGCATAGGGGAAGTAGTTCTAGACATTATCACTGTATGTGGTATGCTGGAAGTGGTTCTAGAAGTTTCCTCTAGCATAAAGAATACCATACAAAATAAACGTCTAAAGAATCACTTTTAATTCTGATTTAAGCCTGATTTAATGCTCAAAATATTCAAATCAGCACAGCACAAAATGTGTTTATAAAATTAATGGAAAGCTGCACGACATTAGAAATTCCATTATATAATATATATATTACCTTTCTCTTTGGGTAATTATATATTAATATATATAAATATATATTATTATTCTCTTTGCATAATTTGTTTACATTTATCTTATAAATATTTTAAAAAAAATAAACTATTTATTTGTTTGTTTAATCCACCGAGGTGGCGTGATTTCAAAATTTCCCTTTCTTACAGGATGTAATCTTAGTTAGCGGTTGTTCGCATGCACTGGATTTGTGTATTTCCGTGTTGGCTAATCCTGGACAGAACATTCTTATTCCCAGACCTGGTTTTCCTTTATATCGGACTTTAGCAGAAGGACTGGGTATAGAGACCAAATATTATAACCTCTTGGTAAGTTGATAATGTATGGATCGTTTCATAACTCGTAGATGGTGTATGACATAAATGAATACTAATTAGATCTCTAGTATATATTGCTTGTGGTTAAGATCACTAGATGGCAATGACCAAAATCGGGACAAAATGAATTTTAAAACCTAAAATCCGAGGTGGGGGGACAATGGGAAATTTGCTATATTTGATAATACGTGCTCTAAAAATGAAACCGAAATATTTATAAAAGAAAAAATATAGTGTAATATACCGTAAAATAATTACATTAATATATCTGAATTAAACACTTTATAAACTAAATCAGGCTTTATTCAATAGCATGTTAGAGCTTTTTTTTTTTTTTTTTTTCACCCTAATCATATTTTGATCAATGAAAATCGTTTCACGTTAAATTTACTTAATGTAAGATGCTAACTAAGAAACAATATTGACGTCTTTATTCATATGAAGAGTTTCTAGGATAAGTGACCTTGCTTACAGGGGCCAGTCCTTAGGAGAGGGGACCCCTGATTTAAACGAGCTCCAAATCCAAAAAAAAAAAAAAAAACTCGTCTAGTGGGGGGGAGTCATCATAGGAAGGAAAACTAATTTTCCCTCTTCTTGATGTCCTCAGCATTTATCCTTCTACCCAGGCTTCCAAAGTCTATGGCTGGCCCCACTTGCAATGCAAAGTCTCCATCACTGTGACTAGCGTCCGTTCATCAATTACCATTTACATTTATAAATTTCGGAACTGCCGATTTATAAATACTGTATATGTAAATTCAACATTTTTAATTTTATAAATCCACGCTATGATTGAGCGAATGCTTGGTGAAATGAAAGAAATGGATGGACTTCTAATATGTTGGAAGCAGAATTAATGGTGAAACACAATTTTGGTTTTACGCGTACTCAGAGGAAATATGTCGACACGCCTGATGAGAAGAAAATATCTCAAAAAATTAGATTAAAGAACAAACATACATATAATAAACAACAGAAATAAGCAATAGGTCCAGTTTTATTACAGTTTTACTACCAATCGTTTTTGTTATAATTGTTTGTTTTTCTTGAATATTTGTTAATTTTGATTATAATATATATAGAATAAATAATATTTTTATAAAAGTATCAATGAAATTACTGATTTTTTCATTAGTGTGGTTTTTCTGACTGGAGAAATTTTTAAAGTCCTCTTCATTCGAAGTTGTAGTCATCGATCTGAGGCAGAGGGAGGATGCTGATGTGAGACGCATGTATAACACGATGGAAGTGATATCAAATACTTTGTCATCACTTCCTTCTGGCAAGTGTTCCATTCATCTTCCTCGTTTATTCATTCAACTGCCGTTTTCTGGAACAACCTTCATACGTATTTCCTGAAAATTAGTCTACAGAAGTTCAAGTCCAGTGTCAACAAATATCTTCTTTCGTCTTCTCAGCCTCCAACCCAAGCACGGTACTAAGTACTATAGGTTCTAATACCTCTCGTGATTGGGGTTTTCATTAAAAAAAAAAAAAAGTCTTCCATACTTCTGGGGTATATCCCAATTTCGAGATTTGAAAATATGGCAACCATAGACAGAGCTAATGCCGAATAAACATTTCTTATAATACTGCTAGTCCAGAAACCACTGGATTGTGAATTCATTCCATGGATATTTTTTACGTATTGTTGATGTGAGGAAAGATATACTGATTACCTTTGAGTAACTAGAGAAAGGTGTTTTGCATCAAAATTATTTTGGCCATTCCAGACAGCTCATCTTTCAAATCAACCATGAATGCATAGTTTCTACTAGTCTATAAATATTTATATCCTTCACTTAATTAAAAAAAAAGAAAAAAAAGACCTTTGCTATAGCAATAAATAAATCTCAAGGGCAGATAAATTAAGCCTAAGTTTAAAAAACGATCCATTAGGTTCATTAAATCTATCAGGTCATTCCAATGTTGCTGAAACTAAGCCCTTTTATCTTGAAGAAGTGGAAATAATCATGCAACTGAGAAATTTCAAAAAGGTGCTTTTTTTAAGAAATTAAATCGATAAAATCATAATCAAAAATAGATAATTTTTTCTATTTATTCTCAGGGACGGCTACATATTGTGTGGATAACTCTGTACTTTTATATTGATCCCTTAGCTATAGTCGTACCAGAAATATACTATACAGAGAAGTATTTATTGGAAACAAATTTCTAAGTTAATTACAGCTGTGTTTTCATTGCTAGTCTCTCAGTGGCTAACCATGAGGGTGCATTAGTACACGAGCTTTGAGTGACCGGGGTTCAAGCCCGTGACTGCTAAATGCTCGGCTGTTGCTTGTATTCTCTCTATTATGAACTCCTCTGACTGTGTGGTCGTCCCGGAGTATAAACAGAAAATTGATTTTATTTATTTTTATTTTAAACACTTGCGTAGTAAGAAGTAAACGCTATGAAAATGGTTGCTTCTTTTTCTAAAGATCCCCATAACTAATAATATATCATAGTCTCCATCAGACAAAAAAAAAAAAAAAAATGTATCCACCTCATCTGTGCAGCCCTTCTTAATAATTTGTCTACTGCTTCTTTAGATTGATTCAAAATACGAGTATCCACTTCCAAAACACCAGATGGAAGTTGGTTCCAACAGTTCCATTAGTTCTAGCTGAAAGCAGATTTTCGTACATCTATCATGCAACCATCCTTTTTCAATTTAAGTTTATGTCCCTTTATTTGTGTTGTCAGGATGGTTTCAGGATAGATGTGTGGAAATTTTCTTTCAGCCAGTTGGTTGATTGTCGTAACCAAACTTCTATCTGGTGCGGTGAAAGTGGAAGTTTGAATAAATTTAAGAAAAAAATAAACAAATTATTAGAGGGAACGAGGAGGTGATGTGGAAAGTGTTTTTATTTTATGTTTTTTAGTGATTTCTATATAAGCTTGCTTTCTTGCATCATTTGTCACTATTGATGTTAATAATTAGTGTTAGTTAATGTCAAACAGCTGTCATGGTCGTTTTTGATACGGGTAGTCTTGGTCGCCATAATATTCTCACCTCAGTTTCCTTGATTATTTTTGATGGGGACAATTTTTGAAACAGAAGTTTTACAGAAATTATCGACAAATTATTGAAGACCAGAAAACTGAAAAAATAAGGCAGGTTAGTCAAACAAATTCATCTATCGATTCTGTAAGAAATGCGTACATTGGCCGATAGGTGTCAACAGCGATTTGACCATCTGTTAGTTAACAGTCGATATGTTGTGATCTTCCACTGTTATCAAGTGGATTTAAGCCTATTAACGGGAACTGCGACAGAACCAAATTTTTGATAGAACCAAAGCTAGTTGATTGCTAGAACAAACTTCCATCTGTCGTTGTGGAAGTCGATAGCTTAAATAAATTCAAGGAGGAATTTAATTCCTCCTTGAATTTCATCAAGGAAAATCTTAATACCGGTATTTCGGTATTTTTAATTTATGAAACCGGGATACCGGTATTAATACTGGTATTCCAAAAACAAACGTTTTTCTCAATAAATTTTTATGACAGTTAGGTGCAATAAAGTAAGGAAAAAACAAGTAATTACTTGAATTCAAGTTTTAAATAAACATTTATTGCAATAATAAATATTCTGAAAAAAATCATTAAAAATACAGTTATTCTAAAAACAAAAAATACATATGTTACTGCAAAGTTTAGTTATGTTTAAGCATCCACACTACCTGTCCGAATAAAGTGAGCTCTTAAGAAACATAAGCAATCAATAGTATGATCGTTTAAAATGGATCTAATTTTGGTACATATTTGATTGGATTATTTAATTCTGGTATTGAGATAATCGTAAACGATCTCAGTCCATATTTTCTAGTCTTTGAACTTTTTTTTAGCAAAAATAGGTAAAACTATTTCATTAATTTCCGACTCAAGTTCATCTTTTAAAATCTCATTGGAGTCAGGCAATTTCTTATTTTGGAAAGAATTTGCGGAACACTGATGTTCTGTTCCACGTTGGTCTTCCATGGTTGAATTATGTTCATAATTTTCTGAATGAGAAAGACGTTTTATTCAGCGAGGTATGATCGCTTAAAATGGATCTAATTTTGGTACATATTTGATTGGTGGCAGAAAACGCCCCTTTCGGATTCTGTTCTGGTACTGAGATAATCGTAAACGATCTCAGTCCATATTTTCTAGGCTTTGAACTTTTTTTAGCAAAAATAGTTAAAAGTATTTCATTAATTTCCGACTCAAGTTCATCTTGAAAATTATAGTAAAGATACTATAATTTTCACTATAGTATCTTTACTGAGTCTAGGAGAGAGCAAAGAGTGGGGATAAAGAATAAAGAAGAGAGCAAAGTTAAGGAATTCTTCACACATATAAATGCAAAGAACAGAAGTACAAATCAGATTGGACCCTTATGTAATGGACGTGGGAGAGTATTAGATACCATAGCTGAAGTTGCAGATGAACTCAATAGTTACTTTGCATCGATATTTACATTAAAAAAAAGCCCTTTGTGTCAATGAGATATTATGGAAGTGAAGTTGAAAAAAATGTAATTAATGATGTTGAAATTTCAAATGATTATTTAATGAGAAAACTTTCGCGCCTACAGGCGAGTAAGGCTCCTGTGGTTGATGGCATATACCCTATAATCTTAAAGGAGGTGGCAAGTAGGTGCATTGAAATATTAAGGCTAGTTATGAGAGCATCACTGGATTCAGGAGAGATTCCGTTGGATTGGTGTAAATTGGAACATAAAGGCGGATCTAGGAGTGTAACGGGAAATTACCGACCGGCCAGTCTAACTTCAGTAGTAGGGAAAATCATGGAGGCAATAATCAAGGGTGGAATTCAGGATCATTTAGATGGAAATGGAATTCTGTAGGATACACAACATGGTTTTGTAAAGGGTAAATAATGTTTAACAAATCTGGTTAGCCATTTTGACAGGTCACTCGTGAGCTGGATTTAGAGAATAATTTCGACATTGTTTATTTAGATATCAGCAAAGCATTTGACTCAGTCCCACCTGAACGGTTACTTTATAAGTTGGAGCAGGCTAAAATCATAGGGAAAATCCTTAGATGGATAGCACGATGGCTTGAGGGCACAGGCAGGGGGTTGTGATAAATGATTATTCCTCAGATTGGGTTAATATAAGAAGCGAGGTTCCCCAAGGATCAGTACTGGGACCACTGTTGTTTTTGATTACCTTAAATGACATCTATGAAGGGATATAGGGTATGATGTCTAAACTTGCAGATGATGTAAAGATCAGTAGAGTAGTTAATGATCGCCGCCAAGCAGAGCTTTTTCAGAGTGACCTGGATAGACTTCCGGGATGGTCAGAAAAGTGGCAGCTATATGCTTTAATTCAGAAAAATGCAAGGTCTTACACCTGGGGAACAGCAACCTCAAATTAACTAATACACTTGGTGGAGTTGAACTAAAGTCAGTAGTGGAGGAACGGGAATTGGGAGTTAAGATACGGTCAGACATGTCCGAGAATTGTGGACAGGTTGCACGGTGTCCTATCGATGATTTATTGAACATTTGCTAGTAGAGATAAGGACGTCATAATCACACAAAGGTGATTTTATAACCTTTATGTGATTAAATTATAAACTATTTTTTTTTTAATTAAGTACCGAAAAACCGGTATTTTTGTATCAATACCGGTATTTGAATACCGGAAAAAAATGACCGGGATCTCGGTATTGTAAGCCCTATACCCAGGGTCCTGAGCTGGATATCATCATTCTTCTTTTTCTTGGAGATTCCCTTCTACTTTTCTCTCTCTCTCTCTCTCTCTCTCTCTCTCTCTCTCTCTCTCTCTCTCTCTCTCTCTCTCTCTCTCTCAGGGTAATTCAGAATATTTTCTGCTGGTGCAGCATAAGCCTCAGGCTTCCTTGCACCATATTGCTAATAATAATAATAAGACATATTTTAATTTTAAATTACTACTACTATTTATGAACCGTATTTTCTTATATTAGTTTAGGTTTTTTTTTAATTAGCATTATTGGGTTTTCTTGGCCCTCGTTGGTAGCACAGTGCATATAAGCACCGTTCACAGCGAGTGGTGAATCTTTTTTATGAACATGTTTTTTCGCAATGTGGCTGAGTTAGTCGGTCTCAGGCAAGTATTGCATTTTTTTTACCTGGAAACTCGAGTTTTTTGTCCAGCAAACAGGCAGATTGACCACAGATTACAGGCAGTTTACAGGCATAATATATATACCGCACAGTATGGTCTAAGTCGGTGATGTGTCTAAATCCAATAACAACAACGTCTTTTCTTAATAATTACACATTATTCTCGTTTGGCCTTTTTTGCCATTACATATGAATCTTTTTTTTTTTTTTTTTTTTTTTTTTAATATTACTTGTTATTTATTAGAATTACTGATGTTGGCTCTGTATATTGCTGTTTGTAATGGTGGTCAGTAAATTACATTATATCATGTGGAGGTTTGCTGCTATTCTGCCGTGAACACTGTCCAACGTATTTTTGAAAATGATACTTTAAAACATTTTCTTCTCTTTTCAGCCTGACTGGAATTGGGAGATAGACCTTGACGATCTAGAATCCCAGATTGATAGTCAAACAGCTGCCATTGTAATCAATAACCCTTCAAATCCTTGTGGTTCAGTTTTCTCAAGACGGCACCTAAAGAATATCTTGTCAGTTGCAGCAAGAAATTTCATTCCGATCATTGCAGATGAGATTTACGATTACTTTGTAAGTATGTATTTTAGTGTACCTAGTTTCTTTTGTGAGATATATGGCGCAAGGTAAAGGTATTACAGCATATAACTGGGGTATGGAGCAATATGGCCTTAGTTGCTAATGCCTCTAAAAACCAAATAACAATAACAACAATAACTAGGGTTATTCGGAAAGTAATACCGACATTGTAGCTGTACATCTGTACATTGTATGTACCTACCTCTTACGATGACATCGCCAACTGTAGGTGATGTTTATGTAACAGTCATCAAACATGCTGCCTCCGTCCATCAGAAACAGTGTGCTGGTATTGAGTTCCTGGGGTGTGAGGAGACTATTGGCAAAATCCATAAGCGGCTACAAGAGGTTTATGGGGACAATTCTATGCTATCAACCAAAACATGGTCGTCTAATCCAACCGATTACATCTACAGACGATGAACAGGCCGATCTCAGCCACTACCTCGCGCCTTCGTGGGTAGCACAGTTGGTAGGATCACCGTCCTCTCCACACTGGGTGGAAAAGACCGCAGAACACACACACACACAGACAGTATACACGGAGCAACATGGCCTTAGTTGCCGATGCTCTAAAATTCAATAACAACAACAGCTATTACCCCACTTGGCATTCTGGAATGTTCCCCTTCTGATAAGCATTCATGAATGCAACCATGTTTGATGACTGATACAGCAACATACCTGTGAGAAGACGATGCCAATAATACAATAAAAGATAACCTGCTTTTTCATGCTGCAAAATAAATATAGTTTTGTAAAAAAATTATCAGCATTATTTTTAATGTGACCATATCTTTGTTTTGCAGACTGTTAGTAGAGACGCAGTCATAAGCTCATTAGTTTTCGGTATCTTTGCTGGTAGGGAATTTCTGGAATGGTATCCATTAGCAAATAATAAAACTTACAGTCTATTTATTATATTTCCGCATAAGATGCATTTACGTTAGAAATAAATGTTCTTTATAGTTACCCATACAAAAATAATTGTTAAAGAGAAGGTGGATAACTAGAAACAACTTTTGTCATTCTTTATGCAGGTATTTCCTCAAGAGGAATTCTACCCGATTGCTTCCCTGTCAAAACAAGTTCCTGTACTTTCATGTGGAGGCCTGACAAAAAGGTGTGTACTCACTTATGCTTCTGTTCTACAATAATAATCCATTTATTAATACTCCATTGCAATGGGAAGTGCCATTCTTTTTAATAACAATACATATTATGCGCTATTTTATATTAATCAGCTTTCTGATATTAAATAAAAACGGCATTGAACTCGAGCTTTACTGAGAATCATTACTTTTTTAAAATTTTTTATTGTTTCTAACCTTCTATCTTTATGATTTTTTTATCATGTCTGAAATGCTTTCACATCAGTGCACATGTGTTATTACTATAAATTGCATGTTAGCCAAATGGTCCGGACAGTGGAATATGAGAGCAATTTATAAGGATAGGTAAAGTATCTTAATTAATTTTGCAAACAGTTGTTTGTTTTCACGCCAAAGTCAACTAAGGCGATGAAGCATCACTGAATTGTATCTGTAAATTGTCTGCTTTTTATGTAGTCATTATCTGTGTTGCTGGATTATAAAGTCGAGTTTCTCAGCGAAATATCATGAAATACAGTTGAAGCTGACCAGGTGATATGCATCTGTTATTGAGCGAATGCAGTGAAATGTTATTGCGGTTGCCAGGTATTATTACAAAAACATCCAAATCGTCGTCGTCAACTTGATGGACTTACAGTTCTTTTCGTCAACTTGATGGACTTACAGTTCTTTCCATCAATTGAGGATTACGTGAAATTGGTCAATTTGCCTCTGTCATGTGTATGTTGCCCACAATAAGCTATACACAATTTTGACTTCATGGGAGCAATAATGGACACAGTTAACAATGATTCAAGTAGAAAGTCAGCCCTCGCGGGTCCCACAGTGGCTATAATAATCGCCCTCCCACATCGGGTGTAAAAGGCCTGAGTTTTAATCCTGTTAATAACGTGATTTTTATTGTCTTTTTTTTCGTCAGCGTGGGTAGCACAGTGGTATCGTCACCGTCCTCCCCACACCGGGTGGAAAAGGCTCGGGTTCGAATCCTGTTGATGGCGCGAGGAACTTTAATGGGCTTTTTTCACTCCGTGGCTGAGTTAGTCGGTCTCAGGCGTAGATAGCAAGGTTTCCCCTCCCCCCCCCCCAGAAACTGGAGGTTTTTTGTCCAGCAAAACAGGCAAATTGACCACAGAACAGACATAATACACAATGCACGGCAGATGAATTTAAATATTCAGGTGGCCTAATGGTTTTTATTTATTTTATTTTATTTTTTTTTGGTCTTTTTTTATGCGGCTGAATTAGTCAGTCTCATGCGATGGTTGCATACTTTTTCTCCTGGAAACTTGGGTTCTTCATCTAGTAAACAGGAAACCTAACGAAAAATACACGCAATTAGGCATAATATACTGATGCCTCACAGCGTAAGTTGCTTTGCTGCTTAACACATACCCAACACAGTGTGTAGAAACACATGCAGAATATAATGGTTTTTGTGTGCAGGATCTTATAGGAACAAGAAATGCGTCCCTCTCTTATTCAGAGTCCATGCACTTCTTCAAGACTTTATGAACAAGTTGTTCAGTACAAGTGTATAGAACACTATGTTCCTTACTAAGTTCTGTGACGAATGAGGCCTGCTGTACAAGATATGTGCCTTCACCCATTTCAAAATATGCGGCCGAAACACAAGAAACTGCTACACACATCAGATACACACTAGGGTTGAGCCCGTCATACAGCAAAAAGTGGCCATGCTACAGGGCGATTTAAAATTCACACAACCCAAAATGAAGGAACTGCACCATCACATTTTTGTTCTTTTAAAAATTTTAAAAAGAATTCTTACAATTACAACAAGCATAAAGTGAGAATTCAGAGAACTAGCGAAGCACAACAGGGATATAAATGCTTCCATAATGGCTATGCAAGTGTCAATGATAATCTGGGAAGTGATCGCCTCTCAACTTCAACATGATATAAACACTGGGTTTTACTGTTTTTGGGGATCACACTCAGAATAAGGCCAGAGAAGTGGGCCTAACTGGACTAACTTTTGCTACATGGCAATATTTGTGTATTAATCGCCAAAGCAACACTAAGGTTAAGAGACATCAGTACATTGTGTCTATAAGAGCACATATCCTTCAGTCAGTTTGTCTGTTTGCTGGATGAAAATCCGTGTTTTTGTAGTAAAACCATACAACTTCCTCTGACACTAACCCGGCAATATTATTACAAGAAGCCAATAAGTTAATTTTGCCGAGGAGTCGAATTCATGCCTTTTCTACATTATGTGAAACAATGGCGATTATAATCACTTTGCTAACTGATAGGCTACATGACAACTCACCTCACAAATGCACATCTGTTGAAAGAGTTTCACACTATACAGCATTAGCGATACACCTAGCTCATCAGATTCAGCACTGCAATTTTTTCCATTTTCCTTTCTCCCTTTGCTGGATGAAAATCAGTGTTTTGGTAATAAAACCACGCAACTTCCTCCGAGACTAACCCATCATTATTAGAAGCCAATAAAAGTTTCTTCTGCCAAGGAGTCGAACTAATGCCTTTTCTAAATGGTGTGAAACAATTGTAATTATAATCACTTTGCTAACTGATAGGCTACATGACAACTCACCTCACAAAAGTATATTTGTTGAAAGAGTTCCTCACTATATAGCATAGTGAAATACCTAGCTCATCAGATCGAGCAGTGTAATTTTTTCCATTTTCCTTTCTCCCAAGGTGAAAAAAGTACTAAACAGTAGTGTAGTGTATTGGAAAGTTTCCAGTACCTTTACCATTTGGCAAAAATATGTTGCTTGTAAGAGAAGTACACTGAAAGGAGAGAATTGATGGGATACCTAGTGCTGGGCAATGCAACACTGTCACTCCTCTCGCTAGTGGACGAACCCACCGCTTGGCAAGTATACAGGGTGTCTCAAAAATACACGGCATAACTTCAGGAATGAGTTCCCCATATGTAGACAATAAAAATATTTTATATCAACATAGTTCCGGAAATGCTTGATTTCCGAGTTTTGAAGGTCTGTCTATGACACTTAACTGTTCACATCACCTTATAGTAATTGTTCAAAATGTCCACCTTCTGCCTGAATACAGGCCTCACATCGACGTCTCATGGACTGGCAAAGACGATGCCAAATTCCTGGCATGTTTCATATTGTCTCACAACCTGCCACAATTCGATTGTGGAGTTTCCACATCAGCTACCGGAGTCGAATACACCAATGATTTTAAATGGCCCCACAAGAAGAAATCTAGTGAGTTTAAATCATGTGAGCGTGGAGGCCAGGCAGTTAGTCCACCTCTACCTATCTACCGACCAGGAAACCTTCGATTCAGGTAATTGCGGGCTACGTGGCTGAAATCTGTGGGAGCACCAATGATGGCATGAAGGCTTGTTGACGAATGATCAGTGGCGTGTCGTCCAAGAAATCAGGCATGTTGTTTTCCAGAAAGTTTCTATACACCTGCCCTGTGAGTTTGTTTGGAAGTACATGGGGCCCAATTAACTTATCACCAAAAACACCTGCCTGTTGAGGCTGAACTGCTGTTGGTGATGTGATGGAAGAATTGCATGTGGGTTTTCCTCAGCCCGTACATGCTGATTGTGAAAGTTTTGGATTCCGTCTCGTGTGAACTGTGTTTCATCTGTGAATATCACTAAGGCAGGAAAGTGAGGAGTTGTACCATACTGCTGCAAGAACCACTGGCAGAACATTACTCGCGCAGGATAATCTGCTGGTGACAAGGACTGTACCCGTTGCACATCTTCGTTCTGGGAACCTTTTGTGGTACAAACGACGAGCCTCCAGAGCATTGCCATCCGCCAAACCGTACGTAAAGTGCATATCCACTTGCTCCTGATTTGAGTACATGGCCAGAATGGAAAACCACCAGATTCTGTCAGTACCTTGTGATGAAGGAAATCAGCTGCGGGAGATAAGACATTCTGGTTAATAACTCGGGAACCAAGCATTTCTGGAGCTATGTTGATATAAAATATTTTTATTGTGTACATATGAGGAACTCATTCCTGAAGTTATGCCATGTATTTTTGAGACATCCTGTATAGGTACACTGCATCACTGCATTCACATACAGTAATTTGATGTCAGTATGGATAAACGTCGTGAGTAAACCGACTTTGAAAGAGGGATGATAGTGGGTGTCCAATGCATGGGTCACTCTATCATGGAGGTGGTCCAGAAATTGCACTGTCCCCATTCGACAGTATGAGGAGTGTATCGGGAATAACAGCTCATGGACAGCACTGTGGGTGGAGAAAGGTGGTGGATGAATGTGGCCGTTGACGTCTGTCTTGCATTTTTTTTAGCCAAATGGAGAACAATGGCACAAATCACTGCTGACTTCAATTGGGTTGGTGCCAGAAACATCTCCGCCAAGACTATCAGGCGATCATTAGCTGATATAGGTTATAGGAGCCGTCGACTCACCAGTCCCATTGCTAACACCACGACACAGGACTCTATTCCTCAACTGGGAAAAAGAACATCGGCACTGGACCTTGGATGAGTGGAGACGGGTCTCCTGGTCCGATGAGTCCCATTTCCAGTTATTTTGAGTGGGTGCATATCTGGCGGAAACTGCACGAAGCTATGCACCCGTCATGTCAACATGTTCAGGCAGGTGGATGGTCGGTAATGGTCTAGGGCATGTTCAACTGGCACACTTAGGGATCTCTGGTACATCTAGATGCATCTCTGAATGGTCCAGGTTATGTGTCCTTCCTTGTAGACCATCTGCATTCCTTCATGGTCATCGTGCACCCACAGGGCAGTGGACTCTTCCAGTAGGACAATGCACTTTGCCACAGAGCCGTGGTGACTAGAACATGGTTTGAAGAGAATTCCGCAGATTTTTACCACTGTGGAATGGCTCCCAGTTCACCGGGCATGAACCCTGTGGAGCATCTTCGGGATGCTGTGGAAAGGTCCATTTGATTTTTTGATCCTCTACCTAGTAATGCCATGGAATTATGGCCGGCAGTGCAGTATGCATGGATGGAAATACCTGTGGAATGCTTTTGTGAACTAGTGAACTCAAGCCTTGCCACATGACTGCTCTTATCCGGATGAAAGGTGGGCCTATCCGTTACTAGGTAGGTATTCCCATGATTTCTGTTCACTCAGTGTATATGATATGGGTATACTTTAATATATAATTTTTGATAATAGAGAGCTATTAAGTGCTCGATAATTCCTATATTCTATTATATTATGAATCAACAGGGATTACCTTTATTTTAGATATAGGAAGCTTCTTTTCCAACCAACTCTCCTAGTCCAACTCGCTAATAATTCTTGGGGAAGGCGATATCAATTTTGCAAAACATGTGGGACCTCTTCCCCACTGTCAGAACCGTAGTGTTCAGATTGTATGGTCTCAACAATGAGCGCTCAAGACTTCTGTCTTCAAACACCATACCTCTGGCAGCAAGGAAACCATTACATGGATTGGCATAAAATTAGATTTTTGAAGATCTAAACTGCTTAATAAATATGGACCGATTATTTCTTTTGGTCCTGTAGCTTGACTTTAGAGTTAAATTTCTTTTATTCTCTACATTCCTTAAGTCCGACTTAAGGAATGTAGAGAATAATCCCCCCCCATATCCAATTTTTTTAGACCCCTAAATTTAACTCTAAAGTCAAGCTACAGGTTGGAAAAGAAGCTTCCTATATCTAAAATAAAGGTAATCCCTGTTGATTCATAATTTAATGTATAATGTAGTGATTAAGCAATTCTAAAGATAATTTAAGCTTATTTTTATGAGATTTTATTGTTTCTTTATAATCTTTTTTATAGGTTCTTAGTTCCAGGATGGAGAATGGGTTGGATACTAATCCACGACAGAAATGGTATATTCCAGAAAACAGTAAGTTCTTTAAGAAATTCATGGACTAAATTTTCAAAGCTAATTTCAATCTGTATTACTGATGTACTGACTGTATTATTTATTATCCACAAAACATTTCCAGATTGTAAGTGTCACAAACATTGCTGGATTTAGGTAGTCTGGGACACAGATACACAAACATTTATAATGCCTAAAAATAACATTGCAGGGGGTCCTCAAACAAATAGTAATTATGTTGTTGGCTCCTGCGCATAGCAACTGCACCCAAGTAAATACTGCCCTGGTCATTAATTGGAGCTTTCGCAGGAACCTGTGGAAATATTCAATTACAATTCACAAGTGGATGAATTTTATGAGCACCAAAGATTGGTAAACAGAAAATGACAATGAATATGCATGTATAAAGCACAAAGGATAACACACTGGTCAAAAATGAAGTGTGGCTGGGATGTAAGTTGTTGGTCGTAGGAAATGTGGTTCTTTCACACTGGTTTTCATCTTATCTGGGAGAATCAGATAACATGAAAACCTTGTTAACCAAGTTAGGTTACACCTCAGTTTCTTCGTCCAAGCACTGGATAAATTATATGTTTAAGCTCACAGTTTATTCAATTCAGTCAGTTTAGTTTCACATGCAAGCCCATTGTCATCCAAAACTTATTTTATCTTGTTTGTGCTCTGATATTTTGCTAGTAAACATTCTTTTGATAAAAATAAAATTTTAAATCTGGCTTTAAAATGAGGCTGATTAAGATGACAACTAAAATGTTATAATATTAAAAAAATTGGTTGAAAGTATTTTAATATTGAGCCAATCTGCTAAGCATATACACTGTTCACACTGTCCAGTCAAAATATGACCTACCTTGTGTTTAAGAAATCGGCTATTCTTTCCCACCTGGTGGCATACATCTCAGTGAGAACTGGCGAATGTGACACAATGGGTTGGTGCAGGTTCATGGAATGCAATTCATATGAAGTACTTGATCAACATGGGCAAGGGATGTGATCTGACAGACTTCAAAAAAGGTATGATTGTCAAGACCATTTGAAGGGTGGCAGTATTATGGAAATTTCTAATCTTGTGGGCTGTTTGTGGAGTGCTGTAGTTTGCTCCAAGAATGGACAGAGTAGCAGTCATCGGATCAGTGGTAGGCATCTGCACCTCATCGATGGTTGTGGCGAATGTAGGCTGTCCCACTTTGTGCAAGTTGATAGACGGAAAATGGTGGAATGGCTGAACTGACCATGAACTATAATCAGGGGACAACCAGCAGTGCTTCTAAGACCATGATCCAATGAACCTTCCACTACATGGGCCTGCAGAATAGGCATCCAGTCAAGGTATCTGTGCTTACAGATTCACATCAACAATGTTAAATGCCTAAAGTTTGCATCTGAATGGCATCATTGACTGGAAGAGTTGCCTTTTTCTGCTGTGCTATATGGATAATAGATGGAAGGTATGGTGACAAGCTGCCAAGAGGAATCAGTTTGATGGTCTAGTCCGATAGAAACAGGTAGCAACAGTGTTTTGATAAGGAGGATATTCTGCACTCTGAATGCTAAAAGATACCTACCCCACTGTGGGTGATAAAGTACACTCTTTTGTGGTGTCTGTCTTCCTGGATGGCAGAGGTATGTTTCAGCATGATAACATGACCTGCCACATTGCTGGTATTGTTCGAGGGTAGTTTGCTAAACAAGAAAGCGACATCCAGATGCTACCTCAGCCGCTGAATTTTCCAGATATGAATCTCATAGAACACCTTTGGGATTACATGGATTGATAGATCCAGCATTTGGATCTTATTCCACAGATTATTGCAGATCTACAGGATGCAATCCTAGTGACATGGTACAATATACTTCCTGTAATGTTCAGAGGCCTTACAGAGTCCATGCCTCACCATGTAACAGTAGTACTGGCAGCAAGAGCAGGGCTGTAGTGGAGGGTATATGCTGTATACCCTCTGGATTTTTTTAGGTGAATAGCATATACCTTCTGGTTTTTGATTTGAAAGACTTGAAAAAACAAATATTATTAAAATATTTACCGAAAAGTAAAAAATAAATTTATTAGAATTTGATTCTTAGGCAATACTCAGTTTTATTATTTTTAATATATATGCCATATACAAGTAAGTAAATATGCTGTATATATATGCACAGTATACTCTCTTCTTTTCATAACAATCAGAGTATACCTTCTGCTAATTTTACGACTACAGCACTGAGCAAGAGGATACACCCACTATTTATTTAGTTGGTGTCATAATGTTTTGATTGGACAATGTATAGTTGGCTGTAAATATAATGCAGAAGCATGAAGTGGTTGTGCATAGTACTTCAGTCTGAAATTTCTTGAAATTAAAAATATCCTATTTTTAATTCCTGGAAATGTTTCCATTTTAACTTGTTTTGAGATAATTATTATAGCTTTCTATTTGAAAAAAAAAAAAAACAAAACAAAACTATTTGGAAATTTAATAGTTGTCACATAGTTGTTTGTGTCTGCACCAAAGAATTAGGTTATGAGGTATCATCATATTATATTGCACTGATTCCTCATTTATTTTCTTACAAAATCACTCTTATTTCTTCTCATAAATGAAGTTATACAGCACTGTACAGTGAAACATGCAAATTTTTTCATTATAATTGTTTAGATTCGTAAAGGGCTACAGTCTCTCAGTCAACGAATCATTGGAAGTAATACAATAATTCAGGGAGCACTTCCAGCAATACTCAGCAGTACGCCTCAGGCATTCTTTGAAGATTGTATTGGAATTGTACAAGTAAGAACAGATTATATTAATTCCTCCTTCATACTTAATTGTTATTTGATACTGAATATACACATTTAATGGAAATGAATTCAGCTGAAGAGTTAATATTAAACAATATTTGGATCTTGAACATTTCCCTAACTTGGTCCTTCTTGGCTAACACAGCTGCTATATTCTTGCATGCCCCACAGAAAAGACTTTTATAGGCTTTTATAAAACCATGGGCAAGTTAATGGGTCTCAGACATGGGTATGGTTTGTTGTCAGGACTCGTTTTTCATTTTTAAAAACAGGCAAACTGACTAAAGATTATGTGCACAACTATGATACAGTATATTGGCTTTGTGGCTTTGTTACTTATTCTAACCAATCCCACCTGGATGCTTTATTGAATAGTTAATGGCCTGACTATTAAACAGTGGTCATTATTTTTCATTGGTGTAGTCTCCTTGGAACTGCATACTTGTTCCGGCAATGCTTCAACAAGGTTATCCTACTCTTACATGAATGACTCAAAGAGGTCTTGACCTTTGCTTTCTTGCACCATTTGCCACTACTAATACTAATATGTTTCTATCATTGAAATAACCTCCTTTTTTGAAATTTCCAGCAAAGTGAAATTTCAGTTCAGGGAAGCAGAAAGAAGCGCAATTGGGCCAGATCCAGTGAATAGGGTGGATGTATGACAAATCCGCACTAATGTATTTTAGTCGCTGTCACTGCTATGTGAGCAAGCATTGTCTTGGTGAAACAAGACCAGCATTCCTTTTTTGTACACTTCAGTTATGAGATAGCATCTCATAACTGATGTAATAGGTAATAAGCACAGCATTCCCTTGTTATGGTTCAAATTGTTGAAACAATCCAATATTCTGAAATATCTTGCAACTACCAACAAAATGTAAGAAATAAAACTTTATTAAAATAAAGTACAGTGTAACAGAAAATTTTCAAAGAATAAAAGCTAAAACACATAGAAATAAAAGTGATAACAATGTACAGATAAATACTAAAATGAATAAGAATATACAGATAAATAATAAAAATGATAAAAAGTAGTAAAGCACTGAAAGAAATAAAAACAAAACTATATGCAAAGGTTTTCGGAGTGATATGCATCATTACCAACTTTAAATAAATAAAATAAATTTTCTGTTTATACTCTGGGACAACCACACAGTCAGAGGAGTTCACAAGGTAGAGAGAATACAAGAAACAGCACCATATTCAGCAGTCACGGGCTTGAACCTGGATCACTCAAGGCACGTGTACTTATGCACCCGTGCACCTGACCACTTGGGTACGACGGTATGGAATACCAACCATTATATTACAGAAAACTAGAAAATGTTAGATGTGCACTATCAACAAACCAATGTGGATTGTGCACAATGGCTAAGAAAGATAAAAATGGGGAGGTAAAAAAAGAAAGGGAGAGGGAGGGAGAACATCAGCAGTACACTTTGGAAACAGGCCAATGTACATTAACCATGTTATAAGTTCAGCATTGCTCATCAAATTGTAAAATAACTGCCTCCACAATAAGGTGTGTGTTGGTTCCTCAATTGCAATTATTGTTGGAATAACAGTCTGCTATTATCATTCCTTTGGAATCCCAAAATATTGCAGACATCACCTTTCAAGCCAATGGAACTGTTCTTGGCTTTCTTGAAGGCAGTGGACGAATGTTTCCATTGTTTGGACTGCCACTTTGATTTGGAATCGGTTTTGCCTTCCTTGGAGGCAATGAACTTCAATGTTTCCATTGTTTGGATCGCCACTATGATTCAAGCTGACAGTAACAATTCATGTCTCATCCACGGTTATTACAAATCTTGCCAAAATATATTCCCAATTTTCTTCATAATTCCAACTCCTTAAGAATTGAAAACAATTCTGAGGGTGACTGGCACTGGCCATGTTTTTTGATCAGGTGTCAGAATCTGCTGGACACACCTTGCAGAAACTTTTGATAAGCCCAATTCTTTTGTCATAACATTTTATACCAATTCATGAGAAGCTTATAGCCTGCACTACTTTGTGGATTAATAACTGCCCATCTGTCATTACTATATTGTGTATCAAATCAATGTTTTGTTGGAAATTAGCTACTGTTGATCACCTAATGTGAGGGTCACCTTTGATATTCCCTGAGAGTTTTTTTTTGGTCTTGGAGAAAATGGAGCCTTCCATTGAGAGGACTGGGCCATTATTTCTGAGTCATAGCTATACCCATGATTCATCAACAGTTACAATGGAAGAAATAGTGTGGATCAGCAGCACATTGACCAAGATACTGACATGAGAATTTGCCACTCTTTGTGCTCGTTGGGCAGGATGAGGCACAAATTAGGCTGAAACACATCACACTCCTAAATCTTGTATAAAATTAGCATTAGTTGAGACATATAATGCAAGAAAGCAAGCTTCTACAGCATCAGCCAAAAAAAAAAAAAAAAAAACCCTTCCCATTTCACCAATCCGGTCCCCAAATGTTTGTCTAGTTCAGCCTTAAATTAATTTAAGTTATCAACTTCCACAACAACATGGAAGTCTGTTCCGGCAATCAACTACCCTCTGGCTAAAGGCAAACTTCCGCACATCTATTCTGCAGCAGTCTTTCCTCAATTTAAACCTATGCCTGCTAAGGTTCATAATCTGAGCAAGTGGCAGAATCCCATCAGCATTGAGCCTGCTCAAACCATTCAAGGCCTTATACACCTTAATCATATCACCTCGCATGTGCCTAGCCTCCAAATGCTGCACCTTTCAGAACTTAAGCCTTTTTTGGTAAGAGCACCCCTTTGTTCCTCTCACCAATCTTGTTGCCCTTCCTTCTTTGTACTCATTCTAGCAATGCTACATCCTTCCTAAAATGAGGCCTCCAGACCTGTACACAGTACTCAAGGTGTGGCCTGACCATTTCCTTATACAAAGGGATAATTAACTCCTTACCCCTGCTAGAAAAACTCCTGTATATCATTGATAAGACACCATGAGCTACTCTTTCACACCATCTGCACTGCTCAGAAAACTTCATATCTGACTGCACAATTACCCCAGGTCCTTTTCATTCTCTACCACTGTCAGTGTAGTACCACACAGTGATACGTTTCTCTTGAGTTACTGCTACCCATATGTAGTATGTTGCATTTGTCAATGTTAAACTTCAGTTGCCACTTCTCAGCCTATCTGCCCAGCTTTTCTAGATCCTGTTGCAGTAGCATACTGTCTTTACTGTCATTAACAACCCTGCCAACTTGGACATTAAGCCTGATATACTTTCATCGATATCACTGATAAATACACAAAACAATGGGCCAAGCACTGAATCCTGGGGGACACTACTAATAACATTAGTCCATGAAGAGCAGTGTCCATTTATTACCACTTATTACAACTCTCTGTCACCTCCCACTCAACCATTTCTTTATCCAATGTAGCAACTTGCCCTTAATGCTGTACCACTCCAATTTGTACAGCAGTCTTCCATGTACAACCATATCAAAAGCTTTTCTGAAATCCAAGTATATGATATCAAAATAAATTTTTTCATCCCGTTCTTTGTGACCACATCATAGTATCCAATCAAATTTGATAGACAAAACTTCCCCTTAAACCCATTCTGTGTCTGACCTATAACTGCAGTCTTGTCTAGATGATCCTGCAGTGCTTCTTTAAGCAGAGACTCCATTATTTTCCCCAGAACAGAAGTTAAACTAGCAGGTCTATAATTATTTGTGTCACGCTTGGAACCCCCTTTGTGAATTGGGGATACATTTTTTTTTTTTTTAATGAATGTCCCAAACACGACGGGTATTAGAACCTATAGTACTTAGTACCGTGCATGGGTTGGAAGTTGAGAAGACGAAAGAAGATATTTGTTGACATTAGACTTGAACTTTTGTAGACTAATTTTCAGGAAATACATATGAAGGAAGGTTGTTCCAGAAAACGGCAGTTTAATGAATAAACGAGGAAGATGAAAAGTTGGTTCTGTGAGTTTGAAGTTGGACAGTAAATGGATGTTGGCTGGTGGTAGCACATGTTTGAACTGTTTTGAAAGAGCAGGAATTATAGAAGACAATTCAGAAGAACAGTGCCAGTGGAAGTATCTGTAGAAAAGGCATGCAGCAGAAACAGAATGTCTATGAGACAGAGAGTGGAGAGACCCTGTTAGAGATGAGTCATTAATTAAACTAACTGCCCTCTTCTGAATGGAATCTAGAAGCCTGAAAGGTTTTGGGGGCACTGCCCCAGATGTGGAAACAACATTCCATGGCAGGGTGTATTGCGATTTGTACAGAGTGAACAGCTGTTTGGAAGAAAAGTAACGCAGAGAGTGAAAGAGAAAACCAAGTTTTTTAGATGCAGAGGAAACAATATTTGTAATATGCTTGTGCCAAGAGAGATTAGAAGTCAGGGTAATCCCCAAAAGAGATATATCATTTTGCCTAGAAATCGGAGTGTCACCAAAGATAAGCATAGTAGCAGAACAATCCTTTTTGCGAGATATAAGACAGCACTGTGTTTTAGAAGGATTGAAATCAACTAAGTTGTCTTTGCCCCACTGGAGAATTACCTGGAGATTGGCACTGAAGGAATTAGTAGCGGATATTAGAGAAGTTGAAGCTGATTGAGCAGGGCGAGTTTTCTCAAACTGGAAAGTGGAATGAAATGTGCTATCATCAGCAAAACTATGGATAGGATTTCTGGTCAATGGAAGAAGGTCATTAATATACAAGAGGAAAAGAGTGGGGGAACAAACTGAACCTTGAGGGATACCAGCATTGGTGGGAGAAGTTAGAAGATAGAGAGCCATTTACAATCACCCTCAGTGAGTGGTCAGAGAGAAAACTGGATAACCAATTACAAAAAACAGTTGGCAGACCATAAGATGGAAGCTTGTTTAGAAGACCTTTATGCCAAACACGATCGAAAGCCTTTGAGATGTCAAGAGCAACTGCTTGTGTTTCATCGAAATTTGCACATCTCAAGTCTGTGGGGGCTTCCTCTGGGGCCAAGGATGCACTCATAATCATGGCTAAGGGCCTGTTTACTTTCTTTGTTGCCTCTTTTAATATAACTGGATAGATCCCATCCACCCCAGGTGCCTTTTTTATGTTTAACTTCAATTTCAACAAATTAATGTCCTGTAAGAAATAAAAATTTCCAGTAGCAACTCTGTCTCTAGTTAAACATTGATCACTCCTGATCAGATCATGAATGATTGAATAATTGGTTTTAAGTTGAAGAATGGCCAGAGTGAGGATCACCTCTGATGGCAAGTGGCGCTCTTTAAACTTCGCAAACCATTGAAAATTGCTGAAAACGCTATTTATAAAATAAAATTTTGATTTTTGTTGCACATTTCTCTACTGGACATTAAAATTGATGCAAATTTGCTGCTCATTAAAATAACTTATTTTAAAATGTGATGAAACACAAAACACACCTCCAATTCAATGTGCATTTATTCAGATTGAATGCAGATATGCAGGATTTCAAACATTACTCTCTAGATGAACCACTGAATGACAAGTCACAACTTGTTATGATGCAGCAAGAGTCAATCCAAGAACTTTTTGATCACCCCTCCTATGTCAAAAAATAAGCTTTCTCATTTTATGCGATTAAACTGTCAAAGACAGTTTCACATATTCTCAATTAGGTGGGACAGACTGTCCCACTTTTATGATATGAAGCTTGAATTGTCTGGCAAAGTTTCATATGTTTATTCCCAGTTAGGTGAATTCAGTTGTAGTTAGTCACAAAGATGCAAATCTTTGTGGAAGTGTCTAAAAATTGAGATTTTTTTTTTCAAACTCATGTACCTGGGAGAAAAAATAAATGTCCCCATAATATATGCACTAAGAGGACTAATTTTGTTATAATGTATACATACATATATCTATTTTATTTATTTACTTTTTTTTTTGAACAGAGAAATGCTGAAATATCATACTCAATCCTCTCAAAGATACCTGGGTTACGACCTACCATGCCTTCTGGAGCAATGTATATGATGGTATGTGACAAGAGTTTTTCACTTTAATCTAATTAATTTTCCTAGTAAACTAAAGGGTATGTTTGCTAACCTACTCACATAAAATTTAAAACAACGAAGGAGCTTTCTTTTCATTTATGTGATAATTTTGGAATTCTGTTTCTCAAGTTTTTTTTTTTTTTTTTTATGAAAACCCCAAACACGAAAGGTATCAAAACCTATAGTACTTAGTACCGTGCATGGGTTGAAGGAGAAGTATGGGGTGAGGGGGATGCCGTAAACTTTGCTCTAGAGACTGAACATGGGTTTCACCACTTCAAGCCTCCAATAAGCAAAGTGGTGGTATTTCACCGGTTGATGAAGGTCAGCTACCACCTGAAAATAACAGGAAGAAAAGTATGATAAGATAAGTCAGCACCATACTAAGTCAATTAACACATGATCATCATTTTGAGATGCAAACAATATTGATTTATGACTACATTAAAGAGGCCTGTATCTTTGTTTCATCTCAGCCAATTTAATGGCTCTAAACTTTGGCACTAGCTTCTAAAACTAAAGCATTTTAAATTTTTAGAATAATCAATTTTTTTTTATAATCACGATAGCTATTAAACAGAAAGGACAGAATTCTGGGGATATCTGGATCCTAGGCAACACGATGCTATCACCCATCTTGGTAGTGGACGAACTCACTGCTTGGCAGGTATATAGGTACACTGCATTCACGTAGACAGTAATTCAATGTCAGTATGGATAAACGTTGTGAGTTAACCAACTTTGAATGAGGGATGATAGTAGGTGGCTGACTCAAGGGTCACTCTATCGCGGGGGGATGGTACAGAAATTAACTATCCCCATTCGACAGTATCAAGAGCATATAGGAAATACACCATTTCCGCAATAACATCTCATCATGGACAATGCTTTGGGTGGAGAAAGGTAGTAGATGAACGTAGCCGTCGACATCTCTCTCGCAAGTAAGGAAGTAAATCAATTTCCTTATTATTTTCTAGTAGTTAATCTTCATAATTCACAGTAAACAGGACCATATCCAATTAACATTACTGTAAACTGTGATTATTGTAGATAATAAAACAGAGAAGTATTCTGTAATTTTATTTATCAAAATTTTCCTAATTAAAATTTTGATAATTTTAATTCAATTTAAAATTTAATTAAAAAATCTTTAAACTAATAAAAGAAAGGATAACATTATATATAATAAAAGCAAAAACCTATAATTTACCTGGGCTTTATAGCAAATTACACAGAAAATGTTTTAAAATGCTTTCAACTGATGTTTAAATAGATTAAAGGATTTTAACAATTTTTAATAAAAAAATTTTTCTAATTTCTGTTTTGAATATATATGTAAATTCCTTTTTTAGCAATGGATGACCATAGATTAAGCAGAACACAGATTAACAAGTTTCTGCTGTAATATTTATTTTGATATAAAATATTTACAAGTGGACATTGCAGAGGACACCAGAAAAGTTACCTCCTGAAAGAGTGAAATAAACAAAACACTTTTCAGTGTAACTCATGCACATAACTCAAATAACTTGGTCCGTGAGGTTGTCACAGACATTCTCTCAGGCATGTCAAGCTGGGCTTGCTACTTGGGAGTCTAAAATGCCGATTATACTCCCAGATTCAGATGTTGATATCTGAGAGCTGAATATCAGCTCCGGAAGCTGATATTCAGGTGACACTCAAGTCAAGTGGTCCTAATTTCAGCAGTCCTGTCAGTCTGTGACAGCCAAATCTTCTGTAATAAGCCACATCCACCTTCACAATAGTGGGAGGCGCCTCCGTAGCCAGGTGGGAAGGAGCAGCAGTGCGTAGCACACGCTTCTTGATTAGACCGGGGTTCGAGCCCATCACCACCAAATACGGAGGATGCGGCAAGGTCAGGGAATGACCACTGCATATCCCGGAGAAATATGGCCTTAGTTGCTAATGCTCCTAAAAACCAAAATAACAAACAACAATAGTGGGACTGTTAGTAATGCCGGGTATACCGTATTTCCCCATGTATAAGACGCACCTTAATTTTGGGGCCCGAAATTTGAAAAAAAAAATGTATTACATAAAGTTATTGAACTCAAGTTTTATTCGTCATAAAATTCATACAACTCATCACTATCAAAACTCCCATCCATTAGCTTGTCCTCATCTGTGTCTGATGACGAATCACTGTCTTCATATATTACCTCGTCCTCAGTTCCATCTATGGCATTTGAAATGCCACACTTCTTCAATGACTTGACAATGATCTCAATCTTGATATTATCCTAGGATCTTTTCACCCAGGTACAAACTTCTCCTATAGTTGGTTTCTTCACTCTTCCTGCTGGTGTCAAATTGTCCCCAGAAGACTTCATCCATTGGTTCCATTCATCTCTCATGGCAGCTTTGAAGGGTTTGTTAATGCTGACATCAAGTGGTTGGAGCTGGGATGTCAAGCCTCCAAGTATGACGGCAAGTTTTGTTTTTTGCTCTGCAGCAATCTTCTTTGTATTTTTTGTTATGTGTGACCTGAACTGATCAAGCACCAACAGGGCAGGTTTGTGTAAGAGCTCACCTGGTCTGTTCCAAACTTTCTCAAACAGATCTTCACCCCATCCTGATCCATCCAACCCTTGTCATGAACGTGGACAATCACTCCTCGAGGAATGTCTTCTTTTGGCATTGTTTTGCGTTTGAAAATCAGCATAGGAGGCAGCTTGGTTCTGTCGGCACAACAAGCTAGAACAACTGTATAATGGCTCTTTTCATGTCCACTTGTCTTCACAGTTAGTTTTCACCCCCTTCTTATCAACAGTTCTGTTACTTGGGACATCAAATTTAAGGGGGACTTTGTCCATATTTGCAATCTGTTCCAACTCAAACTGATGTGTCTTCCGACATTGAATGACAAAACAATGAAATTCAAGGACCTTCTGCTCATAGCTTTCAGGCATCTTTTGGGCAAGTCTGGTGCGTGTACGCATGCTTAGTCCATTCCGTTTCATGAACCTGAAGCACCAATTGTGTCCTCCTTTGAAATCAGTAACTTCTTTTTCATCAGCAATTCTTCTTGCCTCATGCTGAACCATCTTTGTGGACACAGGAATTCCAATTGCCCTCTGCTCTTCTATCCATATCTTCAATTCCCTCTCTAAATCAGGCCATTTTGCTGACTTGCCTCTAATGGCCTTCTTCTGCCGTGGCGTTTTCAGTAGGGTTTCTTCTTCTCGTAGCCGGTCTCGGATTGTTTTCTCAGTTGGAGGAGGACCAAACTTACGTTCAGCAGCACGATTTCCATTCACTTTTGCAAACTGGATCACTTTTAACTTGAATTCAGCACTGTACGAAAATCTTTTCTGAGCCATTTCTGGGCAGAACGTGGCAAAACGTAACCTAATATACCGGTAACAAGTGCGAAACAATGAGCGCAAAGACAACAAGCGTGAAATGCAAGTAAAAAAATCTACAACCACTGTATAAGAGGCACCCAGTTTTTAGACCCCAAATTTTTCAAAAAAAGGTGCATCTTATACATGGGGAAATACGGTAATTCCCATGTGCAAGTCCTGAAATACAACACATAGTATCTAGAGGTGAAGACCCAGGTGTGAACCAATGTGAGCAGGGCTCGAGATGTGGTGCCTACACCACATAGAGGAATTCTCACTCCCTGTGTTACCAGGCAACACTAGGTGGTAGATGACTGTCATCAACCAATGCAATACTACCGCTTTGTTTAGTGGAGGCTTGAAGTGGTGGAATCCATGTTTAGTCTCCAGAGCAATGCTCTGGCAACCCCCCATCCATTCCACCCTCTAGTACGATTGTTGTCTTTTGAGGTTATGATGGACATCATGGCGAAATCCAGCCTCCCTTACATTTCGAGGGTACAGTTGTAAAACTGTGTTTGCAGGTCGGCTGCTAGATAGTCCACCAGACTGAACCTATTGGTAACTCTCCAGGAGGCTTCCAGATCAGGTAGTGTATAATGCCGCTGCCTCTACTCTGCCAGATAGTGACTGGAGGGAGTCCAAGTAGTGTCCATAGCATGGCCTCAATAATGCCCTCTGCATAGAAGGGACATTTTTCAGGCCACATTATGTCAAGGAGCCGGATATATCCTTGCTGTGTGAATGCCATATCCAATATCATCACATCCTACATATCCTCACCATCCTTTCTTTCTATTGAATATATCATGAATTGTCAAACTAATAAAACAAAATTATCTGCAAAAAGATCTAAACCTCCAAAACATTTCCTCATTCATTTCACAAATATATGTGGTTTCAGTTCCAATCTCAGTGATGTCCATTTCCACTTACAGTCTGCCAAACCCCATGTACTTTTTCTGACAGAATTCCAATTATCAGGTTCATTCAACTGCTGCTCATCTCAGTTGTCTGAATTATTTGCTATATGATCCCTCGATCACCTCGCCTCCAATCACAACTTGGAGATGGTCTCCTCTCCAATGGAGCTTTTCTCTCATAGCCATTCTCAACCTTGTGTTGTTTGGCATTACAAGAATGCAAAGTGGGCTGATCTGTGAGATTTCTTTTCCTTGGTCAGATTACTGTTTTTTGAAATCTTGTAATATCAACATTTGCTCAGATCGTGTCAATGAAATTATTCTTGTAGGGATGAAATCTTTTATTCCACATTGCATCTTAAAATCTCATCCTTTATCTAAACCTTGGTTTTCCAATAAATGTGCTAAGGCAGTTCAAGATAAGAATGTTGCATATCACAAGTGACTTGTATCCAAATCTCCAGGTTCATTTTCTACCTATACACAAAGCTCGCAAAAATTGTAAAGTAGTTATTGGTGCAAAGTAGATTTTGAACAGGCTAAGAATAGAAAACTTGCTTCTTGTACAAATAGTAGTTGGGCATTCTGGTCTCTTGCCAAAGCTATTGGCCCCAACTTTTGCCCATCTCTATTCCCAACTGTCAAAACTAGATGGTTCTATTACCATTTCATCAAAAGATAAAGCTGACCTACTAGCATCCTATTTTACTTCTAACTCATATATTGATGATCTTGGTAAACCGCCTCCCACCATTCCCAATACAATCCATTCAATGCCTCTTGTGATTTTCTGTCAAAAGGATGTCAGAAGGATTTTGACGAATTTTGATGCTATGAAAGCTCCAGGTCCTGATGGTATTTCTCCACTTGTTCTCAAAACCTGTGCACCTGAACTTACTTCTGTTGTGTTGCCTTTTTTCTTTCTTATTCCAAAGGTGTTTTCCCTTCTGCTTGGAAATTTGCTCATATCCAGCCAGGTGACAAATCCCTTCTATCCAGTTATCATCTCATTGCACTTACTTCTACTCTTTCTAAAATAATGGGGAAATCAATTAACTGCCAACTCTTAAACTATCTAGAAACCTATCATCTGATCAATGAGTGCCACTGGTGAAATTCTGGCTTATGTTACCTATCTATAGACAAATTTGAATGGAAAAGTTTGGTGAAATTAAGGTGTTCTTGACAATTCAAAGGCTTTTGATTGTATTTGGCATAAAGTTCTCTAAATAAGCCTACATCTTATGGCTTGTCAACTGTTTTTTGCAATTGGATATCCAGTTTTCTTTCCAACTGCTCACTGTAGGTAATGCTAGATAGCTCTCTGTCTTCCTCTCTAATGCCGGTGTTGTCTAGGGTTCAATTCTTTCTCCCACTCTTTTCCCCTTGTATATTAATGACCTTCTTCCTTTGACTGGAAATCCTATCCATAGTTTTGCTTGATGATAGCACATGGTATTCCACCTTCCAGTTTGAGAAACATTGCCCTGCACAAACAGCTTCAACTTCTCGAATATCCACTACCAATTCCTTAAATTCTGATCTCTAGGTAGTTCTCCAGTGGGGCAAAGATAACTTAGTTGATTTCAATCCTCTAAAACTCAGTCCTGTCTTATATCTCTCAAAAAGAATTGTTCTACTCCTGTATTTATCTTCGATGGCACTCTTGATTTCTGCGCAAGATCATCTCTCTCTCTCTTGGGGATTACCCTGACTTCTAATTTCTTTTGGCATAAGCACATTACAAATATTGCTTCCTCTGCATCTAAAAAAATTGGTTTTCTCTTTCGCTCTTGGCGTTATTTTTCCTCCAAACTGTTCACTCTGTACAAATTGCAAATCCACCCTACTATGGAATATTTTTTCCACATCTGGGGTGGTGCCCTCAAAACCTCTCTCAGGCTTCTAGTGTCCATTTAAAGGAGGGCAGTTAGGTTAATTAATGACTCAACTGTAACAGTTTCTCCATTCTCTGTCTCATAGATGATGTTTCTGCTGCATGCCTTTTCTATAGATACTTCCATAGGTACTGTTCTTCTGAATTAGCTTCTATAATTCCTGCTCTTTCTTCCAAAACAGTCAGAACACATGCTGCAATCAGTCAACATTCTTTTACCGTCCAACTTCAAACTCACAGAGCCAACTTTTCTTCTTCCTCATTTAATCATTCAACTTTCACTTTCTGAAATATGCTCCCTGCATTATGTATTTCCTGAAAATTGCAAGCTACAGAAATTCAAGTCTAATATTAACAAGTATCTTCTTTCATCTTCTCAACCTTCAACCTATGCTCGGTCAGGGTTGCCAGGTCCTACGCTTTTCCCATAAGCTTTACGTTTTTTTGGTTGATTTTACAGGAAGTGATGTGCACAAGTGGCTTGATTTTTTTCACCAAAATTCCTAAAGAAAATGTACCCAATATCAGTAGAATAGTAGGATATTTGTTAAGTATTCCTGGCTCAAATGCTGTATTGGAAAGGGTGTTTTAATTAATGAAATTGAAGTGGACTATGTCAGAAACAGAAGTCATTGAGAATTAATCAAAGCAGAGTTGCAGATTGCAATGAATTTCTCTTTTAAATGTAAAGAGTTCCTTCAGTATGTAAAACAGGATAAACAATTGTTAATAAGGGCAAAATGTCAAACTAAGTACAATTAAAATATTGGACAATTTGAATTTTCTTGTATTTTTTAAAACTAATTTTATCGACAAAACTTTTCCATTTTTTTTTTAGGAAAACCAGACAACCCCATGCATAGTGCTAAGTACTATAGGTTCTAAATCCTCTCATGCTTGGGGATTTAAAAAAAACTGGCATTTAGGTTTATAATCAATGCACCCTATGAAGTTCACTCATGCATTGTGTTGAGCAAGTGGATTGTAGAGCAATTGACATGTACACTGAGTGATCACTAAATTATGACCACCTACCTAATACTTCGTAGGTCCTCCTTTTGCCTTCAGTACAGCAGCTATCAGACGTGGCACTGATTCAACAAATGTTGGAAGCGTTCGGGAGGTATGGCCAACCAAGCTGTGTGTAATGCAGCTAGCAATGCAGGTATGGAGGTGATTGGTGTATTCGGAGTTCGGAGGCCAATTGATATGCTGGAAGTCAGAACTGTGTTCCCCAAACCATTACTGCACATCAAGTGCCCAATTGCTCGGCGCATTGTCATCTTGGAAGACACCATTGCCATTCGGGAAAAATTGTAACATAGCGGGGGTGTACCCAGTCAGCAAGCAGTTGACAATAGCGGAGATCAGTGATACGTTGTTCCACGTGCACCAGGGGTTCAAGTTCCTGCCAGTGAAACATGCCCCACACCATACAACCGTCTGCACTTTTGATACCATACACGATGGATGAAGAGCCTCATGTTGTTGACACCAAATCCGTACACGATCATCCACGGTGTGGGGTAAATAATGTATCTTCTAATGTTCAACTTGCATGCTCTTTGCACCAGGCGAGTCTTTTATGCCAATGAACCTTGGTTAGGAGAGGATGCCGTAGGGATCGTCTGCTGGTATAGCCCATATGAGCAATGCATGGTCATGCCAGATATTGTTCCGGGGTGGCCCATGTTGTTTTGGGTAATCAACTCTTCAACAGTGTGTTGAAGAGTTGACTGTTTACCTGTATGAGTCGCCGGACCTGCTGCTCACCTCTAACATCAACCTTTCACTGACCTTTACAGTTTTGCCATTGGGTCATTGTTTGACCATTTTGACGCCAGTCCTGGTACACTTTAACAACGGTGGCTTTCAAACACTCTACCAGTTCAGCCATTTGGGAAATTCGAGGCAACAGCTCATTGAGCTCCAACAATCTGTCCTTCATCAAAGTCCGATAAATCTTTCCTTTTACCACTGACACTTTATCTATGCTATGTAGGTTGACTAACTGCGCACTCTCGTACCTTACGTGGTCAATGGGTCACATTCGGTTTTCAAAGTGGTGGTCATAATTCAGTGATCGCTCAGTGCATGTTGTATTGGCAGAACTCAAATAATTAATGTAATAAACACATCTCCTCTGACTGTGAGTGGGCAACTGCAACACTGACTGGAGTGGCCATTTTGTTACTACTACTTTCTTCCATAGTTAGGCAACATACTTATAAATCACCCCTTCTATGTATATACACACATATCTAACTCTAAATTTTATACCTCTTAGAGTAATTCGAGGGATTGGTTTTCCTTACTCTTATTTCCTTTCCCCTTAGTCAGCAAAAGCCTTTTTCACAGGTATATATCAAATATACAATTCACACAAAATTTATTGTAGGCTCTCATATTCTGTATTATTTGTTTCAGAGATATCTGTCAGGCTAGCTGTTATTTTGCCTGCTTGCTGTTAAATTTAAATATAGATGGCATAAATGGTTATAATTTTGATAATTGGACCTAGTTAAACAGGCAGATAACATTAGCATTTTTAGCATTAGTAGAGGCATTTGATGCAAGAAAGCAAGCTTATGCAGCATCAGCCAAAAAAAAAAAAAAAAAAACACCCACTTCACCCCTCTGTTCGTTCAAAATACCTGTCCAGCTGAGCCTTAAACTTATTTAGGCTATCAACCTCCACCACAAGGGATGGCAGTCTGTTCCACCAACCAACCACCCGCTGGCTAAAGGCAAATTTCCGCACGTCTATCCTACATCTGTCTTTCCTCAATTTGAATTTATGCCCTCTCAGGTGATTTTTCTGAGCTAGAGGAAGAATCCCATCAGCATTGAGCATGCTTAAACCATTCAAGGCTTTATACACCTCTATCAGATCACCTCGCTGGTGCCTAGTCTCCAGACACTGTAATTTGCAAAACTTAAGCCTTTCTTCGTAAGAGCACCCCTTTGTTCCATTCACTAATCTTGTTGCCCTTCTCTGTACTCGTTCCAGCAGCTCTACATCCTTCTTGAAATGAGGCCTCCAGACCTGTATACAATACTCTAGGTGTGGCCTGACCATTGCCTTATACAATGGAATAATCACCTCCTTATCCCTGCTGGAAAAATTCCTGTATATCATTGACAATACTCCATGAGCTACTCTTGCAGCCCATCTGCACTGCTCAGAGAACTTCATATCTGCCTGCACAATCACCCCCAAGTCCCTTTCATTCTCTACCACTGTCAGTGTAGTACCACAGAGTTGATACGTTGCTCTGGGGTTGCTGTTTCCCATGTGTAGTACTTTACATTTGTCAATGTTAAACTTCATTTGCCACCTCTCAGCCCATCTGCTCAACCTTTCCAGATCCTGTTGCAGCAGCATAGTGTCAGTAGTGTCCTTGACAACCCTGCCAACCTTTGTATCATCTGCAAACTTGGACATTAAGCTTGATATACCATCATCAATATCATTTATAAATACAGAAAACAATAATGGACCGAACACTGAGCCCTGAGGGACTCCACTAATAACATTAGTCCACGATGAGCAGTGTCCATTGATTACCACTCTCTGTCTTCTCCCCCTCAACCACCCTTTATCCATAGCAGCAATTTGCCTCCAATGTCACACTGCTCCAATTTGTGTAGCAGTCTTCCATGTGCAACAGTATCAAAAGCCTTTCTAAGATCCAAGTATATAATATCAAAGTTATTCCCTGCATCCAGTTCTTTTGTGACTGCATCATAGTATCCAATCAAGTTGGTCAGGCAAGACTTCCCCTTAACAAAACCATGCTGTGTCTGAGCTATAACTGAAGTCTTGTCTAAATGATCCTGCAGTGCTTCTTTAACCAGTGCCTCCATTAATTTTCCTGGAACAGAAGTTAAGCTCACAGGTCTATAATTACTTGTGTCAGCCTTTGATCCTCCTTTGTGAATTGGGGTCACATTTGCACATTTCCAGTCTATGGGTACCTCCCCTGAGTCCAAGGAAGCTCTCATAATTATGGCTAAGGGTTTGCTTACTTCCTTTGCTGCTTCCTTTAATATAACTGGATAGATCCCATCCACCCCGGGTGCCTTTCTTGTGTTTATCTTCAACAGTTTCTCCTCCACTTTACTCCCAGTTATTTCAAGATTCTGTAGCTTACTGCTAGAGTTGAATACACCTCTGGCATTCCCCTTGCTGAATAACTCCTCATGTGTGAATGTCGATGCAAAATATTCATTTAGTTTGTTAGCTACCTGAGCAGGATCATCAACAGTTGACCCATCAATATCAAGTGGACCAATCTGATTCATCCCCTTCCTTCTAGAGTTTACATAAGTAAAGAACTCTTTGCTGTTTTTCTTTGCATCCCTTGCCAAGGATTTCTCGTAATCTGCCTTCGCCTGCCTAACCTCCTTTGTAACTTGGTTGCATATCAACTTGTATCTATCATAGGCTTCTGTGTCATGTGTTAATTTATATGTATCCCATGCATTTTTCTTCTCTGCCATATGCCTCATTAGTTCATCTGACATCCATTTTGGCCTAAACCTCGAACAATATTTCTTAGTTGGTATGTAAAGCCTAGTAGCTTCCAAGATAAGTTCTTTGAATGCTTCCCATTTTGAATTTGCTGTTGGTAACATCATCAGTTGGTCCCACTGTATAGAATTTAAATACTGTCTCAGTCCATCGTAGTCGCCTTTACGGAAGCAATAACCCTTCCCTTTACCCCTAATGGTAGTTACCTCTTTCAGTAAATCCCACTTCAGCACACTGTGATCACTGCCACCTAGTGGTTCATTTATCTGCAGATTCTTAATGCATGAAGAATCACTGCTGATAATCAAATCAAGAGTATTACTCCCTCTAGTTGCCTCCCGAACATGCTGATGTAGAAAACAATCATCCAATAAATCCACAAAAGCCCTGCTAGTGTGTGAGTAACCAGCCCCCAAATTCCAGTCAATATCTGGGAAATTAAAATCTCCCATTATAAGACTCTCTGATTTACTGGCCCACTCTATTTCCCCGTACAGTTCCTTATTATACTCATCAGAGTCATTAGGCCTATAGCACACTCCTACTCTCAATTTTGATCTCCCAATGCTTATGTCACACCAAACTGACTCAACACTGCACTGTCCAGCGATGTTGACTGGCTTCACTTCCTTGGTTTTTATGTGTTTCTTAACTAATAGCATAACCCCTCCCCCCTTCCTATCCTGTCTATCCTTTCTGTAGACGTTGTACTCCCCAAATTGCAGTTCTGCATCCCTTATATCTGTGTGACACCACGTCTCTGATATCCCAACAATATCTGCCTTTGATGTTTTGAGCAATACCTCAAATTCATCAAATTTATTTACTAAACTCCTAGCATTGGTGTACACGCAAGTATACCTGCACCTGTTTCTATTCTTAGCTACCCTAACACAACCCATGTGTTTACTTGTACCGCAATGGTCCCAGCAGTCTCTGAAATACCATGCATCTTGTTTTTCAGGCTTCTGCTCATTCTAATAGAAGCAGTGCAAGAATCTCTTTCACCTCTGCCAGTGGCTACTGTCAATCTATTGGTCTTTGTCTCCCCCCAAGCTAGCAGTTTTCCGACCCACCTAACACTGCCTTGATAGCATCAGCAAATATTCTTGCACCCTTTCTATTTAAGTGTATCCCATCCCTGTAGAAGCAATCTCTCCTGTTAACAAGTACAGTCCAGGCTGAAAAAAATTCTACCCCTTGAGCCTTGCACAATCTTTCCAGGGCCGAATTGATCGACAAGGCTCTCATCATATACTCCCTCCTATCGTGTCTGGGCAGAATTGCAGACACTTTCAAATTCAACCCTAATTCTCGGCTTTTGTTCAACAGTGACCTGTACTTGTTAAGTAATTCTGCCGGTCTCCTACTCTTAATATTATTAGTGCCAACGTGTACAACTATATCATCTTTTGTGCCCTTAAAAGATGATATTCGCTCTACAACGTCATCAACCTTTGCCCCTGGCAGACATACCCTGGTCCTGTTCCACCTATCTTTTTTACAAAGCATGTTCCCCGTTTCCCTGACAATAGAGTCACCAACAACTACTAGTTCCTTCGGGACCAGCGCATTCTGCCTTGGGGGTTGTCTCTGTGTCACGCGATGCCCAAGTGCAAGCTCTGGCGTTGATGTGGGCAGCTGAGAGCTTGATGGGCCCCTCAATTTAGTTTCTTCGAGGGCATCCACCCTGTCCTTCAAGCTCTCATATAGGCCCACAAGAACGCCGAGTTGTTGCTTGATATCGATACACTCCTTGCATCGCGCACACACAAAGACATCCCCCTTGGCAGTATCATGTCCCGTACCCGATTGCTCTGCAAACATCAAGCAAACAGTGCATTTTATAAGGCTGTGAGTCAGAGGACAACTGCACCCCTCAGTTCTGCTCTGAGCCACAGCGCTTCCATTAGCTTGAGCCTTTTGCTTTGCTGCTCTGGTCTGAGTCATGATTCTATTAATTAATTAATTATAATTAATTATGTTATGTTATTAATTATGTTAAATATAATTAATTATATTACGTTTGTAATCTAAGTCGTTATGTATTTATTTAAACGTACAATTTAACTGCTATCGAAGTTCAACTAACGCTATCTAGTACGGCATACAACTATCGTATCACAATGGCGGGAAAATTACGAACGTAGCGGAGTTGAAACACGTGGAAACCTTTACCGATACTTTTATGCAATTACAAGGCCGAGTAAAGAATAAATACACCAAGTTAATCAGAAAATCACAAAATAATGTTATACTACTAAATTTAAATCAAAAGTTTTAGAAAAACAATAATTTCAAATCAATAAATAAGAAAAACCCACTTAGCGGCTTGGAACACGACCGTCTCTAGTAGCCTCGTCAGCAGTACTAATACAGAAACAGATAGCCTTGCTGATTATTGATTGGATATATTGAATGGTGCTAGCCCTCATCAATGTATACCATTCAAGGTATCCTAATATCAATAATCATTATATTTTTTTATTGATAATTAAATGTTTATTTAATTATCAATAAAAGGGTATAAACAGCAAACCAACTCAAACTATCTCAATCTTTATGTTCGTTTTGTCTAATGTACTCATACTTTTATGCTAGTCTTATCATACAACTTCTCTTTTGTGACTTTTTTTTGTCTTGTTTTTATTCAAAGTAGTCACCACCTGATTCAATCAGCTGGTGCTTACTCTGAATAAAAATAAAACCATTTTTGAGCTCCTTCACTGTTTGTTTTATTACACCAGTCCAGGAACTTCATTGCCATACTTCATTTTTTTTTTTTTTTTTTTGGTAGTTGTTGGCGCATCGGCTTCTGTGGTCATAATGCACCTCTCAAGGTTTTTGTAGTACTTTGATCCAAGCCCGAGGTGGGATTCGAACCCGCGACCTTTGGGTTGCCAGGCAGGCACTTTACCCGCCCGGCTGGCGCCATACTTCATATGGTGGGTGTGTGTGTGTGTGTGTGTGTGTGCGTATTTTATGTTCCTGTTTTATATAACTTTGCCACACCACCCTGGGAGTATATACTGTGTCAATGATCACCATACCACTGCTTCCAAAATTTACCAGACAGAAAAAAAAAAACACTTCCTTATTTTTGGTAAAAAAAATAACAAAGTTTGTAATATATGCATATTTATTACAACAAAGATTTCTGAAGAGAACAGAGAGGGAGGGAAAAAAAAAAAAAAAAGAGGCAAAAAAGCCAAAACTTAAATTATATTCAATCCTATCAGTAGTTTACAAGATGGGAAGTGATTATATTACAGTTTTCTCTTTGAATAAAGCAATGACAAATGGGAAGAGAATACAGAAAAAAATTAACCATCCAACATTTTAATGTAGTTTTTGTATGCTGAAAACTTTTGAATGCTTAATTGTAAATCTACTATGAATAACAGGAATTATTTCTTTATAAAATATCTATCTCTCCAATAGATTGGGATAGATGTAGCAAGCTATCCTGAATTTAAACATGATCTGGACTTTGTAGAGAGGATGGTGTCAGAACAATCAGTGTTTTGCCTTCCTGGAATGGTAAGTAAACTAGTGGTAAACAAACATTTTTCATGAAAAATATTGTAATCTTTCTTCATCTGATTAATGTACCTGTACAAATACAGTAGACTCTCAATTTTCCAGGATAGATGGTAAAAAAAAAATTCCTGGATAATCGATTTCCTGGTTAATCCAAAAACACAGTAAGTTTCTGACATACGTAAGGATACGTTCCTGAACTTCTTACGTAAGTCGAGTTTTACATAACTCGGGATTGACTAAAAAAATATTGCTCCAATATTTCCATGATATGCCAAAATTACAAAAACCACAATATCCTCAGAAAAATGAAGGAAAATAGTTATATAATTTTAATTAGTTCAATTAAAAACTTTATCTGGGGACAGCAGTGAAGTAGCCAGAGTGGCATATAAGAAAAGAAAACATAAAAGGAAGAAAAAACGCATGTTATTGTACTGTAAAAACTGATTTGTATTTTGTAGCCTTGGTTATTATTGTTGACCTCGTTGGTACAGATCGCTTCTTGTATTCTGCCTTTCTCCTTTATTGTGCTCACCGTTGCCACTGACAAATGTGAATTCCATTCGATACTTGTTAATGTTTGGCCATTTTCATACATCCTTATTATTTTAATTTTGTGATCCAACTCTGTTCCTTTTCTTGACAGATTTACTAGTACCACTGTCACTTATTCTCTTAGTCGCAGTGGTGTAGCTAAGTTTTTTGGGCCCTTAGGCAAGGAATCATTTTGGACCCCTTATTTTTATTAAAATAAATTTTAATTAGGTGTAATATAAAATTTAAAAAAAATTAAATAATTTTAATAACAAATATATTTTATTTACGATTTCTATATTATAATTTTACAAAAATTATCTTTATAACTTTACATAAAAAATTATACTGTAACTAATAAATTTATGAAAAAAGCTAAAATGTTCTTTTCGTGCTTTTAAATTTGCGAAATCATTAATAATATCTTTTAAATCCATTTTACTGGCAATTTATGCTCAAAAGCCAATACTGCAAGATTGCACAGTCTACTCTGACCAATAGCATTTCTTTTATAATCTTTTATTATTCGTAATTTACTGAATGATCTTTCGGCAGAGGCAGCTGACATGGGCAGGGTAAAAAATAACTTAACTAAAGTAAAAATTTCTGAAAGGTCATTTTCTAGGGCACTATATTTTTAAATTAACAAACTAATTTTTTTTGATAGACATGTCTGCTGATAAATCTAATCTAAGTGTGATTAAATTACAATACTGAATCAACAGTTGGGGGAGAGAGTACGGATGAATACTTTTTTTATGAGATTTTCACACTCACTTAATATATCACCATTTGAATTTTTTTTTTCTGTTCTTGTATTGCAAAATAATTTTTTACTAACTTCAAACTTTTGAAACGATTTTTAATTTGTATTATAATTTTGTCTAAAACATAGTAAAAAACACTGATTTTAAAATACTGATCTCTATTATCAAACAAAAAATCTGAAGCTAATCGATCATGCTGTCATTTGTGTTCAAATTTCCTTGGCAATTTTCTCAGATTTGTATTTAATTTGTTGTGTATGAATTTTGAATGTTTTGTAAATTTTTACTGATTCGGTCCAATACAGAAGTACATTCATCAAGGTCTATATCATGCTTCTGTAGAGTTTTTGAAGCATAATTAATTTTGCACATCACATTATTCAAAAATATACAAATGAAAATAAAACCAAATGTCATCATTTGCTTCATTATTCTAAGCGATTCATCTTGGTCTGCTTTTTTAGTTGATTTAAGATTAATTTCTGTCAAAGTTTTTATAATATCCGCAAAACGAACTTTCACAGCTGTTATTGACTGTAATCTACCAGACCATCGAGTAGGGTTGATTTTTTTAAATGTAACTTCAGATTCCCCAATAAATTTAGAAAGAAGATCCTATCTTTTTGTACTATTTCCAAAAAAATTATACAAATTTTGAAGAATGTCGAAAAATGATGAAACGTTATTACAACAATTTAAGCTATCATAACTAAATTTAAATTGTGAATTGCACAATGAATGTACTCTGCATTTGATTGGATCCTTTTAATGCATGACTGCACACCATTATAAACCCCACTCATGGCATTAGCCCCATCATATCCCTGACTATAACATTTTTCAATGGGAATATTTAGTTTGTGTAATATTTTCATTATATTATAGGTCTTCATTTCTGCCAAATGATCATTGTCTTAGAATCCTAAAAAAGTTTCACAAATTTCAAAATCTTTGCATTTTTCATTTTCGTCGTGAATTAGCATTAGTAGAGGCATATGATGCAAGGAAGCAAGCTTATGCAGCATCAGCCAAAAAAAAAAAAAACACTCCCATTTCACCCCTCCGTTCGTTCCAAATACCTGTCCAGCTCAGCCTTAAATTTATTTAGGCTATCAACTTCAACAACAAGGGATGGAAGTCTGTTCCACCAACCAACTACCCGCTGGCTAAAGGCAAATTTTCGCACATCTATCCTACATCTGTCTTTCCTCAATTTGAATTTATGCCCTCTCAGGTGATTATTCTGAGCAAGATGAAGAATCCCATCAGCATTGAGCATGCTCAAACCATTCAAGGCTTTATACACCTCTATCAGATCACTTCGCCGGTGCCTAGTCTCCAGACACTGTAATTTGCAAAACTTAAGCCTTTCTTTGTAAGAGCAACCCTTTATTCCATTCGTGAATTACGTGAACATGTCATACAATAATACTGAATTGATCTTTTTTTTTTGTGGGATCTTGAGTAGTATCTAAAATTATTGAATAGAATGGTGCTGAATTAATTTTGAGTGTTAATTCTTTTGTTAATTTAGTACCTAAACATCCTTTTAACTCATTTTGGATATTGTGGGGCTTAAATAAATTACTGAACCAGATGGCTTATTAATAATTTGTTTCATTACGTCATCATAGTAGGAAAATGAATGGACTTGCGATAAAAAAATTGCCACTGTAATCTTCCGAAAATCCTTCCTGATGACCGTGAAATGCTAAAGAATTTTTAGCCAACATAAGCGCTATCCTAAATAACCGCTCAAGTACCATTTTCCAAAATGAGGATCTTACTTGTTTCTCAAGATCTTTATCAATCATTGCATTCTTTTGCCACATTTCATGTATGTCACATGCCTCGATATGATGTTGAGAAACACTGATTTTTATCTGAAAAGATAGATTTTTCCAATCTTGTAGTCTGGAACACCACTACTTTTAATTGAAAACATCCAGCATGGTTGGCAATATGCAGCATCTAAAATTTGTGAGTAGCACAGCCACAAACGGGGAACTGGACCATATGTTGAAGTAGGATAGTAGTAGTAAGTGTCACTGAAACTTCTATTTTGTTGTTCAGGATCCCTTGGAAATGGTCCTTTAGGTCTTTGAGTTGACAAACTCAATGTTTCTTTTTATTTCATTGGAAATGTTTATGTCCACGTATTCTCCAAGATCGCTTGAGGGAATAAATGGTGCAGAGCGTTCACACTAATTTCCGACGAAGGCATATCTATGATTGTTCAATTGTTTTCATTTGATGACCCTGCTTGATTTAAATGATTTGCAGATATATTTATACCAGCATCATTCTTTTCCACATTTCCAATTCAATACTGGTCTTTTCTTTAGCTTCTTCTGGACATAATTCATTACTGTGTTTTGTAAAGAAATAATCTAATTTAGATTATTTATTGACTGCTTGTTCTTTTGCTTTCTTCTTGGGCTCCACTCTTTCCCTTTTTCTTTTCATCAATTTTTAACTAAAAATTTTATTAATTTTAAACTTTATATTTTAAATACAAATAGCAATAATAAACAAATACATTTTTGTATGTCAATTGCTGTTTTGATAATGACTTGAACTTGAATTGAAATTAATCAACTAACAACTTTTGACCACCATATATGGCTAAATGTTCGTATATGTGGGGCCAATTTCCCCACCGTCCTCCTGTCAAGTTGGGGAATCCCAAACACCATACGATATGACGCATACACATACGGTAACCGAATGGGTGTCTTATCACTATACAAAGTTGCATTTGTAAAAGCAAAATAAAGACTGCCAACACCTGGGTTTATGTTTTGGCGATAAGATATAAGAAGAATTCCTTCCTTATTCTAGATGTGTCACATTGTTGAAGAGCTCAGTGAGAAAAATATTTTCATTACATGTTGCATCTGTCTATAGACCCTAGCATAGTAGGGGTGGGCCCCTGCTTGCATCTGTTAATGGGCCCTGGAGAAGTAGGGCCCCTAGGCTTTGCCTACTTTTGCTATATGGTAGCTATGCCCCTGGTTGGCAACATAACAGTCAAAATTAAATTTTCTGAAAAAAACTTCACAGGGCAAAAACTCACTATTATCACCCCAAGCGAGCTCACATTTTACTAAAGCACATT